>NC_031986.2:16478230-16799766 GCF_001858045.2 Oreochromis niloticus
CTGTTTTGGCTTCCCTTCATTGGCTTCCTGTTAAATCCAGAATTGAATTCAAAATCCTGCTCCTCACATACAAGGTCTTAAACAATCAGGCCCCATCTTATCTTAATGACCTTGTAGTGCCATATCACCCTATTAGAGCACTTCGCTCTCGCTCTGCAGGCCTACTTGTTGTTCCTAGAGTATTTAAAAGTAGAATGGGAGGCAGAGCCTTCAGTTTTCAGGCCCCTCTTCTGTGGAACCAGCTTCCAGTTTGGATTCGGGAGACAGACACTATCTCTACTTTCAAGATTAGGCTTAAAACTTTCCTTTTTGCTAAAGCATATAGTTAGGGCTGGACCAGGTGACCCTGAATCCTCCCTTAGTTATGCTGCAATAGACGTAGGCTGCCGGGGATTCCCATGATGCATTGAGTTTTTCCTTTCCAGTCACCTTTCTCACTCAGTATGTGTTAATAGACCTCTCTGCATCGAATCATATCTGTTATTAACCTGTCTCTCTTCCACAGCATGTCTTTATCCTGTTTTCCTTCTTTCACCCCAACCGGTCGCAGCAGATGGCCCCGCCCCTCCCTGAGCCTGGTTCTGCCGGAGGTTTCTTCCTGTTAAAAGGGAGTTTTTCCTTCCCACTGTCGCCAAAGTGCTTGCTCATAGGGGGTCATATGATTGTTGGGTTTTTCTCTGTATTTATTATTGTGCGATCTACTGTACAATATAAAGCGCCTTGAGGCGACTTTTGTTGTGATTTGGCGCTATATAAATAAAATTGAATTGAATTGAATCAAATAGAGCACATTTCATTCATAATGTTGTAAATCCAAGCCCATTATGTATTCATGATTTGAATCCTGGGTTGTGTGAAATCCCAGAAATAAACCTTAGACAAAGTGAATCTGTGAACCAAGGTGTAGGTCTATTAGGTTAATTGTGGTGATCCTCGAGTTGGGGGATTTGTGTTCATACTGGAGTGCAAAATTAAAACCAATGGAAGATGGACAAGAAAAGTTCAAAGCCATCAGGTGCTCAGTTTAGAAAAAATAGAAAAGAGGAGGAGAAACGAGCAAAAGATACAGGTAAGCAGATGTGTCATTGGATAATGGCAGGTCATCCTGAAACAATCAGACTAAACTCCAAACAATACATTATGTTACAGATTTTAATATTAATTAGTCCTTGTTAATTGTTGATTTGTCCTTTTCTCATTGTATGACGAATTATGATGGCTGTTTGGTAGCTGTTTGCATATTCTCTCTCTCCCTCCCTTCATGTGTGTGTGTGTGTTTCTCTGGTGAATTTCGACAACAGTTTTATGTTAATGCACAATCCTTAATATGTTTTATGTGTGTGTGTGGAAAGTTCCACAATACATGTGGAACTTTCTATTTTGTCTGTTTTTGTGTCTTGCAAATAAACCTTTAAAATGAATTACATTTTATTATGTATTTAATTTTGGCCTACATCAGTAAGAAATGCCAAATTATATACACAAAGTTATTGAAATCACCACTCCTGTTATTCATGATGATTTCAATAACATCACATAATAACATGTAACATCACATCCTGTAAGCATAGTCTGCCTGTGTCCTTTCTCTGGAAATGAACATTTTCAGCCAATATAGGTAATACATCAACATGGCTGCCATGGCTAAGTTAGGAATATTTATAATGTAATTTCCAAAACTTGCATATGATCTGCAATTTGTAGCAGATCTACTGACTGTCACAGATTATTATTTTATAAGATTTGTGCTAAATGTAGTATTTCTGCCAAATATAGTATTTCTGATTATTTATAGTTTTTCTACCAAATCATAGTACAGTATTTTTGCTTTTTATAGGATTTTTATAGGATATTTATATTGCTTAATATAGTATTTCTGCTTTTTATAGGATTTGTGCTTAATACAGTATTTCTGCTAAATGTAGTATTTATGCTTAATCATACTATTACTATATATTTCTGCCAGGTCCCCAGGCAGCCAATCCTCTGTGAGGACTGAGACATTCAAATTTACATATTAGGGCCTGCACAGCTTCGTATACTAATTCATATTCATCATTTATTACAATTCTGCAAACTTTTTAACAGCTTTTCTAATATGGACCTCAGATTCTTCTTAACACTCCATGGCACAAATACTCTTCCCTTTAGGCTCTGTGAATGTGTGTGTGTATCAATATTTCTCCCATTTTAAAGTATTACTCCTCCATAATTGTATTTCTCTTAAATCAAAGTACTTTTACTACATCTTAGTACTTCTGCTCAATCATAGTATTTCTGCTAAATCATAGTATTTTTGCCAAATCATGGTTTTTGTGCCAAATCATAACATTTGTGTTATGTTATAGTATTACTACTAAGTGGAGGTATTTCTGTCATGTTACAGTATATTTCAGTCATGTTACAGTATTTCTGCTAAATCATACTATTTCTGCTTGTATCAAAACTGTGACGTGTAAAGTACGAAAATAATAATTATATGAGACACAGTTTATGATTCTAATGTTAGAGATCCTGCAACTGGCGTTTGGGCTGTGCAGGGGTCTCTCTCTTGAATGATTGAATGAAGATGATTGAATAAAAAGAAATATAAATGTTTTAACACACTGAGTCGGTTTTCTCTGTTCTATCATGGGGACAAAAGAATCGGGGTTAATACTGCACTTACACTGGTGCATTCAAATCCACCCACAAACACACTGAAAGATGCAATGCCAGCAATGTGGATTGTCAAGACTCAAACCAATCATTAAGCAAAGACAGCAGGGATCACTTGTTTCTGTTTATTATACAGCCAGATTTACTTGTGACACACATGTGCAGCTGGCTTTATCACCTATTTTGAATTTGTTTCAAGCACAATACATTTGTAACTTTCAGTGTTTTCCGGTCTTCCAAAAGAAGAAAAAAAACCTTCAACTACATGACATGCAATTGTGTATTTGTTTTCACCTTATCATACACTTGAAGTTTTACAAATCACCACTCCTTTTGTTAATATCATTTCAGTCTCAGACAATCTAGTTTTTCTTACAGAGATTGAATGCACCTTCTGCGGTGGCGGTACCACACAGTGTACGTGGACTTCCCCTGTACAGAAGGCAACTACAAATGTTGTGAATGCTAAATAAACAGAAACAAATGATCCCTGTTGTCTTTGCTTAATGATTGGTTTTAGTCTTGACCATCCACATTGCTGGCATTGCATCTTTCAATGCCAGCAATGCCAGGTATCAGTGCTCGAACCTTTTGTGTTTGTTTCCAATAAGTTGCCCACCTCGGGAAACAAAAATGCGCTCTTTGTCTTGTCAGATGAACATATGAGACACTTTGACTCTTCAGTGCAGTGTGGAGCCTAACAAAGATCTGTTTTGTGTCCCAGCTGATCAGCAGGAGGAGAAGAGTCTGACGGAGCAGCAGAGGAACATTTACAGCTACTTGGACTCAGTTCAGCCACTACAGAGAAAACAATGAGCTCAACACAGAAGGTGACAGAGCAGGGCGATATAAATATTTATCACGATATACATTTGAAAATTTGCGTTATGTATAAATCTATACATATTATAGAAATATGTAATAGGAAACAACAATATAATATAAATTATAACATAATATAAAAGTGTGTGTGTGTGTGTACATACAATCAGGAGGGATGGGCATGAGTTTAGGGTTTGAACAGTCATGAATTATTTTTAGCACCAGGTTGGATGTAATGTGTTACTACTACCAGTAGGTGGGGATAAGAGACCTTTAAGGTGTTTGGTGCCACACTCCACCTTCAGGTTTAAAACTAGTGTTAATGGAGGGAGTTTGAAGGTTGAGGTTGTTCCACGACTGCATTTCACTCACTGCCTCTGTTTGTATCTCTGTCACTGCAGGACCAACATGGACCGAGAGGTCAGCGCTCTCAGGAGGCCCACAAACCTCACAGAAGAAAGAGAGAGAAAACATACAGCTGTGACGAGTGTGGGAAGGATTTTTCCAGGAAGGATTCCCTAAAACGACACCAACTCATCCACAGTGGAGTTAAAGCGTTCAGCTGTGACGAGTGTGGCAGAGCTTTTACTCAAAGTAGCAGCTTAAAGAATCATTTACTTACCCACTCTGGAATTAAGGCATACAGCTGTGACGAGTGTGGGAAGGAGTTTACTTTGAAGGCTAAACTAAAACATCATCAGGTCATCCACACTGGAGAGAGACCGTTCAGCTGTGACTTGTGTGGAAAGTCTTTTTCCTTGAAGATTTCCCTAAAAGAACACCAACTCATCCACAGTGGAGTTAAAGCGTACAGCTGTGATCAGTGTGGCAGAGCTTTTACTCACAGTAGCAGCTTAAAGAATCATTTACTTACCCACTCTGGAATTAAGGCATACAGCTGTGACATCTGTGGAAAAACTTTCAGCCAGAGAGGGCACCGAAATACACACCTACGCATTCACACCAGACATGATGTGTACTGCTGTGAACAATGCAGCAAAGAGTTTATAACAGACGGAAGGTTACAACAACACATGTTTACCCACACTGAGGGACGACCTTATAAATGTGACCTGTGTGAGAAGACTTTTAAATCTCCACATTACCTGAGACGACACCAACAGATCCACACCAGAAAGAGACTCTACAAGTGCAGTTACTGTGAGGTATGTATTTATATTTTTATCATTTTAGCCTGACTGTTTGGAACAACTCTGCTCATTAAACTGTGTTAGCATGTTAGCAATTCTACTGCATGGAAAAGCAGCACTGAGTGATAATTCAGATTTTCATTTCAGTTATAATTTTATTATTACTGTAGTGTTATGGTGGTAGTATTGTAGTTATTGCAGCCCAGTAAACTGAGTGTGTTCACTGAAACAGTAAAATGTAATTGGACGTCTGCAGAGATGCTCTTTATTTCAGGCGACGTTCAGGATAAAAATGTTGAAGGACTGACTTACACTGTCTTTGTGTCTTTGTTTAGAAGCAGAGCGACACAGATGGATCCAGTTCTCAACCCTGTCATAACTGTGGTGGTGGGAAAGACTTTCATTGTGACATCTGTGGAAAAACTTTCAGTTGGCAAGTTACCCTAAAAATACATCAACGTAAACACACTGGAGACAAACTGAAATACTGCAAAGAATGTGGGAGAAGCTTCACCACATCACGTGACTTAAAACTACATGAACTGATTCACAGTGGGGTTAAAAAGCACCTCTGTGATCAGTGTGGGTCATCCTTCACCACTGCAGGTCAGCTTAAAATGCACAAACGAGTCCACACAGGAGAGAAACCACACAAGTGCAGACACTGTGACAAAAGCTTCTCACAATCAGGTCATCGTAACAGGCATGAACGTACACACATGGAAGGAAACTACAGCTGTGACCAGTGTGACAAGAGCTTCAGGAATCTCAGTTCATACTCCAAACACAAACGATCCCACGTTACTAATAAACTGTTTCACTGTTACCAATGTGTCCAAACATTCACCTCATTGGCTGCTCTGTGCAAACATCAGCGTGATCACTCAGGGCTGAAATCACTCCCATCACTGGATCACAGTGAATCTGAAGAGACAGAAAGATCGTCTGGTTTCAGAGTCAGACTCAAAAAGCTTGAGATCAGGCTCCACAGAGTTCAGATAGAATCATTTAAACTTGTGTTGAACTGAACTGGTTGCTGGGCTGAACTCCTACATAATACAGATGCACATGGGATCTTATTTTCTGTCGTTTTACTGAGTCAGTTATGTCCTTTTTTCTCTCTCCGGGTTTTGCTCGTCTGTAAATAATTGAAACTCAGTCAAATAGTTCATTGTTCTCCAGCAAAACGTTTTGGAAACTCATGTTTAACCTTTAAAACTCTGACATGTTTTAGCACACAAGGCTTCATCGGGGAGTTCACTCATGATTGGACCATGAGAATAAAGGTTTTTAGTTCTTTCAAAGAGAGTCTTGGAGCTGTTTGATGTTTTTGTTTTTTCTGAAACCACCTGAAAGAAAAACTATTTTTCTTGCTTTATGTAGTGTGGAAGTTGTTAATGTTTCTTTCATCTGTGATGTTCTTAAATGTTTTCACATGAAGATGGTACAAATAAACTGTCCTTTTAGCTTTAGCTCCTAATTTATTCATTAGTTATGGATGTAGCACAGCAGCAGTTTCTTGATTAACACATGGAGGGCTCGGGATCTGATGCTAAATAATGTTTTGTGTCCTTGTACACATCATACAGCTCAGCTGCTCCACAGATGTCAGGTTTACACAGTGGGATGGTTTGTAAGAACGCAGCTCTCCTGTGGATAAATCCTCACTCTTAGCCTCAGGACCTCACACAGTCCCAGCAGGTTCGGTCAGAAGATTTATCCCTCATACCAAAATGTCACAGAGTCTCCTTTGCTGTGCTGTTTTCACAAAGAAACGTAAACCGAAGACCTGCACTTACAATGTTTTAATTAGTGTAGCAGATTCAGTGTCTCCATGATCGAATCTGCTGTTTTTGTGCTGCTGTTGGTAGAAAGCTGGTTACTGCTGAAATGAACTGGCTGCATGCATCTCTGAATGTAAGTTGGTGCACTATTAATAGATCACTCTGGAACGGTGTCATCACCCTAATTTGCCCACTTAGGAAATCTCACTCATGGCCTAGAAATTGAAATAAATCTTGTTTCCCTGCTGGATAGTGATCCACGCTAACTCTGCTCCTCCTTCCTGTTTAGGATTTCTGTGACTGAAGTAAAATTCCCTCCATCCATCACTTATCCCAGCTAACCCAAAGTGAAATAAAGTTTTGCTCATCTTAAAAAAGCATTACAATAATGGGCATTACCAATGCAAACTGAATAATACAGAAGATGAAAGAATAGACTTTGATCAGTTAATAAAGCTCATGATGTTGATTCATTGTGGCTGCTACACAGATACTTCTGGGTCACTTCTCTCCGTTAGGAACCTTCCTCACCAAAACTGACTGTTGGACCACACCCCTGGTTTCATGAGAAATTGTTTCAGCCATGATTTCTCTTCCTGTATTTCAGAGTAAAGACTGAAGTGACAAATGGAAACATGTTTAAAAAACGCAATGTGAGAGAGACGTTGAGGTCCTAAGAAGTTACCCTGGGTTTTTCTGTCACCCTGCTAGATGTTACACACCTCGTTATTGGACTGATTTCTACTGCTGGACTACTCCTGGGGAGAGTAACGATACTCTTACTAATTAGTTACCTTTCAGAACTTTGGGGGTATTTACTTTTTGTGCTTGCAGCGCTGTGAGCCAGAACAGCGTGAGAAAAATCTGCAACAGCAACGAGCCGAATGCTTAAGTGAATCCCAGCAGCTGCACATGTGTTACGCTGATTTAGAGGATATCTTTGCTCTGGATTTATATTCATACTTTTTCATTTCTATATGATTCTTTTTGCATCTAAACAAAGATGATTCAATTTGATAAATTCTGATGGCTCTTCGTGCTCGGGTATAAATGAGACATAATATTTGCTCTTGGTTTGGTTCTCCTGTACAGAACCTTGCAGAACAACAGAAACCTAAAAACATTATTTGTAGTTGTTATTCTTAGTTGTTCTGCTGCCTAAATACCACAGGGTCTAATTATGAAGTTATTGAGCTGCACATACTTTATGACCTGCTTAAGTTCGAGGTCACAGCGTCTGTAGAGCAGCTGGAACATAATGAAGTCTACAAGGTTAAAGTTTTCTCTTCTCTTATTGTTCTCTCTGCTGCTTGGTTTGATGGATCTGAGAGCTTTTGTCTTTTTTTTACTGTTATTATAATTATCATTAATATTTTACTCTTTAGAAGCTTTAAAATAGTGTTTGTGTTTGAAAAAAATGATTTAAGAATAGAACAGAAACATCTGTGCTTCTAAAAATCGCCCAAAGACAAACTCAAAGGATGCAACCTGTAACTTTGTCTTCCTTTATGTCAGTACCATCATAAATTATTTATATAAAATGCATATAGCAACAGTAACACTTTAGTTTGGATTTCATGATTTCTGTAACTAGAAAATATTATTTTGTTTAAAGACAGAAGTGACCGCATAGTTGCAACATTAAAGTGAAATATTTAATAGTCTAATAACAGATTAAATGCGATGTTGAGGCTGTCATTTTTAGCATCTACATGGATGTTAAAATCACCCACAATAATTATTTTATCTGAGCTGAGCACTAAATCAGATAAAAAGTCTGAGAAATCAGAGAGAAACTCTGTGTAAGGCCCAGGTGGACGATAGATGATAACAAGTAAGACTGGTTTCTGAGTTTTACAGCTGGGGTGGACGAGGCTGAGCATCAGGCTTTCAAATGAATTAAAAGTCTGTCTTGGTCTTTCGTTAATTAATAGGCTGGTGTGAAAAATTGCTGCCACACCGCCCCCTCGGCCTGTGCTTCGAGGTTTCTGGTAGTTAGAATGACTTGGGGGTGTTGATTCATTTAAACTAACATAATCATCCTGCTGCAACCAGGTTTCTGTAAGGCAGAGTAAATCGATTTGTTGATCAATTATTAAGTCATGTACTAACAGAGACTTGGAGGAGAGAGACCTAATATTTAATAATCCACATTTCACTGTTTTACTCTTTGGTTCAGATGTGGATACTGTATTGTTCTTTCTTTGTGATTTTTTATGTTTAAGTTGTTTATTGCTGGTTTTTAGTTTGTTTTTTGTCTTTTTGGGAGCTGACACAGTCTCTATGGAGATGGGTTTTTGGGGGGGTAGCAGGAGGAGAGAAGCTGCAGAGAGGCGTGTAAGACTGCAACTCTGCTTCCTGGTCCCAACTCTGGATAGTCATATTTTGGGGGGTTTAATAAATTGGTCCATATTTCTAGAAATGAGAGCTGCTCCATCCAAAGTGGGATGGATGCCGTCTCTCCTAACAAGACCAGGTTTCCTCCAGAAGGTTTGCCAATTATCTATGAAGCCCACATCGTTTCTGGGACACCACTCAGACAGCCAGCAATTTAAGGAGAACATGCGCTAAACATGTCACTCCTGGTCTGTATCCCAATTCAGGGTCTGCAGCCTTAAAGGCCTCATTTTAAGGCCTATTACATCACAGCAACGCGACGAAGGCTGTCCCAATTCGAAGGCTGCTCGAAATGCAGCCCTCAAATGCGTCCTTCATTTCCCTGAATTTTAAGGATGTGTTGGTGTAGACTTTGTGGCCCAACATATTACTGATTGCATTACGCGGCAGTGGGTGTGGATAATTTTGCCGAAAAAAACGGTGGAAGCGGAGCGGCCAAAGAGTAAACGTTTAAAAGTAAGTACTGATATGATGTCTCAACAGGACCTGGAAAAACTAGTCCATGCATTCATTTTTAGTAGGCTTGATTACTGTAACAGCATCTTTACAGGTCTGCCTAAAAAATCAGTCAGACAATTACAGCTCATTCAGAACTCTGCTGCTCAAGTCCTCACTAAGACCAAAAAAGTGGACCACACCAGTCCAGCTCTGAGGTCTTTACTCTGGCTGCCTGTCTGTCAGATGATAGACTTTGAAGTTCTGATGCTGGTCTATATATAGACTAGCATTAAGCCTAAATTTTTTTAAATCATGCTTTTTATTAGGGCCCGAGCACTGACTGTGCGAAGGCCCTATTGTATCTGCTCTGTTTCTTCTTCTTATTATTATTATTATTCTTAGGGCCCGAGCACTGAGAGTGCGAAGGCCCTATTGTATCTGCTCCGTTTCTTCTTCTTCTTATTATTATTCAGGCAAAACAAGGGCCTTTTTGAGGGCTTTAACATGCTCACAAACTCATGAAATTTTGCACACATGCCAGGTCTGGTGAAAAATTTTGTATTTTAATGGTTTTACATATGAGCATTGGGAAATGGCTCTGTAGCGCCACCTATGCCTTGTTAAATGCAGCCCTACGAACACATCGTTTGAGCTACATGTATGAAATCTGGCACACATGTGTATCATCCCAAGACGAACAAAAAAGTCAATGAGACCATATGACGCAAACCCAACAGGAAGTCCGCAATTTAGAGGTGAAGGTGACATTTTGGCTCTAATTTTGCCATTTCCATGCCTCGAACTTTTTCGAACTCCTCCTTGGGATTTGGTTGTATAAACTTCATCTTTGGTCAGTGTCAACTACACACCTGGGCCATGTTAAATTGCAGAGCTTTTGAGTTTTCGGGATACTGTGAGGCCGTGGCGCCACGGCGAATTTCGATGACTCGCCATGAAAATCTTATTGTCTCTCATTCCCTCATACATGGTCCAACCTGGACCAAAGAGCACACATATGATAAGGCTCCACCCCTGAACATATTTCAACTGCCATATTTGACATGAGGGACAGCGCCACCTAGTGGGAACAGGAAATGTCATGTTTTACACTTTGGGGTACAGTATTGTGATCGATGACATCTGCAGCCTCAAATTTCTCCAGGAAAGCCTTAAGGAGTTGGTCTTGGGTTACCGTGAAAACTGTGACTTTTTGGAGGAGGGTGTGACCCCTGCAGCATGGCGAACATTGATGTCTCGCCATGAAGAAACAAATTAGTATAACTCAATGAAATCCAGTCTGATCAGTACCAGACTTTACAGGCATGATGTCAGACCCGCCCTGAACAGATTGATGTGCCCATTGTCAGGAATACGTAGAGCGCCACCTAGTGGCACC
The DNA here is from genome assembly GCF_001858045.2 of Oreochromis niloticus. NCBI lineage: Eukaryota > Metazoa > Chordata > Actinopteri > Cichliformes > Cichlidae > Oreochromis > Oreochromis niloticus. Next base: position 16,488,877 of record NC_031986.2, read on the forward strand.
AGGAAATGTCATGTCTTACATTTTGTTGTACTGATTTTCACAGGTTCATCGTGGCCACCTCAAAAGCGGTGAGTATCACCATCAGTCCTTCATGATGCTTCTGTGAGAAAATTGTGACTTTAAACTGAACGGCGCACCCTTGTGGCAACGCGGTTCACCATGAAAGACGAAGTGGCTTTTGAGGGGCTTGGAAATTTTAAAAAGTCTTGGAATTTGGCCCAAACCTCCAATGTGATGAGGGCTTTGTTGTTATGTGATCATTTTCCTTGAATAGTGCAAAATGGCTCCACAGCGCCCCCTACAAAATTTCAAAACATCAGCCCCTGCTCTGTGTTTTATTTATAAGTCTGAAACCTGGTAAGCTTATGGAGGATATCAAGATGTACAAAAAAGTCTCTTGGAGCAATATCCCAAATCCAACAGGAAGTCAGCCATTTTAAAATTAAGGTGTAATTTTAGCCACTTTTTCGCCTCTTTTCAGTCCTCATACTTTGACGAACTCCTCCAAGGGATTTCATCAGATTAACCCGATCTCCTGTGTGTGGAATCTAAAGACCTTTGTGATGTTAAATTGCGAAGCTTTTTACGTTCAGGGAAACGGGGTGGCCATGGCGGCACGTGGAGTTTCAATCCCTCGCCAAAAAGCAGTAACCTGCTGTCACTCAAAAACACAATGTCCAATCTCTCCCAAAGTTCGCAGGCGTGATGAGACTCAAGGTCGGAAATGTTTGTTATCCCATTTGTCAGTAATGGTTAGAGCGCCACCTAGTGGGACGACTATAATAATGATTGAATGAGATGAATCGTTAGCTGGTGGTTCTAGGCATGAATTCCATCAATGTGACATCAGATCGGACGTGCTGGTTGTAGGAGTTGGGCGTGGCTCGATGCGCCGGGGGTGCGAGGGCCCTCATATCGCTGCTTGCAGCTTTAATTAGGGCCCGAGCACTGAGAGTGCGAAGGCCCTATTGTATCTGCTCCGTTTCTTATTATTAGGGCCCGAGCACTGAGAGTGCGAAGGCCCTATTGTATCTGCTCTGTTTCTTATTATTATTATTAGGGCCCGAGCACTGACTGTGCGAAGGCCCTATTGTATCTGCTCTGTTTCTTATTAGGGCCCGAGCACCGAGAGTGCGAAGGCCCTATTGTATCTGCTCTGTTTATTATTATTATTATTATTAGGGCCCGAGCACAAAAGTGCGAAGGCCCTATTGTATCTGCTCTGTTTCTTATTATTAGGGCCCGAGCACCGAGAGTGCGAAGGCCCTATTGTATCTGCTCTGTTTCTTCTTCTTCTTCTTATTATTATTATTATTATTATTATTTCGGCAAATGAATCGGCCTTTTGAGGGCCTAAACATGCTCAAAAACTCATGAAATTTTGCACACGCGTCAGGTCTGGTGAAAATTTAAGTATTTTAATGTCCGTAGACATGTCCAGGGAAAATTGGCTCAGTAGCGCCACCTAGAAAAATGAGAAACGCGAGCCCCCGAGATGGGTATGACCTACATGTATAAAACTCGGAACACATATCTAACGTTCGGAGACGCACAAAAAAGTCTATTATGGCCATGTCCTAAACCCAACAGGAAGTCCGACATTTGGAAGTGAAGGTGACATTTTGGCTCTAATTTTGCCATTTCCATGCCTCGAACTTTTGCGAACTCCTCATTGGAATTTCATCGTACAAGCTTCATATTTGGTCAGTGTCAACTACACACCTGGGCCATGTTAAATTGCGGAGCTTTTGAGTTTTCGGGATACGGTGAGGCCGTGGCGCCACGGCGAATTTCGATGACTCGCCATGAAAATCTTATTGCCTCTCGTTCTGTCATACATTGTCCGACCTTGACCAAAGTGGACACATATGATAAGGCTCCACCCCTGAACATATTTCAACTGCCATATTTGACATCAGGGACAGCGCCACCTAGTGGGAACAGGAAATGTCATGTTTTACACTTTGGGGTACAGTATTGTAATGGGTGACATCTGCAGCCTCAAATTTCTCCAGGAAAGCCTTAAGGAGTTGGTCTTGGGTTACAGAGAAAACTGTGAGTTTTCGCTGAAGGGTGTGACCCCAGCAGCATGGCGAACATTGAGGTCTCGCCATGAAGAAACAAATTAGTGTAACTCAATGAAATCCAGTCTGATCAGAACCAGACTTTACAGGGATGATGTCAGACCCGCCCTGAACATATTGATATGCCCATTGTCAGGAATACGTAGAGCGCCACCTAGTGGCACCAGGAAATGTCATGTCTTTCATTTTGTTGTACTGATTTTCACAGGTTCATCGTGGCCACCTCAAAAGTGGTGAGTATAACCATCAGTCCTTCATGATGCTTCTGTGCGAAAATTGTGACTTTAAACTGAACGGCGCACCCTGGTGGCAACGCGGTTCACCATGAAAGACGAAGTGGCTTTTGAGGGGCTTGGAAATTTTAAAAAGTCTTGGAATTTGGCCCAAACCTCCAATGTGATGAGGGCTTTGTTGTTATGTGATCATTTTCCTTGAATAGTGCAAAATGGTTCCACAGCGCCCCCTACAAAATTTCAAAACATCAGCCCCTGCTCTGTGTTTTATTTATAAGTCTGAAACCTGGGAAGGTCATGGAGGATATCAAGATGTACAAAAAAGTCTCTTGGAGCAATATCCCAAATCCAACAGGAAGTCAGCCATTTTAAAATTAAGGTGTAATTTTAGCCACTTTTTCGCCTCTTTTCAGGCCTCATACTTTGACGAACTCCTCCAAGGGATTTCATTAGATTTACGCGATCTCCTGTGTGTGGAATCTAAAGACCTTTGTGATGTTAAATTGCGAAGCTTTTTACGTTCAGGGAAACGGGGTGGCCATGGCGGCACGTGGAGTTTCAATCCCTCGCCAAAAAGCAGTAATCTGCTGTCACTCAAAAACACAATGTCCAATCTCTCCCAAAGTTCGCAGGCGTGATGAGACTCAAGGTCGGAAATGTTTGTTATCCCATTTGTCAGTAATAGTTAGAGCGCCACCTAGTGGGACGACTATAATAATGATTGAATGAGATGAATCGTTAGCTGGTGGTTCTAGGCATGAATTCCATCAATGTGACATCAGATCGGACGTGCTGGTTGTAGGTGTTGGGCGTGGCCCAACGTGCCGGGGTGCGAGGGCCCTCATAACGCTGCTTGCAGCTTTAATTATTATTATTATTATTAGGGCCCGAGCACAAAAGTGCGAAGGCCCTATTGTATCTGCTCTGTTTCTTCTTATTATTATTATTAGGGCCCGAGCACAAAAGTGCGAAGGCCCTATTGTATCTGCTCTGTTTCTTATTATTATTATTATTATTATTATTATTATTATTATTAGGGCCCGAGCACCGAGAGTGCGAAGGCCCTATTGTATCTGCTCCGTTTCTTCTTATTATTATTATTCAGGCAAAAGAAGGGCCTTTTTGAGGGCTTTAACATGCTCGAAAACTCTTGGAATTTTGCACACATGCCAGGTCTGGTGAAAAATTTTGTATTTTAATGGTTTTACATATGAGCACTGGGAAATGGCTCTGTAGCGCCACCTATGCCTTGTTAAATGCAGCCCTACGAACACATCGTTTTAGCTACATGTATGAAATTTTGCACACATGTGTATCATGCCAAGACGAACAAAAAAGTCAGTGGGACCATTGACGCAAACCCAACAGGAAGTCCGCCATTTGGAAGTGAAGGTGACATTGTGGCTCTAATTTTGCCATTTCCATGCCTCGAACTTTTGCGAACTCCTCATTGGAATTTCATCGTACAAGCTTCATATTTGGTCAGTGTCAACTACACACCTGGGCCATGTTAAATTGCGGAGCTTTTGAGTTTTCGGGATACGGTGAGGCCGTGGCACCACGGCGAATTTCGATGACTCGCCATGAAAATCTTATTGCCTCTCGTTCTGTCATACATTGTCCGACCTTGACCAAAGTGGACACATATGATAAGGCTCCACCCCTGAACATATTTCAACTGCCATATTTGACATCAGGTACAGCGCCACCTAGTGGGAACAGGAAATGTCATGTTTTACACTTTGGGGTACAGTATTGTAATGGGTGACATCTGCAGCCTCAAATTTCTCCAGGAAAGCCTTAAGGAGTTGGTCTTGGGTTACAGAGAAAACTGTGAGTTTTCGCTGAAGGGTGTGACCCCAGCAGCATGGCGAACATTGAGGTCTCGCCATGAAGAAACAAATTAGTGTAACTCAATGAAATCCAATGTGATCAGTACCACATTTTACAGGGATGATGTCAGACCCGCCCTGAACAGATTGATATGCCCATTGTCAGGAATACGTAGAGCGCCACCTAGTGGCACCAGGAAATGTCATGTCTTTCATTTTGTTGTACTGATTTTCACAGGTTCATCGTGGCCACCTCAAAAGCGGTGAGTATCACCATCAGTCCTTCATGATGCTTCTGTGCGAAAATTGTGACTTTAAACTGAACGGCGCACCCTGGTGGCAACGCGGTTCACCATGAAAGACGAAGTGGCTTTTGAGGGGCTTGAAAAGTTTAAAAAGTCTTGGAATTTGGCCCAAACCTCCAATGTGATGAGCGCTTTGTTGTTATGTGATCATTTTCCTTGAATAGTGCAAAATGGCTCCACAGCGCCCCCTACAAAATTTCAAAACATCAGCCCCTGCTCTGTGTTTTATTTATAAGTCTGAAACCTGGTAAGCTTATGGAGGATATCAAGATGTACAAAAAAGTCTCTTGGAGCAATATCCCAAATCCAACAGGAAGTCAGCCATTTTAAAATTAAGGTGTAATTTTAGCCACTTTTTCGCCTCTTTTCAGGCCTCATACTTTGACGAACTCCTCCAAGGGATTTCATCAGATTAACCCGATCTCCTGTGTGTGGAATCTAAAGACCTTTGTGATGTTAAATTGCGAAGCTTTTTACGTTCAGGGAAACGGGGTGGCCATGGCGGCACGTGGAGTCTCAATCCCTCGCCAAAAAGCAGTAATCTGCTGTCGCTCAAAAACACAATGTCCAATCTCTCCCAAAGTTCGCAGGCGTGATGAGACTCAAGGTCGGAAATGTTTGTTATCCCATTTGTCAGTAATGGTTAGAGCGCCACCTAGTGGGACGACTATAATAATGATTGAATGAGATGAATCGTTAGCTGGTGGTTAAATGCATGAATTCCATCAATGTGACATCAGATCGGAAGCGCTCGTTTTAGGTGTTGGGCTTGGCTCGACGTGCTGGGGTGCGAGGGCCCTCATATCGCTGCTTGCAGCTTTAATTATTATTATTATTATTATTTCGGCAAATTAATCGGCCTTTTGAGGGCCTAAACATGCTCAAAAACTCATGAAATTTTGCACACGCGTCAGGTCTGGTGAAAATTTACGTATTTTAATGTCCATAGACATGTCCAGGGAAAATTGGCTCAGTAGCGCCACCTAGAAAAATGAGAAACGCGAGCCCCCGAGATGGGTATGACCTACATGTATAAACTCGGAACACATATCTAACGTTCGGAGACGCACAAAAAGTCTATTATGGCCATGTCCTAAACCCAACAGGAAGTCCGCCATTTGGAAGTGAAGGTGACATTTTGGCTCTAATTTTGCCATTTCCATGCCTCGAACTTTTGCGAACTCCTCATTGGAATTTCATCGTACAAGCTTCATATTTGGTCAGTGTCAACTACACACCTGGGCCATGTTAAATTGCGGAGCTTTTGAGTTTTCGGGTTACTGTGAGGCCGTGGCGCCACGGCGAATTTCGATGACTCGCCATGAAAATCTTATTGCCTCTCGTTCTGTCATACATTGTCCGACCTTGACCAAAGTGGACACATATGATAAGGCTCCACCCCTGAACATATTTCAACTGCCATATTTGACATCAGGGACAGCGCCACCTAGTGGGAACAGGAAATGTCATGTTTTACACTTTGGGGTACAGTATTGTAATGGGTGACATCTGCAGCCTCAAATTTCTCCAGGAAAGCCTTAAGGAGTTGGTCTTGGGTTACAGAGAAAACTGTGAGTTTTCGCTGAAGGGTGTGACCCCAGCAGCATGGCGAACATTGAGGTCTCGCCATGAAGAAACAAATTAGTGTAACTCAATGAAATCCAATCTGATCAGTACCAGATTTTACAGGGATGATGTCAGACCCGCCCTGAACAGATTGATATGCCCATTGTCAGGAATACGTAGAGCGCCACCTAGTGGCACCAGGAAATGTCATGTCTTTCATTTTGTTGTACTGATTTTCACAGGTTCATCGTGGCCACCTCAAAAGCGGTGAATATCACCATCAGTCCCTGTTGATGCTTCAGTGAGAAAATTGTGACTATAAACTGAACGGCGCACCCTGGTGGCAGCGCAGTTCACCATGAAAGATGAAGTGGCTTTTGAGGGGCTTGAAAAGTTTAAAAAGTCTTGGAATTTGGCGCACAGCTCTAATGTGATGAGGGATTTCTTTTTATATGTTCATTTTCCTTGAACAGCGCAAAATGGCTCCACAGCGCCCCCTAAAAAATTTCAAAACAACAGCCCCTGCTCTGTGTTTTATGTATGAGTTTGAAACCTGGCAAGCTTATTGGAGATATCAAGATGTACAAAAAAGTCTCTTGGAGCAATATCCCAAATCCAACAGGAAGTCAGCCATTTTAAAATTAATGTGTAAATTTGGCGACATTTTCCCCTCTTTTCAGGCCTCATACTTTGACGAACTCCTCCAAGGGATTTCATTAGATTTACGCGATCTCCTGTGTGTGGAATCTAAAGACCTTTGTGATGTTAAATTGCGAAGCTTTTTACATTCAGGGAAACGGGGTGGTCATGGCGGCACGTGGAGTTTCAATCACTCGCCAAAAAGCAGTAACCTGCTGTCACTCAAAAACACAATGTCCAATCTCTCCCAAAGGTCGCAGGCGTGATGAGACTCGAGCTCGGAAATGTTTGTTATGCCATTTGTCAGTAATGGTTAGAGCGCCACCTAGTGGGACGACTATAATAATGGTTGAATGAGATGAAATTTTAGCTGGTGGTTAAATGCATGAATTCCATCAATGTGACATCAGATCGGAAGCGCTGGTTTTAGGTGTTGGGCTTGGCTCGACGAGCGGGGGGTGCGAGGGCCCTCATATCGCTGCTTGCAGCTTTAATTAGGGCCCGAGCACCGAGAGTGCGAAGGCCCTATTGTATCTGCTCCGTTTCTTATTATTATTATTATTCAGGCAAAAGAAGGGCCTTTTTGAGGGCTTTAACATGCTCGAAAACTCTTGGAATTTTGCACACATGCCAGGTCTGGTGAAAAATTTTGTATTTTAATGGTTTTACATATGAGCACTGGGAAATGGCTCTGTAGCGCCACCTATGCCTTGTTAAATGCAGCCCTACGAACACATCGTTTTAGCTACATGTATGAAATTTGGCACACATGTGTATCATGCCAAGCCGAACAAAAAAGTCAGTGGGACCATTGACGCAAACCCAACAGGAAGTCCGCCATTTGGAAGTGAATGTGACATTTTGGCTCTAATTTTGCCATTTCCATGCCTCGAACTTTTGCGAACTCCTCATTGGAATTTCATTGTACAAGCTTCATATTTGGTCAGTGTCAACTACACACCTGGGCCATGTTAAATTGCGGAGCTTTTGAGTTTTCGGGTTACTGTGAGGCCGTGGCGCCACGGCGAATTTCGATGACTCGCCATGAAAATCTTATTGCCTCTCGTTCTGTCATACATTGTCCGACCTTGACCAAAGTGGACACATATGATAAGGCTCCACCCCTGAACATATTTCAACTGCCATATTTGACATCAGGGACAGCGCCACCTAGTGGGAACAGGAAATGTCATGTTTTACACTTTGGGGTACAGTATTGTAATGGGTGACATCTGCAGCCTCAAATTTCTCCAGGAAAGCCTTAAGGAGTTGGCTTGGGTTACAGAGAAAACTGTGAGTTTTCGCTGAAGGGTGTGACCCCAGCAGCATGGCGAACATTGAGGTCTCGCCATGAAGAAACAAATTAGTGTAACTCAATGAAATCCAATCTGATCAGTACCAGATTTTACAGGGATGATGTCAGACCCGCCCTGAACAGATTGATATGCCCATTGTCAGGAATACGTAGAGCGCCACCTAGTGGCACCAGGAAATGTCATGTCTTTCATTTTGTTGTACTGATTTTCACAGGTTCATCGTGGCCACCTCAAAAGCGGTGAATATCACCATCAGTCCCTCTTGATGCTTCAGTGAGAAAATTGTGACTATAAACTGAACGGCGCACCCTGGTGGCAACGCAGTTCACCATGAAAGATGAAGTGGCTTTTGAGGGGCTTGAAAAGTTTAAAAAGTCTTGAAATTTGCGCACACCTCTAATGTGATGAGGGATTTCTTTTTATATGTTCATTTTCCTTGAACAGCGCAAAATGGCTCCACAGCGCCCCCTACAAAATTTCAAAACAACAGCCCCTGCTCTGTGTTTTATGTATGAGTTTGAAACCTGGCAAGCTTATTGGAGATATCAAGATGTACAAAAAAGTCTCTTGGAGCAATATCCCAAATCCAACAGGAAGTCAGCCATTTTAAAATTAATGTGTAAATTTGGCGACATTTTCCCCTCTTTTCAGGCCTCATACTTTGACGAACTCCTCCAAGGGATTTCATTAGATTTACGCGATCTCCTGTGTGTGGAATCTAAAGACCTTTGTGATGTTAAATTGCGAAGCTTTTTACGTTCAGGGAAACGGGGTGGTCATGGCGGCACGTGGAGTTTCAATCACTCGCCAAAAAGCAGTAACCTGCTGTCGCTCAAAAACACAATGTCCAATCTCTCCCAAAGGTCGCAGGCGTGATGAGACTCGAGCTCGGAAATGTTTGTTATGCCATTTGTCAGTAATGGTTAGAGCGCCACCTAGTGGGACGACTATAATAATGGTTGAATGAGATGAAATTTTAGCTGGTGGTTAAATGCATGAATTCCATCAATGTGACATCAGATCGGAAGCGCTGGTTTTAGGTGTTGGGCTTGGCTCGACGCGCCGGGGGTGCGAGGGCCCTCATATCGCTGCTTGCAGCTTTATTATTTTATTAGGGCCCGAGCACAGTGCGAAGGCCCTATTGTATCTGCTCTGTTTCTTATTATTATTATTATTTTATTATTATTATTATTATTATTATTATTTCGGCAAATGAACGGCCTTTTGAGGGCCTAACATGCTCAAAAACTCATGAAATTTTGCACACGCGTCAGGTCTGGTGAAAATTTACGTATTTTAATGTCCGTAGACATGTCAGGGAAATGGCTCAGTAGCGCCACCTAGAAATGAGAAACGCGAGCCCCGAGATGGTATGACCTACATGTATAAACTCGGACACATATCTAACGTTCGGAGACGCACAAAAAGTCTATTATGGCCATGTCCTAAACCCAACAGGAAGTCCGCCATTTGGAGTGAAGGTGACATTTTGGCTCTAATTTTGCCATTTCCATGCCTCGAACTTTTCGAACTCCTCATTGGAATTTCATGTACAAGCTTCATATTTGGTCAGTGTCAACTACACACCTGGGCCATGTTAAATTGCGGAGCTTTTGAGTTTTCGGGATACGGTGAGGCCGTGGCGCCACGGCGAATTTCGATGACTCGCCATGAAAATCTTATTGCCTCTCGTTCTGTCATACATTGTCCGACCTTGACCAAAGTGGACACATATGATAAGGCTCCACCCCTGAACATATTTCAACTGCCATATTTGACATCAGGGACAGCGCCACCTAGTGGGAACAGGAAATGTCATGTTTTACACTTTGGGGTACAGTATTGTAATGGGTGACATCTGCAGCCTCAAATTTCTCCAGGAAAGCCTTAAGGAGTTGGTCTTGGGTTACAGAGAAAACTGTGAGTTTTCGCTGAAGGGTGTGACCCCAGCAGCATGGCGAACATTGAGGTCTCGCCATGAAGAAACAAATTAGTGTAACTCAATGAAATCCAATTGATCAGTACCAGATTTTACAGGGATGATGTCAGACCCGCCCTGAACAGATTGATATGCCCATTGTCAGGAATACGTAGAGCGCCACCTAGTGGCACCAGGAAATGTCATGTCTTTCATTTTGTTGTACTGATTTTCACAGGTTCATCGTGGCCACCTCAAAAGCGGTGAATATCACCATCAGTCCCTCTTGATGCTTCAGTGAGAAAATTGTGACTATAAACTGAACGGCGCACCCTGGTGGCAACGCAGTTCACCATGAAAGATGAAGTGGCTTTTGAGGGGCTTGAAAAGTTTAAAAAGTCTTGAAATTTGGCGCACACCTCTAATGTGATGAGGGATTTCTTTTTATATGTTCATTTTCCTTGAATAGCGCAAAATGGCTCCACAGCGCCCCCTACAAAATTTCAAAACAACAGCCCCTGCTCTGTGTTTTATGTATGAGTTTGAAACCTGGCAAGCTTATTGGAGATATCAAGATGTACAAAAAAGTCTCTTGGAGCAATATCCCAAATCCAACAGGAAGTCAGCCATTTTAAAATTAAGGTGTAATTTGGCGACATTTTCCCCTCTTTTCAGGCCTCATACTTTGACGAACTCCTCCAAGGGATTTCATTAGATTTACGCGATCTCCTGTGTGTGGAATCTAAAGACCTTTGTGATGTTAAATTGCGAAGCTTTTTACGTTCAGGGAAACGGGGTGGTCATGGCGGCACGTGGAGTTTCAATTTGGTCACTGCCAAAAAGCAGTAACCTGCTGTCGCTCAAAAACACAATGTCCAATCTCTCCCAAAGGTCGCAGGCGTGATAGACTCGAGCTCGGAAATGTTTGTTATGCCATTTGTCAGTAATGGTTAGAGCGCCACCTAGTGGGACGACTATAATAATGGTTGAATGAGATGAAATTTTAGCTGGTGGTTAAATGCATGAATTCCATCAATGTGACATCAGATCGGAAGCGCTGGTTTTAGGTGTTGGGCTTGGCTCGACGCGCCGGGGGTGCGAGGGCCCTCATATCGCTGCTTGCAGCTTTAATTAGGGCCCGAGCACAAAAGTGCGAAGGCCCTATTGTATCTGCTCTGTTTCTTATTATTATTATTATTATTATTATTATTATTATTATTATTATTATTATTATTATTATTATTTCGGCAAATGAATCGGCCTTTTGAGGGCCTAAACATGCTCGAAAACTCATGAAATTTTGCACACCGTCAGGTCTGGTGAAAATTTACGTATTTTAATGTCCGTAGACATGTCCAGGGAAAATTGGCTCAGTAGCGCCACCTAGAAAAATGAGAAACGCGAGCCCCCGAGATGGGTATGACCTACATGTATAAAACTCGGAACACATATCTAACGTTCGGAGACGCACATAAAAGTCTATTATGGCCATGTCCTAAACCCAACAGGAAGTCCGCCATTTGGAAGTGAAGGTGACATTTTGGCTCTAATTTTGCCATTTCCATGCCTCGAACTTTTGCGAACTCCTCATTGGAATTTCATCGTACAAGCTTCATATTTGGTCAGTCTCAACTACACACCTGGGCCATGTTAAATTGCGGAGCTTTTGAGTTTTCGGGTTACTGTGAGGCCGTGGCGCCACGGCGAATTTCGATGACTCGCCATGAAAATCTTATTGCCTCTCGTTCTGTCATACATTGTCCGACCTTGACCAAAGTGGACACATATGATAAGGCTCCACCCCTGAACATATTTCAACTGCCATATTTGACATCAGGGACAGCGCCACCTAGTGGGAACAGGAAATGTCATGTTTTACACTTTGGGGTACAGTATTGTAATGGGTGACATCTGCAGCCTCAAATTTCTCCAGGAAAGCCTTAAGGAGTTGGTCTTGGGTTACAGAGAAAACTGTGAGTTTTCGCTGAAGGGTGTGACCCCAGCAGCATGGCGAACATTGAGGTCTCGCCATGAAGAAACAAATTAGTGTAACTCAATGAAATCCAATCTGATCAGTACCAGATTTTACAGGGATGATGTCAGACCCGCCCTGAACAGATTGATATGCCCATTGTCAGGAATACGTAGAGCGCCACCTAGTGGCACAGGAAATGTCATGTCTTTCATTTTGTTGTACTGATTTTCACAGGTTCATCGTGGCCACCTCAAAAGCGGTGAATATTAACATCAGTCCCTCGTGATGCTTCAGTGAGAAAATTGTGACTTTAAACTGAACGGCGCACCCTGGTGGCATCGCGGTTCACCATGAAAGATGAAGTGCTTTTGAGGGGCTTGGAAAGTTTAAGAAGTCTTGAAAATTGGCGCACACCTCTAATGTGATGAGGGATTTCTTTTTATATGTTCATTTTCCTTGAACAGCGCAAAATAGCTCCACAGCGCCCCCTACAAAATTTCAAAACAACAGCCCCTGCTCTGTGTTTTATGTATGAGTTTGAAACCTGGCAAGCTTATTGGAGATATCAAGATGTACAAAAAAGTCTCTTGGAGCAATATCCCAAATCCAACAGGAAGTCAGCCATTTTAAAATCAATGTGTAAATTTGGCGACATTTTCCCCTCTTTTCAGGCCTCATACTTTGACGAACTCCTCCAAGGGATTTCATTAGATTTACGCGATCTCCTGTGTGTGGAATCTAAAGACCTTGGTGATGTTAAATTGCGAAGCTTTTTACGTTCAGGGAAACGGGGTGGTCATGGCGGCACGTGGAGTTTCAATCACTCGCCAAAAAGCAGTAACCTGCTGTCGCTCAAAAACACAATGTCCAATCTCTCCCAAAGGTCGCAGGCGTGATGAGACTCGAGCTCGGAAATGTTTGTTATGCCATTTGTCAGTAATGGTTAGAGCGCCACCTAGTGGGACGACTATAATAATGGTTGAATGAGATGAAATTTTAGCTGGTGGTTAAATGCATGAATTCCATCAATGTGACATCAGATCGGAAGCGCTGGTTTTAGGTGTTGGGCTTGGCTCGACGCGCCGGGGGTGCGAGGGCCCTCATATCGCTGCTTGCAGCTTTAATTATTATTATTTCGGCAAATGAATCGGCCTTTTGAGGGCCTAAACATGCTCGAAAACTCATGAAATTTTGCAGACGCGTCAGGTCTGGTGAAAATTTACGTATTTTAATGTCCGTAGACATGTCCAGGGAAAATTGGCTCAGTAGCGCCACCTAGAAAAATGAGAAACGCGAGCCCCCGAGATGGGTATGACCTACATGTATAAAACTCGGAACACATATCTAGCGTTCGGAGACGCACATAAAAGTCTATTATGGCCATGTCCTAAACCCAACAGGAAGTCCGCCATTTGGAAGTGAAGTTGACATTTTGGCTCTAATTTTGCCATTTCCATGCCTCGAACTTTTGCGAACTCCTCATTGGAATTTCATCGTCCAAGCTTCATATTTGGTCAGTGTCAACTACACACCTGGGCCATGTTAAATTGCGGAGCTTTTGAGTTTTCGGGTTACTGTGAGGCCGTGGCGCCACGGCGAATTTCGATGACTCGCCATGAAAATCTTATTGCCTCTCGTTCTGTCATACATGGTCCGACCTTGACCAAAGTGGACACATATGATAAGGCTCCACCCCTGAACATATTTCAACTGCCATATTTGACACCAGGGACAGCGCCACCTAGTGGGAACAGGAAATGTCATGTTTTACACTTTGGGGTACAGTATTGTAATGGGTGACATCTGCAGCCTCAAATTTCTCCAGGAAAGCCTTAAGGAGTTGGTCTTGGGTTACAGAGAAAACTGTGAGTTTTCGCTGAAGGGTGTGACCCCAGCAGCATGGCGAACATTGAGGTCTCGCCATGAAGAAACAAATTAGTGTAACTCAATGAAATCCAATCTGATCAGTACCAGATTTTACAGGGATGATGTCAGACCCGCCCTGAACAGATTGATATGCCCATTGTCAGGAATACGTAGAGCGCCACCTAGTGGCACCAGGAAATGTCATGTCTTTCATTTTGTTGTACTGATTTTCACAGGTTCATCGTGGCCACCTCAAAAGCGGTGAATATCACCATCAGTCCCTCTTGATGCTTCAGTGAGAAAATTGTGACTATAAACTGAACGGCGCACCCTGGTGGCAGCGCAGTTCACCATGAAAGATGAAGTGGCTTTTGAGGGACTTGAAAAGTTTAAAAAGTCTTGAAATTTGGCGCACACCTCTAATGTGATGAGGGATTTCTTTTTATATGTTCATTTTCCTTGAACAGCGCAAAATGGCTCCACAGCGCCCCCTACAAAATTTCAAAACAACAGCCCCTGCTCTGTGTTTTATGTATGAGTTTGAAACCTGGCAAGCTTATTGGAGATATCAAGATGTACAAAAAAGTCTCTTGGAGCAATATCCCAAATCCAACAGGAAGTCAGCCATTTTAAAATTAATGTGTAAATTTGGCGACATTTTCCCCTCTTTTCAGGCCTCATACTTTGACGAACTCCTCCAAGGGATTTCATTAGATTTACGCGATCTCCTGTGTGTGGAATCTAAAGACCTTTGTGATGTTAAATTGCGAAGCTTTTTACGTTCAGGGAAACGGGGTGGTCATGGCGGCACGTGGAGTTTCACTCACTCGCCAAAAAGCAGTAACCTGCTGTCGCTCAAAAACACAATGTCCAATCTCTCCCAAAGTTCGCAGGCGTGATGAGACTCGAGCTCGGAAATGTTTGTTATGCCATTTGTCAGCAATGGTTAGAGCGCCACCTAGTGGGACGACTATAATAATGGTTGAATGAGATGAAATTTTAGCTGGTGGTTAAATGCATGAATTCCATCAATGTGACATCAGATCGGAAGCGCTGGTTTTAGGTGTTGGGCTTGGCTCGACGCGCCGGGGGTGCGAGGGCCCTCATATCGCTGCTTGCAGCTTTAATTATTATTATTATTATTATTATTATTTCGGCAAATGAATCGGCCTTTTGAGGGCCTAAACATGCTCGAAAACTCATGAAATTTTGCAGACTCGTCAGGTCTGGTGAAAATTTACGTATTTTAATGTCCGTAGACATGTCCAGGGAAAATTGGCTCAGTAGCGCCACCTAGAAAAATGAGAAACGCGAGCCCCCGAGATGGGTATGACCTACATGTATAAAACTCGGAACACATATCTAACGTTCGGAGACGCACATAAAAGTCTATTATGGCCATGTCCTAAACCCAACAGGAAGTCCGCCATTTGGAAGTGAAGGTGACATTTTGGCTCTAATTTTGCCATTTCCATGCCTCGAACTTTTGCGAACTCCTCATTGGAATTTCATCGTACAAGCTTCATATTTGGTCAGTCTCAACTACACACCTGGGCCATGTTAAATTGCGGAGCTTTTGAGTTTTCGGGTTACTGTGAGGCCGTGGCGCCACGGCGAATTTCGATGACTCGCCATGAAAATCTTATTGCCTCTCGTTCTGTCATACATTGTCCGACCTTGACCAAAGTGGACACATATGATAAGGCTCCACCCCTGAACATATTTCAACTGCCATATTTGACATCAGGGACAGCGCCACCTAGTGGGAACAGGAAATGTCATGTTTTACACTTTGGGGTACAGTATTGTAATGGGTGACATCTGCAGCCTCAAATTTCTCCAGGAAAGCCTTAAGGAGTTGGTCTTGGGTTACAGAGAAAACTGTGAGTTTTCGCTGAAGGGTGTGACCCCAGCAGCATGGCGAACATTGAGGTCTCGCCATGAAGAAACAAATTAGTGTAACTCAATGAAATCCAATCTGATCAGTACCAGATTTTACAGGGATGATGTCAGACCCGCCCTGAACAGATTGATATGCCCATTGTCAGGAATACGTAGAGCGCCACCTAGTGGCACCAGGAAATGTCATGTCTTTCATTTTGTTGTACTGATTTTCACAGGTTCATCGTGGCCACCTCAAAAGCGGTGAATATCACCATCAGTCCCTCTTGATGCTTCAGTGAGAAAATTGTGACTATAAACTGAACGGCGCACCCTGGTGGCAACGCAGTTCACCATGAAAGATGAAGTGGCTTTTGAGGGGCTTGAAAAGTTTAAAAAGTCTTGAAATTTGGCGCACACCTCTAATGTGATGAGGGATTTGTTTTTATATGTTCATTTTCCTTGAACAGCGCAAAATGGCTCCACAGCGCCCCCTACAAAATTTCAAAACAACAGCCCCTGCTCTGTGTTTTATGTATGAGTTTGAAACCTGGCAAGCTTATTGGAGATATCAAGATGTACAAAAAAGTCTCTTGGAGCAGTATCCCAAATCCAACAGGAAGTCAGCCATTTTAAAATTAATGTGTAAATTTGGCGACATTTTCCCCTCTTTTCAGGCCTCATACTTTGACGAACTCCTCCAAGGGATTTCATTAGATTTACGTGATCTCCTGTGTGTGGAATCTAAAGACCTTTGTGATGTTAAATTGCGAAGCTTTTTACGTTCAGGGAAACGGGGTGGTCATGGCGGCACGTGGAGTTTCAATCACTTGCCAAAAAGCAGTAACCTGCTGTCGCTCAAAAACACAATGTCCAATCTCTCCCAAAGGTCGCAGGCGTGATGAGACTCGAGCTCGGAAATGTTTGTTATGCCATTTGTCAGCAATGGTTAGAGCGCCACCTAGTGGGACGACTATAATAATGGTTGAATGAGATGAAATTTTAGCTGGTGGTTAAATGCATGAATTCCATCAATGTGACATCAGATCGGAAGCGCTGGTTTTAGGTGTTGGGCTTGGCTCGACGCGCCGGGGTGCGAGGGCCCTCATATCGCTGCTTGCAGCTTTAATTTTGATTGAAACTGTCAGAGAAAACGGCAGCCTCGAGCAAGCCAGGATATTAGTTTACAGAGGCTGTTAAAATTATATGTCTAATGTTAAAATGTTGGTGACACAATAATTTTATCCTAATGGCACTGACATATTCATAGGGTTAATTTTTGAGACAAAATATCATGAGGTAATCTTGATTTTGCAAATATTCCACCCTGTAGTGCAGTTTGCACAAATTGTTTTAAAAATGCACTCACCCTACAAACATTACTGATGAGTCAAGATCTGCACAAACTGACAAACACTGAAGCAGCTACACATTTTATTCTTATTGTCATGTATGTCCTATTTGTCAGGTGACAGAAGAACCAACACAAAGCTCAGAGAGTAATGGTGATACAAGATCACAGGTGACTGACTGATGATTTGGTGCTATAGATTAACTAGTATTTATTATCATGACAATTGTTAGGCTGCTGATATAAATTGATTCATTAGTGTATATTTGACAAAGAATCTGAATTGACATGTCTCACTTTTTATATGGCACGAATCAATGTGTTATTTTATCAGGTGGCAATATGTCGTAGTGCAGTCAGAGGGGAAGAGCCAGGGCCAAAGGTGAGGCACATCACGCACAGAATAATAATTTTGTGGTCATCTTAGATGAGTAGTTTTATGGACAAAAACCAGCAGGTCATTCAGTGTTCCCTTAGTGCCAAAATATAACAGATGTTGGTGTACTATAACTGAAGTAATGTTGTTAAGTCCTTAAAGTCATATTCTTTATTGTCATGACTGTGTTTGAAGCTATTTTTATTTTTGTATGATACCTGATTTATATGGAATATGGCTGAAGTAAACTAAAGCCTAAAATACTTAGTCAGTCATTTGTTTAACAGTAATTTAACATTATATAATTCACATATAAAACTATGAATTGTAATTTTAAATGGTTTAAAAGCATGTAGAATAACATATGTAGGCAAGTATATTTCTCCTTCTTTTTATCAAGAAGCAAAGACAAAAAGGAAAAAAAAAGAAAGAAACAGGGCAGGGTTCAGTGGTTGAATCATCCGTCCCCACCAATGCCAAAACCAAATCTACGCCCTTGATTTGGTGATTGGACTCTGATGACCCGTCACGACAGGACGGAGGCTTGGATGGTGCTCTGACTGAGCTGTCTGTGAGGTGGAGACAGGGAAGAGGTGGGCTGAATGAATAACATGTACAACTGATAAATAATAGTTATTCTGCTTTAGAGGCATTCTTTTTTTTATATCATACTATTAAAATGTAATTGGTTATAATGTTTTGATATTTTGTAACATGGATTGTAAAACAGTAAAATAAGCTGTGAAGTGTGTGATGTTCTTTCCTCTTGTCTTAAAGTCAGTGATCTCATCAGTGCAGATTAAATGAGAACTCTGCAGATTTGAGCAGCAGTGAGATCAAGTCTGCTTAGATTTGATTTATTTCCAATGTAACTCAATGTGTGCTAGACATTTGCATCTATTATACACAAAATGAGTACATGATGGCAGTGTTGATTCCAAAATGTTGCACATGTTATATTTTGAAACCTTCGTCCTTTACTGAGCTTCATGGACCTGTTCTTCATGTCAGATTTCACAGGTGGCATTGTTAGACACTGATAGGTATCACATAATGCAACTTCTGGTATTATATTGAAAACTCTGTAGTGTAGATAAATAACTAGAACTATAGTTCATCACAGTTTGATTTCAGCAGGTTTAAGAATTAGGTAAGTGTTACTAAAGAAAGCCATCAGCTTAAACTGAAAGTTCTTAAACTGCATAATCTTAATGAACTTTGATTTTAATTTTCAGTGGAACATAAAAGCTGCATGTACAGAACATCCAGTTAAACTTGACTAAACACAAATAAACTTTAAAAGCTTTCCCCCTGGATTTTATACTCCCACAACCATCTACTAACAGGCGGTCCAGGTTCAGTCCCAGAAACTGTCCCATATGGAGCCAGCTGCAAAACAAAACATTTGGTTATGATTTAAACATTACAGGGTTTTAATCTTATGTCTATTTTAACAGACGAGCATTTGTAGTCTTTACTGTGGTTTAGTTGAGGAACTGAAGAAACCATTTGGATCCAAGTTCATGAGTTAAGCTATCCCACCATGCCACTCAGCCAATCAAGTCTGTCCATTTCAACCGAAAACCTGTGCAATACCTACATTTTTTGTTCCCATCCAACACCAAGATAATTATAGGGCCAGGATACAAATAATTTGTACTTATAAAGGCAGCTTATGTAGGAGAAAGAATTGTGTCATTTTTCATAAGAACGATCAATTTGGTAAATCTGGATGCATTTTAATGACTGCTTAATGTTTTTATTATATTTCATTAAATCAATTCTGTTACAGACCTGTTTCCAATTTACCTCATTTATTGTAACATACTACAGATATAAATATCTGTAGTATGTATATATATATATAGTATGAAGATATTATGTAACATATAATATCTTCAGTCTTTTTTGTCTCTGTCCCAAATGAACTGAAATGTGTTCCTTGTGATGTGATATGTTGTGAAATTAATTTTTATCGCTGTCTTCTTTTGAATGTCAGACTCAAACACTGCATTAAAACTGTTGAACCTTGAGTTGTTTCTGGGGAGATATATGTTTAGTGTAAATTTGTATTGCAAAGGTTGAAGCACTTTGTAACTGTTTTTTGAGAAGTAGGAGGATGTTATTATTATAATAATATAATTATTCACTTCTCTGTGGAAGAATTCAACAGCAACAGCAGTTCAGCGCTCAGTGTCTCACAACAAGACCCCAACTTCATATAGTACAACACTGTCCATGTGTTCAACACCACACTACAATCACTACAATCATTGTCACCACAATGTCACCACAATGATTGTAGCATTGTGGTGACAATGCCACAACCAATCAATAGAAGGACTCACAAATGCCAGGAGATGCCTGGAGGGATGAAAGTGAGAGATTGTACAAACATGTTGAAAAACTCCTGAGAAACATTAACAAAACATTAAAGCTTTATTAACATTATGCAGTCCAAAAGTACATTATGTCTGTGCAACTCTGATAAATAAAAGCTTCTAATCCTGTTTCACAGACAATTATTGTTAGGTTTATATGGTTGATTGTCATTTATGCTTAGAAATATTTACTCATATACGCTTAGAGTTTTATAATCAATTGCATATTGATAGAGGTTTGATCCTTAGCAGTCTGTAAAGACTGTGTGCCTTCCAGAGTGTTCTGGCATACACACTCACATCCTGGGGTCATAAGAAGAGGTCGTACCTTCTTTTATTGTTTTATGGTATAGCAAACACAAGTATATCTGTTTTAGTCTAAGTGCCTTTTGTTTAGATGAACTGCTGGACTTCCAGGCCAGCAGATTCTGGGAAGTTACTCATGGGGTCACATCTTGACCCCCCCCCCCCCCCCCCTCCCCACACACACACACACACGGTACTCTCTGGTTAAATGTATATCTATCTAAGACTCATATGTTAATGAACCTATGGATATGCATGTAACCTCAATAAAGGAGCAGTGTCACGAGGGAGCAGACGAGAGCGACTGGGGTCAAGCGAAGGAACGGCGCTTGTCGTGGTTCTCTCCCTCATATATGAGTAACACAAAGAACTTTGCCTACTCGTGTCTTGCTTTTGCTGTGTAGTAGAATTGTCTTGAACGTGCCAGCGAATAGGTTTAAGCTATTATTTATCATATTGTTATAAACAATTAATTAGATATAATGTTTTGATAATTTGTAGCATGGATTGCAATACAGTAAAATAAGCTGTGAAGTGTGTGATGTTCTTTCTTCTTGTCTTAAAGTCAGTGATCTCATCAACACAGATCATTGACTGTAGAAAACATGGACGACGCCACAGCTCCCCAAAAATGAAGCCAAAACGTCTCTATCGCCCCCTGGTGTCTGGCTGCAGTATAGGTCATAAACCCCGCCTCCTCCATGTTAGCGGATGGGACTGGGGTCAGACTAAAATAAATTTATTCTCCTTAGATAATTTTTTTCCAAAGATTCTTTCTTTTGTTATCAATAGTTCTCATCATGCTGATTGATGTCCAAGGGGTCTCCTTTCCCATAAGTTTGATTCTAATTCCTACCGCGGTGATGTTAAATTGGGGTGAAACGTCATCATAGCAGCTTTGACTGGCAGCTGCAGTCACGGAGAAACTTGCGTATCTCTGTTCGGGAATAGCAGATAGAGCGTAGGCTCTGAGAGGAGGGCCAGCGTTTACGCTACGAAAACACGACCGAGTGTTTTAACCTGACAGCCTGAGGTGTTCTTCAGTAAACTGGACTACCCGACAGAAGGACCCGAGGCCCCGCTGCACTTTTTCGGTAAGTTAAACGTGTTTGTAAGCTAATCCGTAACTACCGTCCTTAGCTATGTCCTGAGACCTAGCTAGCTAAAATGAGCACTCGGCTGTCAGGGTTCGTTTAGCTAATCTGTGCAGGTGAATGAATTTACTAAAGAAATTAAGAGAAACGTTCCGGGCTAATCAGTCACTAATTACTGTTACTGTACTTTTATTACAAGTATTATACTGTAAAAGCAACAGGCTGCACGCTGCTGCGGCTCCTGTGCAGAGCTGAATATTAAATATGTGCAAACAACAGCATGTTTTCAGTCTCTTGCCACATCTGTAAAGACAGCAACATCTTTTTTAAAAGCTTGTACTTCAGTAACTCCTCATTAATCAGGAACTATGGATTAAAGTACTGTAGTGTACTGTAATACTGAAAAAAATGTAAGAGAAGAACTTCAGATCCTGAGTGTGTGAGGACAGAAGAATCAGCTTTATTTCAATTTTGAGGGATAAAATTTATATTTGAGTTTGATGGTTCTGTTGTCTTTGTGATTACAGGAGCTGCCCTCAGATTCAGACCTCAGCACCACCCAGTGACAGCAGACAGATCATCCAACATGTTAACTGCAAAATGAACTGATGAAAACAGTGCAAAGGTTAAAATACCACATGTGCTGTAGTGAAAGCTGCAGCTGTTTTATTGATAAAGTTAAAGACAAAAAAAACAAAAGGTTTAATCACTCATGTAACAGTGTCACTATATATCAGCATTAACAGGACCTCAGTTTGGTGTTTCACAAAGCTGCTGATCTCAGACCTGCACAGCTTCCGTTTTAAACACTTGATGTACTCAGCTGCATGA
Source organism: Oreochromis niloticus (assembly GCF_001858045.2). Lineage (NCBI taxonomy): Eukaryota > Metazoa > Chordata > Actinopteri > Cichliformes > Cichlidae > Oreochromis > Oreochromis niloticus. The sequence continues at coordinate 16,510,831 of NC_031986.2, forward strand.
AGAGCATATGAGATTTTCTCTGGCACAATTAAATAAAACCTGATGAAGGTCAAAGGTCGTCACTTGTATGTTGAACTACAAACTTGTCATCTGGAATTCTTTCACAGTTTTCTGCAGATGGTCTTATTTACCATAAAGTGATTCAGAGTTATTCATACCAGAGTGACCAGAGAGGATCATATATTTTTAAATATATAACTTTCTACAGGACTGAATATAATATCTTTATGTAAAAGTCTGGAGCCTCTGGGGAGTATCCGAGTATTTATAACATTACACAAACCAAAGGTCTCCATCACAGTGTTCATGAAATGCTGGGTTTATCCATCTCCTGGATCGGGCCTACAGAGGAGTGCTGAAGATTTCCCTGTGAGGGAGCTGCTGGTGAAGATCATGACTCCTGCTTGATCTATGCGATGAGCTTCAGTCTTCCTGGTGTTTCTTAAATGAAGCCTCTCTCAGTGGGTCAACAGAACTTCTGGCACAGGACAGCTGTGATGAAAGAAAAGGAAGAAGTTTCTCCAAACCTCTGGACCCAGGAAACCCAGCTTGGTCCTGATGGTCTCCCTCACTAGTTTCTCTCCAGGGTGAATGTAGCTGTTGATAAAATATGGACTCTGTTATTAAATGAAAAGAACAAATTAGACTACACTACTGAAACGTTCTGCTGATGTTTTTAAAGTCTCCATGTTACCAGGCTGTAGAGGGCTCTGAAGATTTAAACAGTTTTAGATCCATTACACTCACAGTCTTATGTTAAAATCTCAAAGGACAGCATTATATTTTTGATATTAACAGTAACTCTGGGCTTCTGTAGAGTGTGCAGATGATCTCATCGCTGTCTAAAAATGGATAACAAACATAAGAAGTGCTGAATCCTTCAATAACACAGACTATTAGAGTAACAGGTGTGTAGCATCGCTAACTAGCTAGCAACAAGCCTCCAACACAGTGCGTATGCTAGCGGCTAATCTAACTAACGAATTAACAACAGAGTGATTTTAGAACTATAAGATGATAAGCTGTGCGTCTTTTTTTTATAACAGTGATGTGGTTGTATTTACCTTAATTAAACGAGTCGTCAGTCGCGGTAAACCAGCAAAAAAACTTGAGCAGCCGGGCTACGTAAAAAGTGTAGGGGGGCGTGTTTGTGGTCACGTCCAGCGGGTGTGTGGGCGGGAGCGTTACACAGTCGCTCCACCTCAAGTCACTACTGCGCAGACTCTGGCTCCAAATTTGCAAGATGGCAGCCTCCACAAGCGGGAGGCTTCATTTTTGCATAATGGGAGGAGGCGGAGTCGCGTCGTCCATGTTTTCTACAGTCAATGACACAGATTAAATGAGAACTCTGCAGATTTGAGCAGCAGTGAGATTCAGTCAGTCCCTGCTTAGATGTAATTTATTTCCCCAATGTAACTCAGTGTGTGCTGCAGATTTGCATCTATTATACACAAAATGAGCACGCGAGTGCTCTATTGATTCAAACTAACTGCTGAAATTTTGCAGCTGTCACAGCATTCCCTACTTCCTACCGCTTTAAAGCTCATGTATTGTTTAAAGTTGCATGGACTGCAAGTGCTTGTCTAAAAAGATTAGAAATGTTTCACATCTTAATCTGAGGTGTTTGAAGAGTTTTATCTTACATTTGTCAGTCTGCCTGTGCGAGTTTAAAACGAAAGTGAAAGTAAGTTGTTGGTCTGTTCCACTGCAGACTGAAGAGGGGACAATTAGGAATAAATGTTAAATAGGGGAGAGGGTTTGCAAAACATGTTTATCAATCAGTGACTTATTAGATTTCACAGTCAACACCATGATATGTTATGTAGCTGTAATTAATGAGAGGGATCATGTTTTAGTTTCTTGCTCTCATTACACACCCTGTGACATGGACTGGCCGAGACTGTCTTGTGCGGTTTGAAGTTTTGAAATTTAGCGGTATACAACAGCGTATACAAGCAACATGGCAGGACGCGCAATGACGTTTCTCTTGTCTTTGCTGGCGGTTTTTTCAAACGGTGAGAGAGATACTCTGTATGACTTTAATGCGTGTTGATCTGTTGGAGTCAGTTTGCTCTAACAGACAGATGGTTCCTGTGTTTCTGGGCGATAGACAGAAGAAATCACTTTAACATGTATAAAACGCGTAAAAAGTTAGAGTTAAGGAAGTGTTACTAAAGAAAGTCATCAGCTTAAATTGAAATGTTGTCAATCTACTAAAACTAAATAAAACAATTCTATAACCTGTAAAAATACAATTTTCTATATTCACTAAAATCCCCTGATGTAATTATGCCACATGTTCATTATGGGTCCACCAGCAAGCTAGGAATTCCTTCTCTAGAGTCCACGCCAGCCTCGTCTCCGGCAGACAAGAATCTCCTCTTGTCCCTTCACTGGGCCCATCACATCCCAGCCCAGCTTGCATTCTGCACCCGCGTCCGTCATGTACGAAAACGTATTATCACGTTGGTACAACATAATATTGATATTGTAAGAACGTAAAAGGTTTTTTTTATAATGTGATAATTATGTATATTGTAATAACATGATAGTATATTGATAAACATTAAAAATGTATTGTTAGAACAATACACTTTTCACGTTATAACGTAATATAGCTCTTCTTTTCTTTTGCCTGGGTGGCAGCTCTATGCTTCTGTAGTCATGCGATGCCACCACGGCTCACCTAGCGTCAGCGCCCTGTAAAATAACAAATAGGGGCCAGAACAATTGTCCCGGAAGTGGCCTGTCTTATAGCCATGGCGACCCTCTCCCAAGCCGGCTGCACCCATTAAACTACAGTGGAGACACTACTCACAAATGCAGGCAGAGGTATACCTCTGCCCTGCTGCCAATCACACGCGTTGTCTCCTACTGTCGCCGTTCCTTGCTGTCAGGACTGGGTCGCCACGTCACGTCAGCCGATCTGTCTGGAGGTTAGGCGTCACACCCCCACGATCAGGCAGCGGGTAACTCTTTTCACCTGGCCTTCACACATTCCTCCTCATGTCTGGGGCCTCTCTCCTCCAAGTGCTCATCTAGCCTGCTTTTAAAAGGTTTTACACAGCTGATACGCCACCTCTGGACACACCCATACCTCAACAGGTGATCCCTATCAGCTAATTTGTCCCATGCGCAGCCAGTCCGCTGTGGATTAAAACTATGTCAAATAAAATACTAAAAGCCATGCAATAGAAACAGAATAAAACCATGCAAATAAAACTACACTCATAAATAAACACTAAAAATCAGAATAAAACCAATATACAAGACAAATACAAATTTCCACTGTGTGATATGCACGTTATATTTTAAAACCTTCATAGTTTACTGAGCTTCATGGACCTGTTCTTCATGCCAGATTTCACAGGTGGCATTGTTAGACACTGATAGGTATCACTGAAGTACACTATTTTATTCACATAGATGAAACCTGATTTATTGTTAATATTTAGTGCCCTAAGTAAAACAAAGCCTAATCCTTAGTCCGAATTATTGTTTCAGTCCTCCCATCAATACCTCTCAGTTTCACATCTCTAACTCATTTTATTCTCCATGCAGCTCTAACAGCAGTGATCCAAACACAGCAGACTGTGCTGGCAGCAGTGGGAGAAGATGCTGAATTCAGCTGTCAGCTCTTGGAGACTAAAGACGTCCTTCAGGTCACATGGCAGAAAATCTCACATGATGTTGAGGAGAATGTTGCCACCTACAGCAAGCAGTTTGGTCAGAGAGTGAATGATGGCTTTATAGATAAATTTGAGTTTAAACATACTGGACTGCAGAACTGCTCCATAGTCATCAGGAATGTAACAGAGCAGGATGAAGGCTGCTATCACTGTCTGTTTAACACATATCCCGAAGGCTCCTTCACTGGTAGAACCTGCCTCCAAGTCTATGGTAAGAACCTTTGCATTAATGTGTTTAAATGTGCTAGAAACTGATTTCCTTTCAACAATATAGTCCTTGCAATATCTCCTGCTCCTTCACAGAGCTGCATGAACCTGTTGTTGATGTCAGAGAGTCAAACTCTACTGAAGAGTGGGTTGTTTCCTGTTCAGCCACTGGTCGACCTGCTCCCACTGTAACACTCAGTGTCTCACAACAAGACCTCAACTTCACACAGTACAACACTGTCAGTGTGTCCAACACCAACGCTACATTCACTGTCACCACTACAGCTGTGCTCTCAGGTTCACGTAAACACAGCACACAGGTGGGATGTGCAGCACGAGTGCTCTCTGCTCCTCACAGAGAGGTGATGGTGACGATTCATGAGGTCCAACATACGTCTGATCATGAATATGGTGAGAAACTCTTTCGGTCACAGATTTATAGATTGACGATATCTGGGTCAGTTTTACTGAGACCTAATATCAATGAACTTAGTAATTCTGCATTTCCGTTTTATCCACGACTAATGTTCCGTGTTATTCGGTGTCATAGTTTTTCTTGCTTTTCTCTCAGATTCCTCCTGGATAATTGTATTTACTGCAGTAGCGGTCCTTCTTTGTGTAATTCTACTCTTCAGTGTTCTGGTTAAAGAAAAAGACAAGAAGAGGTAACTTTCACATGTGGTTTAATATGTGTTGTCTGGTTAATCCGATAATTTATGGTTTCATTCATGTTAATATGATAATGATTTATGACTTTTAGCGCCTAAACCCACATCTATCCAGTAATATCTGCACATATTTGTAGTTTTGACTTTAAACTTTAAACCTTATCAGATTCAGAATCAGAATCAGAAGACTTTATTTATCCCCAAGGGGCAATTAACAAACAACCGAGCAGCATACGTTGAAGATAAGGACAATAAGAACAGGCAATAGGAGTGAAATAATAAATACACAGAATATACAGTATATACAGTTTTAAAATTACACAGTTTTACCTTAAAGTTTTACCTTACCTTTTTACCTTAAATTCTTCTTCCATTCAGGGACCTTGAGAAGAGCAAAACACCACAAAAGTCAAACAATAAGATTGATGGGTAAGACTGTTTGATAATTATTCATATTCATATTTTCATTAATTCATTGGAAGATCATTTAAGTTTACTAAATGATCTTCATTATCTGCATGAAATTGAAATGAGATTTTTTTTTTTTTCACACAATTAAAATTTCTCAGTTTTAATATTTGTTTTTCTGTCTTTGTACCATTTCATTTAAATATACATTTTAAATGTATTTTTAAATTGTTGTATATTGTTTTAAAATAATGAACAGAATTCAGATGCTTTAGAAATATGGTGGCGTTATTGAAGGTAGTAATGATCTCATATTTTGTTTTTATCTGAAGGAACAAAACACGTTTAATCAAGACAGAGCGAGCGGGGTCAGACAATGAACACCAAATAACAACAGCCCAACAAATGATCCCCTAAAACCACCAACAGCAAGAAAACTTGAGCTGAAACTTATAGTTATGCCTCATGTGGTGAGAGTACACAGTCAGTTTCTGGAGAATGAAGGAAGTGATATAAGCATGCGAGGGTCACACAAACTGATGAACACCATTTTGACTTGTGATAATGAAACTGACAAACCTGCTGCATCATTTTTCACTTTGAGTTTTTCATTATTAACACATCATGAAGTCCATATCAGTATCGATATCAAGTATGATTATTTTCCTTTTGAGATCTGATGTGTTTTCAAGGTGTTCCTTTAATTTGTGATCAGCACACACACACACACACACACACACACACACACACACACACACACACACACACACACACACTTTAGTCTCCCTATCAGGTTTTGATTTTGGCAGGGTGATTGCTAAATCTTGCTTCTTTTCTTTTTCAGACATTCTGTTATAGATTTGCTGCTGTGGGATCATTGTTCCATTGTGTGAAGTATTTGCCATGTCAAATTTAAATTTGATGCACAACGGTATTGAATTGTAATTGAAAATGATTATATTAATGCTTTCTGGCATTTTGCTGAGATTTGCTGCTGTGCTTGGGATTGTTATGCTGCTGCAAGAACTTCATGTAAAATTTTAACTGTTTTTTTTTTTCTATGTGCACGACTTTATTCAAGTATGTGCTCTCAGTTTCATGTAACAACAGCACACCGATGGGATGTGCAGAACGAGTGCTCTCTGTTCTCAGAGAGAGGTGATTGTGACGCTTCCTGAAGATGAAGAAGACAATCATGAGAAATTCTTTCAAAGTCATTGATTATGATAAATGATTACACAGTAATTTTAATGTTTGGATTTCTTTTACTAGGTTTGGATGAAAAGTCTGGATCTATCACCAGAGAGTTTAGTATCTTAGCTTTTACATACTTAGTCCTGTTCAGTTTGTTTTACCTTTATAGGGCTTGAATTTATTACGTCTTTCTCCCTCTTTTTCATAAAGAAAGATATTAATAATTGCATCTGTGGTTGTGACCTGTGTTACTGCAGTTAACTGTTTAAAGTTCAAAATAGATAAATAAATAATGTAAATCTTCTGACTTGTCTCTGTAGTGCTTTTTATCCTTCTCTTGTTAGGTCCAATCCAGTGTTTACCACAAACTCAGATACTTTGCTCACTTTCAGTCCTTTTACTGCACTCAGAGTACTTTAATCACGAAGTTATAATTCAATAATTATCAGTGAGATCAGACAAGAAGCAGCATGACGCGTCTTTGCACAGCTATTTATGAACTTTGGTAAATAATAGATGCCATTTATTCACAAATGTGAAAAAATGTGTGATGCGGATTTTCACCTGCTAGTTCATAAAAAAAGGCCACGAGATCGCGCCATTTACTCAAGATTATAACAGCTTTTCTCGTTAATTAATTAATTACAGTTAATTTAACTTGAATTTATTTCCCCTTCTGTCAAACCTAAAAAAACAAAAATATATTTCAATCCCCTTAAACCAAAATAGTGAATGATTAAATGAACAAACTCTGAAGCCTTTTTTTTCTCTTCCCCCCTCCCTGTTGCTTTGTAGAGATTAGTGTCATCACATCTGTAAATTTGCTCCGCGGGTCTGTCAGAGACAAGCTCAGCAGACTGTGCTTGGAGAAGATACTATTTCTAACAGTTTGCTTCACATGTTGAATCTGATCGAGCCGCTATTTATATTTGAACCATTTCTGTGGAACTGATTCCAGCTGATTATCCTCAGCCAGGTGAATAAGGATTACAGGAAATATTTCCTGTGTATAATATCTGTGATTTTTTTTGTAATCTCTCAAGTGTTTATGAGTAATGTGTGTCCTGCTGTTATGTCTGTGCTAACATGTGCACAGCCTTTCTCTCTTTATAAAGAAAAAACGTGTCCTCATAAACTAATGTTTTGCGCCAGAACAAAGCCCTGTCGGGTTTTAATGAAGACTGAAGGTGTGGATATCTAGGTGGCAGTGCTTATTGCGTGTTAGCAATCTGGAGCGATCTGGAGGTGGTGTTGTCTGTTTGTTTACGTTCATACTCTTCTTACAGCCCACACTGCAAAAACCGCAATGATATTTTCTGTCTCTCGCCGAGGCCCGGATGATTGCCAGCCTATAGGATGGCGGGTCTTGGAGGAAAACTGTTGTTACCTGGAGAGGTTATCACACTGTGAAGTGTGGCGGAGTTTTGGCATAGCTGGCCCTGGCCTTGGACCGTGTGTTTTATCCCTTTGGGGCACTGAATTATTTTATCCCTCCATTTTTATATGCCTATTGTAGCAGCGATTCTTTCCCGTTCTTGACTAATAAATTGTGTTTTAGAACTTGACAAGTTCCCATCTGTTACTAAGTATTTATTGGCACCTTATTTGAATTTTTCAGGATGGAAGGAGTCGTAATTTTATGTTATGCTGTTTAATCATAAAGTTGTTCGTTACGATCGAATTCTAAAGCGATATAAAAATTTGGAATCCGTAGTTGATTTATGGGAAAACTTTGAAAATTCAGAATTCGTAACATTTAATAAATAAATATAGATATGTTAACAGGTATAATATTCCTTTAAAAAAACTTTTGTAATGGATACAGATTATTTCCTGGTTGCTAGACTTCGGCTTGAAGTTTTAATTAATTAAACTTTTAAATAACTTATTTATCGATTGAAAATGAAATGACAGCAATATTAATTCTTTTTTGAAATATTTTTTTTTATTAAATATTAAATTCACAAAAGGCTTTTCTTATGCATGTTTTCCGTGGCTACTTCAAAAAATACGCATTAACTCATCAGCAGGAATTTATATAAACTAAGTGATAGCAGCTTAACCTCCTAAGACCTCTCTTTGCTATTTGGGTTGATTGGGACCTGATGAATGTAAAAACAAATAATTACTAATATATATATATATATATATATATATATATATATATATATATATATATATATATATATATATATATATATATATATATATATATATATATATATATATATATATATATATATATATATATATATATATATATACATACATACATACATACATACATACATACATACACACACACACACACACACACACACACACACACACACACACTTTTTTTTTTTACCTGATTTTTGGTTCTGAGAAAAATGAGATCCACACAAGAGGACATTTGATAGAACACTGGCGGTATAATGTCCTAGATATCAGGCCCTTGTACTTGGTCTATTTCAGTGTTTGCTATTATCCATATACACACACAATAACAGCCCCTCTTGCTCAGTTGCTGGCGTTTACTCTTGCTCAGATCTCCTCTCTGTGTGCTGACATACACCTGTGGCCCTCCTCTCAGTGTGTTGTTCGCGCTCACAACATTTCTGCTCCATGCGCATTGAACTCTCTACACAGTTATAAGTGTGCCACAAAACCAACCAATCACAGACTTGGATGCGTCTTGAATTCTGATTTGCTGTTACGGTCCCCAATCAGCTCGCTAGCTACTGCATTCCGGAAGTACGGTCTAGAATGTAGCTAAGTCCAGTTGAGTGGTTTGGTTTAAACTAAAACCAGTAATGATCTTAAAAATGATATATTTTAAAATAAAATAATGAAACATAATAACCGAAATGGATTTAGCTATTTTCAAAATACTATTACAACATGTCAGTACTGATGACCAAAAAAGGCAAACTAGTCTGATTTAAATCAAACCTTTGACTGCAATTTGACAACAGAAAGAGATCGTCAGTCTGCGCAAGTATTTGGATGTCAGGAGACATCAGTCCTCGATCTTTCCAATCTGGAGGCAACTTGTACGAGTCTCCGGTTTCACGCAAAACTAGTTCTGGTAATCTAGACTAAACTGAGCAAGGAATTTCTGACTAAATCCGCGAAGCACGAGTGATAGTGTGTGTGTGAGAGAGAGTGACTCAGACCTGCTGCAGGGGAAATAACAGAAAAAGAACTGACATGACGGAGTCTCTGTAGGCGTGATGTCCAATAATGGGCCCCAGCTGACTGAAATATTCCAGTATTAAGAGTGCAAGCGAAAAAAAAAATGCAAGTCAGTCAGTCAGCTGACTTTAAGTGGCCACTTGTGGCCAGCATTACAAGAAAACAAAATCGATACAAATTCAGCCACATGACACAGTTATAAATTCATTTCTCGGATCAGTCACGGTCTGACGGAAAATGTTTTGTGTTCTTATTCATCCCCCGGATATTCCATCTGTCATGGGACGAGAGGAGGGCTGCACCCTGCTCTTCATTATTTTAGTTTGTTATAATTTCTATTCCTATTCTGATCGAATTGGGCTTCAGTGTTTGTTTACGGCTCAAATACTAATAAGATGAATAAGTTATCTTAACTGACTTTTTTTTTCTCGCGGAAACGAGTTTACATATTTTTTTAAGTTCTGGGAAATTCGATTTTACAGTGACGGTAAGTCAAAATTATGTTATTCAGTTTTAATATTTCCATAAATAGACACAGATCACTTTTTGCCTTTTATTATTTTGTAAATTATGTTTCATTAGTACATTTCATTTTGTGGGGGGGGGGCAGCACAAAAGCAGAGAAAGAGGGGGATGGAGAGGGTTTATGGAGTGGCACAATGATTTTCCAGTGTCTCTGTTGAATAATGCTACTTTAACTACTTGATCATTTGATAGACTGCACCCATTTACAATAATTATTTTAGCTTATTTAACTGGAAAATTCTAGTCAACATGACTGAGCTTTTACCTCACATTTCATAACTAAAGGGTCTACCCCCAAATCGGCATATTACATTGAAATCTGTGAATATGATTTCGGAATTGTTCTTAGACACTAAAATAGGTCATACAGCTAAATGAATTCCTTTTAAAGATAACATTGTAAGACAATGTTGTAATTGCAGTTGCAAGGCATTGTATGCATGACATAATTTGGACTTGACTGTCAACATGATCAATACTTTTTTTTTGTTAATGAACCCCTAATGATAATGTTCACTACTGACTGAATTATTTTCATCAGTCTCTCCTCTGGATAAATAAACTTTCTGATATGGTTAAAAAAAGAAGAAGAAGATGAGTCAATACTGCACGTGGGCAAAAAAAAAAAAAAAACCCCAACAACAAAAACCCACTACGTGGAACCCCCCCACCCTCACCTGAAAAACACTTTAATTTATTTTGTTTCTACACAGGCTGAGAAACAGCTCGTGTTGGTCTCTTTACAGCATGGCCAATAGTGCGATCATATATTTATTTTCTCTTCTAATGTTCTGTTCTAAAGGTAAGCTCTGTTCAGTATTCTCCGTTTTGTTTTTAACGTTTTTCTCTGAAGTGATGAAGGTATTCTATTTACATATGAACTGGAGGGAGAGACAGAACTATGCAATATTATTATATCTGCTAGTAACCATTAACATCTTCATCAATCAGAAGATTCTTGGTACAGTATGAGTATTGTATATCTTGTAAAATAAAAATGTTTAATTGAGTCATGCTTTTTATGTTAGATAACAACATCTGACACTGTCCATTTTCATACTACAACTAAGAATTGAAATATAAAATGACGAATGAGGCATCAAAGTCTTTTGAGACAAAGTACATTTAGACCAAACATTTACTGTACGTGTTGTTCTTTTTTCTGAATGACAGAAAAAGGATAAAGTGACTCTATCACTTCCATAATCTGGACTCTAATGGTTTACTGTTTTTGAGAAAATTGTCAAACATTTTTTAAGAAAGATATTTTAGCGATTATGAAAAACTGTACAGTAAGATGCCAACAGGTTTGATCACTGATAAGCAGACACACACTCGAAGGTCAAGTCTCACATGTCTATGTTTTGTGCAGCTCTAGCAGCAGTGATCCAAACACAGCAGACTGTGCTGGCAGCAGTGGGAGAAGATGCTGAATTCAGCTGTCAGCTCTTGGAGACTAAAGACGTCCTTCAGGTCACATGGCAGAAAATCTCAGCTGGTGGAGAGACAAATGTTGCCACCTACAACAAGTACTTTGGTCAGAGAGTGAATGATATCTTTGCAGATAAAGTTGAGTTTAAACATACTGGACTACAGAACTGCTCCATAGTCATCAGGAATGTGACGGAGCAGGATGAAGGATGCTACCGCTGTCTGTTTAACACTTATCCTGAAGGTGCCTTCACTGGTAGAACCTGCCTTGATGTCTATGGTGAGAACTTTTACCTTATTCCAACAGATTCAAGTTTTATTGTCATGTACAGATAAACAGTGTAGCCACATTTACCTATAATGAAATTCTTTGGCTCATGCTCCTCAGCTTTACATGAGTGTGCAGTTAAATTAAGAAGAAAATAACAGAAAATAGAAGTAATAATAATGATAGAGAGGGAAAAAAAGAGAAAAGTATTAAATATTTAGAGAATTTAAGAAAAGTTGGTATTTACAGTTTGTGCAAAACTTGTGCAATGAGCATTTAAGTGGCATTAGTTGAAATGACAGTGTGTAGAGTCCTGTAATTGTAGTGAGTGTGTAATGGTGTGTATATGTAACCGCCAAGACTGGTGGATCTAAATCTTCACCACAAAGTCCGTTCGCATCCAAGAAGAAGGGGAGTGAGTGGGTCCGTGCTCAGGGCACAGAGTCTTTTTCCGTGGAAAAAGACAAAACCAGAATTACAAATACCATTTTAAAATACCCCTATACAATAAAAAGAACGTTCTCAATACACTACAAACCCTGCCGGCAGAAATAAATATACACTGTCCAAAAAATGCTACAATATCACCCATACACTAAAATTCCCCCCACAGTCCCGCAATCCCACAGTCCAGCCACGCTCGGGCAAATGGTCCTTTCCTGAAAGAAACAGGAGAGGAATTCCTCATCCGGGATGGAAATCACGCCAGCCAGAAGACCAATGAGGAGGCTCCTGTCGCAGACCGGTCTCCTCCTGATGGCGCGTCACCTCACAGTCCAGCCACACTCCACACCTGAACACGGCCTCCCTCGTAGCAAACACGGGCCAGCAGTGTTTTCGGCACAACCGCTGCAACCCTCCCCCAGCAAAGCTGCAACTAGCGCAAAACAGTGGGAAAGCGATACTCACAGATGCAGGCAGAGGCACACCCCTGCCCTGCTGTGGAGCTCCACGCTTCGCCTCCCACTGTCGCTATTCCTGCCATTGGGACTATATTGCCGTGTTCCGCTGGCCGGTCCGTCGCTGAATGACCCGTGGCACCCCCCAGTCAGGCAGCAGGTCTTTCGTTATGCTGGCTTACACGCATTTCTTTTCCTCCAGCTCACTTTGTCTCATTCCCCCTTGTCTCTGCGCTCACCATCCCCTTTAACAGGTCAGTTTGGCGGCTGATAGGCCGTTCAGGGAACGCCCCCACCTCCACAGGTGCCTACTATTATCGGCCTAGTCCACGGTGGATTAAAAGAATATTGTGCAACCACACTAAAATATACAATATAAATATCAGGAAACCATGCAATATCAATATCAAAATTGTCAAGAGATGTATTCTAAAAGACACTTCTACAGCTGAGAGTCAGAGAAACACACACGCTGCAGTTTTTACTTGCAAGGGCGATCACAGAGCGCTCACACGAGAGTGGGGGCCCTGTGATTCGTGCTCTAGTCTTGCTCTTGTCGTTATTTATATACAAGGGTAATACAACAGTGAATACGTTTGTTCATATCAGAGGAATGTTGTGCGTGTGTGTGTGTGTGAGCGGGGAAGCGGCTCCTCCTCCTGGTAGGGAGTGAAACTGCTTGTTCAGCTCTTATTATCGCTGTGGGAAAAAACTGATAAAAGAGAACAGAACAAGTCTTGTAGTGAACAACAGTCTAAGTCATCAAAAGGTCATCATGCAGTATTCTATCATATGCAAACTTATATCATTAAAAGTTTATACTGACTACTAAGTATAATTCTCCATTGACAAAATACAAACATGAAATATAAATATCAAAATAAAACCATGCAAATAAAATCAATACTCTATGTACCAATACACAGTATAATCCAAAAAAACATAAAACACAAAAGCAAAAATTTCCACTGTGTGACATCCCCCATGTTTTACCTCTGAGAGTCCCTGTCACATTATTCAAGCGATCTGTACCGGGTGGGTGGCTGGCCAAAATTATGCCTTGTCGAGCGCCGCAGCTCTGACAGCTCTTCAGGCTGCAGGGCTGGAGCGTTGGGCATGAAACCATAGAATGGGGGCTCAATTACCATCTCTTCCTAAGGGCTGACTCCCTCCACCTCTGGGTGGTGGTCTTCGACAGGGGTAATGCACAACTTTAGTACATTCCGATGGAGGACCTTCTCCCCCTCCCCTTTCTCCAGATGCACCTTATACACTACACCTGTATTGCCAACCTCTTCCCTTACAACATACGGCTCAGACCTCCAACCTGGGTGCAACTTGCCTTGTCCTTGCCTATTCCTGTCCCTTATCCAAACCCTCTCGCCTGGCACCAATGGCAGGGCCCGCGCACTTCGGACATAAACCCTCTTGTTTTGGGTGGCTGCTGCCATCATGTTCTTCCTAGCTATCTCATAGGCAAAGGACAATCTTTGGTGATGGTCCCTAACCCACCCTCCCAGGTCATGGCATAGGGATTCCTGCTCAACACCTAGGTTTAAATCCACTGGCTGTCTGAACATGCCGCCCAAACATCAGGTACGACAGTGCATACCCTATGGCACTATGGACAGTGTTATTGTATGCTTGTAAAAGCTCTGGGAGATATTCTGGCCACCTCTGTTGTCTCTCTGCCTTGAGGGATCGAAGCATATGCAGCAGTGTCTGGTTCATCCTCTCAACCCCACCATTTGGGGTAAGGGGTGGTCTTACTTTTTGTAATGCCGTAGCACTTACATAACTGGTACATCAGAGTGGACTCGAAACTAGCACCTCTATCTGAATGTAGCCTGGCCGGGCCACCAAAAGTTGGAATCACATGAGCTCATAAAGCATGCACTACAGTCTGAGCCGTTTGGAACTACCCAGGCGTACGGTGTGAAAAGATCAGTCATCACCAGTATATTCTGATACCTGTCTGTGGGCCTCCCCAGTGTAAGGAAGTCCAGGGCCACAACCTTAAGGGAATACGACACCATAATGGGATGCAAAGGTGCTCTAGGCCTATCTCTATCTCTATCTCTATCTCGCAGGCTACACGGAGCACAACCTAGCTGGAATTTACGCACCTCATCTTCCATGCTGGGCCAATAAAAGAAGTGGTGTATCCTGAACAGTGTCTTTTCCAACCCTGCATGGGCCGCTGCCTCATGACACTTCTTCCACACCTCCTTGTGTCTTTCTGCAGGACATAGGATTTGAAGGTAAGTTTCATTAGTGTTAGGGTCCCTTACCTCTCTGCACAGCGTACCCTCCCGGAACTGCAGCCTTTTCCATTGATGTAATAACTTCTGTACTGGGCTAGGCAGAGATTTCCTCATTGGTGCATCAGGGAGGGTTCCGTGTCTCTTCCAGTCATTTATCTGAAGCAACAGCCCCTGTGGATCACTTGGTGGAGCACTTGTGGTGTTTATGTAGGCTGTTTGACAGTCTGTTGGGAACCTAGAGAGCATCACCATTAGCAGTCTCTTTTGCAGCCCTGTACTTAACCTCGAAGTCAAAGAACGCCAGCGTTGCTCTGTTGCCTCCAGTCTAGCATTCTGTAAGTGGGCAATGGGACTGTTGTCGGTATACACAACAAACTTGGCACCTGTCAAGTAGTCCTTGAACTTCTCAGTAATTGCCCATTTTAGGGCTAAAAGTTCCAGTTTGAAGGAACTATAGTTTTTGTCGTTTCACTTGGTGGGTTGTAAGCTCCTGCTGGCATATGCAATCACCCTTTCCTTGCCATCCTGCACCTGAGCTAACATGGCACCTAAGCCTTGATTGCTGGCATCACTATAAAGTACAAATGGGTTCACGAAATCTGCATAGGCCAGAATAGGGGGCTCAGTAAGAGCACGTTTCAAACCGTCAAAGGCTTCCTGGCATTCAGCAGACCACTGGACCTGCATGCTCGCCCTGCTAGAAATTCCAACTAGCAAAGCATTTAAAGGTCAAGCCAACCTAGCAAACCCTGGGACGAATCGCCTGTAATAACCACCCAGGCCAAGGAAGGCTCTGACCTGACGGGTGGTAGAGGGAACAGGCCAGTTCTGGACAGCTTGGATTTTCTCAGGGTCCGGTCTTACTCCTTGTTGGTCGACGAGATGTCCAGGGAACTTCACCTGATGGTGAAACAGCGTCATCAGGTAATGCTTCAACTAGTGCAAAGCGTTCTGTCCCACCCTTACCTCTGCATGTCCGACCCCAGACCATAACTTCACAGTTCAGGGGCACCCGGACTCCTCTGCGGCTAGCAGGTCGAACATAGCCCAGGAAGCCATCAGTCTTGGTGGTAGCCATCTGTTGACAGACAGCAAACGCCTCTTTCCATGCTCTGCGGAACTTTAGCCTTTGAGGGTGAAAAGCAGACTTGCCTTTGGTAAAAACATAATTCCAGCATGCACTAATAACATTCAATAATTAAAAGGTGTGTGGAACAGTCATTTCTCACAACCACTACCCTTTTTTCTGGTACCCTCACCCCTTCCACCTCAAAATCCATAACAGCATAGCCTGAGTATGGTATCTCAAGCCCATTTGCATCCTTTAAGGCGAACAACAGGGGTGTGTCAGTTTTGTTCACTTCGGGGAAATGGAGATCCATCACCTGCTGCTGCACCAACGTAACCTGAGAGCCTGTGTCCAATAATCCAGTCATCTTAACTCCTCCCATACACACCTCAATAAGTGGACATTCTCCCACAAAAGCTGTACTGGCCCCCTGATTGTTTAACATGTCCATTGTCCCCACCGCCTGGGCCTCAGCAGTGGGGTTTATTAGTTTAAAGGTGGTTGCTAGTCTAGTGTGCTTTGACAGAACCTAGCAATATGCCCAGCTTGTTTGCAATGATGGCAAATGGGTTCTCCCTCTCGGGTCCAGTTGTTAGCATACCCCGAACACTTTGGCTTAAACCTTGGTTTATTAAAAGCTGAGCTGGCTGGGCTTTGCTGTGGCAGGAGAGGTTTAATTTCATTAACAACATCTTTGACAAGACCTCTCATTTGACTTCTGACATCCTCCATAATTTCTTTTTTAAATGTCTCTTTCCAATCTCTTTCACATGGTGGCTTAACACACCTGGACTCGCCCACTGCCAAGCACGTGGTTTGCAATCCCTGGTGTCCCAACTGTTCCTCCTCCAAAAGCAACGCCTCCCGATGCACTGTTGCAAAATCCCTCTTCTGGATGGTGATGCACGTAGGCTCACGGAGTTTGTGACAACGGGCCCACCCGCGGGCCCAACAGCATCTGTCCCTGTAGGCTCTTTTCAGTAGGTGCATGATTAGGATTGTGCTGCTGTAGCCTGCAATACAACTCCCTCAGCCTTAAGGTGAAAGACTTTACCGACTCATTTGCATTCAATAAACCTTGTATTTGCTCTTTCCAGTCTCTATACAAAACATCTGCTTCCGGAGCCTTGCGGACCCTTATATTTTGGTACCCAAGGGGCTGTGTGACATCAGTTCAAAAGCCTCATGGCTTGTGGGTAAAAACTGTCTCTGTGTCTGGTAGTGCACATCTGGATGCTCCTGAACCGCCTGCCAGATGGCAGGAGTGTGAAAAATCTGTGGCTGGGGTGGCTGGGATCAGAGAGGATCCGCTGCGTCTTCCTCATGCAGCGCTGTCTATAGAGATCCTGCATGGCTGGCAGTTCAGTCCTAGTGATGCGCTGTGCTGATCTCACCACCCTCTGCAGAGCTTTGCGGTCCAGAGCATTACAGCTGCCGTACCAGGTGGTGATGCAGCCAGTCAGAATACTTTCAATGGTGCATCTGTAGAAGTTTGTAAGTATTCTGGGGTTCATGCCGAATCTTCTCAGGCGCCACAGAAAGAAGAGCCGCTGTCTTGCTGCTTTTGTGATAACACCAACATGGTGTGACCAACTCAGATCCTCGCTGATGTTGATTCCCAGGAATCTGAAGCAGCTGACTCTCTCCACCTCGGCTCCTTCGATGTGGATGGGGGTGTGGGCTCCTCTCTGCAGTCTCCTGTAATCCACGATGAGCTCCATGGTTTTGCTAATGTTAAGCAGCAGGTTGTTGTCGCGGCACCATGATGTCAGGGCTCTCTCCTCTGCCCTGTATGCTGTCTCATCTCCATCAGAAATGCAGCCGATGATGGTGGTGTCATCTGCAAATTTGATGATGGTGTTGGAGCTGTGTTGCTGGACAGTCGTGGGTGAACAGGGTGTACAGCAGGGGGCTGAGCACACATCCCTGGGGGGCACCTGTGCTGAGTGTGAGTGTGGATGAGGTGATGCTGCCAATCTGAACCACCTGAGGTCTGTCTGTCAGGAACTCCAGGATCCAGCTGCAGGGACGAGTTGATGTTCAGGTCACGGAGTTTCATGACAAGTCTGGATGGTATGATGGTGTTGAAGGCAGAGCTATAGTCTATGAACAGCATCCACACATATGTGTTTTTCTGGTCCAGGTGAGAGAGGGCAGCCTGAAGTGCAACTGCTTTTGCGTCGTCTGTAGATCTGTAGGCCTGTAGGCAAACTGGAGCGGATCAAGTGAAGCAGGGAGTGAAGATGTGATGTGAGCTTTGACTATGTGCTCAAAGCACTTCATGGTAATGGGAGTGAGTGCTACTGGGTGATAGTCATTTAGGCAGCTCACATTAGTTTTCTTAGGGACAAGGATGATGGTGGTCCTCTTAAAAAAATTTGGGACAGCAAACTGCAGCAGGGAAAGGTTAAAAAATGTCTGTGAAGACATCTGCCAGCTCATGGGCACATGCTTTGAAAACACAACCACAATGCTGTCTACTTTCCTGAAGTATTTACACACGACTGCCTGAGATATCTGAAGAGGGCAACTGTCCTCTTCCGGCCAAAGCTCCTGAGATATATGTTTATCAAAGTGTGCATAGAAGATGTTTAGCTCATCCGGTAGAGAAGCAGTTACCTCCCTCACTCTGCCGCTGTTTCCTTTGTAGTCTTTGATGGTCTTCAGACCACTCCACATGTTCTTGGTGTTGGAGTTGCTGTAGCAGAGTTCCACCTTTTCTTTGTACTGTCCCTTGGCCATCTTTATTGCTTTCCTGAGTGCATACCGGGATGTTTTGTATTCACCTGGGTCTCCAGATTTAAAGGCTGCAGTCTGCGCTCTGAGTGCTGCACGGACCCCTCTGTTAATCCACGGCTTCCAGTTGGGGTAGGTTTGTACAATAGCCCACGGCACAACATCATTGATGCATTTGTGAATAAAGTCTGTTACATACTCGGCATAATTGTTGATGTTGTTGTCAGCGGCAGTCCGGAAGACTTCCGAGTCTGTGATGCTGAAGCAGATCAGAATCAATCAAATGAAAATACTGTAAAATGTGTCAGAAGCTGCTTTCTTCTTGACAACATAGTCCTTGTAATATTTCCTGATCCTTCACAGAGCTTCATGAACCTGTTGTTGATGTCAGAGAGTCAAACTCTACTGAAGAGTGGGTTGTTTCCTGTTCAGCCACTGGTCGACCTGCTCCCACTGTAACACTCAGTGTCTCACAACAAGACCTCAACTTCTCACAGTACAACACTGTCAGTGTGTCCAACACCAACGCTACATTCACTGTCACCACTACAGCTGTGCTCTCAGGTTCACGTAAACACAGCACACAGGTGGGATGTGCAGCACGAGTGCTCTCTGCTCCTCACAGAGAGGTGATGGTGATGATTCCTGATGATGGTGGTGATGATGATGATGGTGATGATGATGGTGAGGAAATATTTTAAAGTCGCCCATTTATAATTCATAATTACTTTAACCTCCTAGGACCTGGCATCCACATATGTGGACATCACATTTTGGGTTGTCTAGACCAAAATACTACATTTTGCTCTACAAGGGCCTGATATCCACTTCTATTGAAATTTTAAACAAATATCCTCATATGTGGATCTCATTTTTCTCAGGAACAAAAATTAGGTTAAAAAAATCTGGTAATTCTTTGTTTTTATATTCATCAGGTGCCAATCAGCCCAAATGTCAAAGAGAAATTAAAAATGCATGCCATTGAAGAGTTCGGGCTCTTAGGAGATTAAGATCGTAATGTTTGTTTCTTTTTCCAGGTGTAGATGAGAACTCTGGATCTAAACACAGAAATTTAGGTGAGTTAACATTTGTATGTTTTGAGGAAAGTTTTCCTTTTCTGGCTGTTATTTTATAGATGTTTAAATTAATTTTTCCTTCTTTACTCTATTTTTCTCAAAAGCAATCAGGATTTTAGTCATTCTGTCCTCTGTGTTGCTGGTTGCCTTTAGTTGTGTTTCTGCAGTCATCTTTGTCCATCATAGAAAGAAATCTCAGCACAGGTAATCTTGTTAAACGGTCTCCATTTTAATATTTTCTCCTGAAAAATGTTTTTGCAGGTCTGACTGTTTTTAAATTTTTCAGGCTTTCACATGGGAATTTCAAGATTAATGAGACACCTGAAACTAATGCCAGAGACAGTCAGGAGTAAGTCATTCTTTATCCTGTTTTTCTGCACTGTTAATCTTTCTTCAGCACCTTTTTTATTTTCATATTTCATTTCTTCTAATATGTCTCCATAGTTCCCTTTCACTTTACTTTCAGGACTAATCTAGCACTAACCACAAACATTTAAACATTTTGCTCACTCTCCTCTGTCTATCACTCAGAGTATTTAATCAAAATGGTTTTATTAGTGAAACAATTTTTTATTTTCATTTCAAGGACTGAAGCATCTTTACTCACAGCAGAGGGCAGTGAGGTCAGACACGAAGGAAAGTCTGAGAGAAAACACTAAAACAACAACCTGATGTTCTCATCAGAAGCAGCAACAAGACGGCATTTTGAGCAGTGCTGAACAAATGTATTGTTGATGATGTGACTGGAAATTTAAAAAAAATCTTTCTGTTGTGAACCACTGATGCTTTTTATTAGTCCCTTTTTTCATCTAGGTAAAATATCTCATTGAGATTAAAAATTTCATTTCGAAGAGAGACCTGGCATCATGGCAACAAAAGTCAAAATACATGTACCACAACTACATAACATTTAAATCAAATACAATATCCCGTACGAACATGTGAAAAATATACAATAATAGATCAATTAAGAGCAACATTAAAAACAATCACATTGAAAAAAAAGAGTTATTCTCTCATTCCTTTAAAATGGACTTAAACACCCCCAAGGTAAGCAATTCTGATAATTTCAGTTCCTTCTGCAGATTATTCCAGGAAGCAGGGGCAGCATATTTAAAAGCCTTTTCCCCTAATTCTGTTCTGATTTTTGGGACAATCAATTGTATGATATTGTGAGAACAAAGGATACAAAGAACAATGATATACACAATTTCCATAGCCAGTAATAAAACATAAAGCACATTGGTAGACAATATCCAACCTCTTTAGGTAGTGGGCAGGTGCATTCATAAAAAGCAGTTCACCGTAATCCAAAAAAGGTAAAAAAGTTGCATGAATCAAGTGTTTTCTCACTTGGAGGGAGAAACAGGATTGATTTCTAAAAAAGTAATTTAGTTTTAGTTTCTAAAACTTTTAGTTTCTAGAACTTTTGCTAGAACACAAAATTTAGATATGGGCCTGTAGTTGTTAAGATCTGATGGATCACCTCCTTTCAGCAAAGGAAGAACACAGGCAAATTTCCATATTACAAGGATCTTACTGTTCGAGAGGCTAAGATTAAAAATGTAAGTTAGTGGTTCTGCTATAAAATCTGCAGCCAACTTAAGAAAATAGGGATCAAGTTGATCTGGTCCTGCAGATTTATTTAATTCCAACAGATTTAAGGCCCTGTGGACCTCAAAAAGATTTAGAGGAGTAAAACTGAAGGGTTGGACCACAGATTCAGTTTGAGTGGTTGCAGAGAGAGCCTCCTGTTGATTAAGTTGTTTTAAATTAACTTGTGTCAAATTTCAGTTTAGGTGCAGATGTGATGCAGCAGGTGTAGTTCAACATCAGCGTCTGATGGCTGAAATAGTTTAGGATCATCAACCTGCAGCTGACTTGCAAATAAATGTGACCAACAGCTGAACACAGAGAGACCTCTAAGAAACAACGCATCTAATTCAAGCATTGGTGGTCAAACTCTGATGGCCCAGCACAGCAGAACGCAATGACAGCTGTGATAGGGATTAGAGCAGGATGCCCTGAAGTCTAGATGCTGATGGTGGAGATGGAGGCTTGAATGGAGCCTGAGTAATAAGTGAAAGGTGGTGATGGGAAGGAAATGGGTTATATGAAGGTATCTCCAAGGAAGAATCACAGATGCACAGTGAGATTTAAAGTATGTGGAGTGAAGGCTGATTGGCTTAAAGAAGGAGAGCAGAATGCTGATTGGATTAGACCCATGATGTCACAACCAGCTTGACAGCGTGGGAAAGTGGAAGTGATGTAAAGCTTAGATTACCAAACACCTGGGAAACAGACAGATGCATAACTACAGATCTTGCTTATTGAACTTGTGCATAAACCTTATGATGGGTGGCTGTAGCTCGGGAGGTAGAGCAGGTTACCCTACTGATTGAAGGTTGGTTATTTGATCCCTGGCTCCTCTAATCTGCATGTCAAGTATCCTGGGGCAAGATACTATCCCCAAGTAAGTATCTTGGGGTTGCATCCATCAGAGTGTGAATGTAGTCAGAAAGCACTCAGTTTAGAGAAAGTGAATGTGGCATGTTGTATAGAGCGCTTTGAGTACGCTGGGAAAGTAGAAAAGCGCTATGTAAGAATCAGCCATTTACCAGGATGGTCACATGAAAACCATTTAATGATCTTAGTGTTGTTAGTGTGTGTGTGTGTGTGTGTGTGTGTGTGTGTGTGTGTGTGTGTGTGTGAGAGAGAGAGAGAGAGAGAAAGAGAGAGAGAGAGAGAGAGAGAGAGAGAGTTGCACAGCTGTACATTAAAGTTCTGTTCTATAATGTGGACTTGTGATGCCACTCCCTGAAGTCAAATGTTATTATGTTCTGTTTTTAAAGTATTAGACAAATGTTGGAGGAATTGACAGGGTTAAATCTTGGACTTTTTTAAAGATAATAGCTAATATCTTTTTATATTTCTATAATCAAATGCCTCATTCCAGGAGGGATGCTTGCTCTAATTTTGACCTTACACAAAGAATAAATCTGTTCAATCATTAATTATTTTTTGGGAAATGTTTGTTTCTTTATTGTGTGGATTAATATTTTTAATGTTTGAAGAATTATGCAACTGTATTAAAATATGTAATTATTTCATTAATATAATAATAATAATATAGTTCACATAATTTAGGGCAATGTTTACACAAGAAGGCATGTAACAGTCTGTTTATGCATCATTTAATAAGGACAGGAGGAACTGGAACATGAAGCAGATTTTTCTGACTTCAGACTTGAGCATCTAACACTAACATTATTTTCATAGAAACTAAATGATGGCAGATTAAACTGCAGTGGACACAAATGTAAATGTTGTTGTTCAGTCCTGTAAGGCAGTAGCAGGAATACTGAACTGATTATGTTGCTGGTTAAAGTGAGTCCTGTTTAACGAAGTAAACTTTAGAGGAAAACTGAGTTTGAAGCTGCTGAACGTTTCGTCTCCTTTAACATAGTGAAGGCAACATGTTACATCTACATTTTCATGCATTCCTGTTAAAAACTTATTTACTGAGGTTGTTATTTGTAATCTTGTCTCGAGGAACAGACGCCAAATGGAAAAAATGCAAATGGCACACTTTTCACTTCCATTTTTTTGTGGGGGTTCTGATTTCACACTTGATACTTAACTTTTTTTCACGGAAATCCTGAAAAAAAAGCAGAACGAAAACCATTAAGACAGAAGTAACTTCTTTTCATTCAGCTGTGGTTTTAAAACTCGCTGGTCATTGTGTTGCATGTCTACACGAATTTCTGTGTATTGCATGCATATATTTATTCAATACAAACATTTTACACCTTTTTATACCCACAGAGCTGTGGTGTTTATCTTAAACTTTGCAACTTTATAACAGCAATGACAGATTGTGTGCTTGGGCATCTACTTTTTTTGTGTGGAGTCCTTCCAACAGGTAGGAAACAGTAACCAGTGTTTCGGTGTGATGCTGATTACTTTTTTTCATATTAAAGTTTGACTTCATATCAGGATAAGTAATTCTCTCTAAAAAGAAATGAAATTATTTTGGTGTTTTAAATGAAAAATAAAACATGAAATATGCACTTTGTTTGTGCAGCTCTAACAGCAGTGATCCAAACACAGCAGACTGTGCTGGCAGCAGTGGGAGAAGATGCTGAATTCAGCTGTCAGCTCTTGGAGACTAAAGACGTCCTTCAGGTCACATGGCAGAAAATCTCACCTGATCTGGAGACAAATGTTGCCACTTACAGCAAGTACTTTGGTCAGAGAGTGCATGATGGCTTTAACGATAAAGTTGAGTTTAAATATACTGGACTGCAGAACTGCTCCATAGTCATCAGGAATGTCATTGAGCAGGATGAAGGATGCTATCGTTGTCTGTTTAACACTTATCCTGAAGGCTCCTTCACAGGTAGAACCTGCCTCCAAATCTATGGTAAGAACTTTTACCTTTTTCAAGCAGATTAGACTCAATCAAATGAAGATATTGTAAAATGTGTCAGAAGCTGGTTTCTTCTTGACAACGTAGTCCTTGCAATATTTCCTGATCCTTCACAGAGCTGCATGAACCTGTTGTTGATGTCAGAGAGTCAAACACTACTGAAGAGTGGGTTGTTTCCTGTTCAGCCACTGGTCGACCTGCTCCCACTGTAACACTCAGTGTCTCACAACAAGACTTCAACTTCTCACAGTACAACACTGTCAGTGTGTCCAACACCAACGCTACATTCACTGTCACCACTACAGCTGTGCTCTCAGGTTCACGTAAACACAGCACACAGGTGGGATGTGCAGCACGAGTGCTCTCTGCTCCTCACAGAGAGGTGATGGTGACGATTTCTGAGGTCCAGCAGGAGTATGCTGCTGCTACTGCTGATTATAATGGTGAGAAACTCTTTCAAAGTCACAGATTACTAGAGTGATAATGTCTGAGTCAATTTGGCTCTAATAACAGAGACTTCAGTAGGCCTTCATTTCCCTGTGATCCATGATTGGTGTATTAGCGTTGTCCATTTTAACAATTTTCCTGCTTTTCTCACAGATTCCACCTCAGCCATTGTGATAGCTACAATAGCAGGACTGACAGTCTTTTTGCTTTAGTAGCTGCTCTCATTGCACTCCTGCTTGAGGAAAAAGTGGTAACTTTTTTCTTTTGACTTAATATATGCCTTTGTATGTGGCTCTTCCTATTTAAAGAATTATATGAATTGACTCCAAGAGTCTCCACCCACACATATCCCATCTGTAAATGTCTGCAGCGCTGACTTTAAACTGTTTAAATCCACAGGCCTCTACAGTCACCGGATCTCAGTCCTTTAGAGCAGCTGTGGGATGTATTGAAACAGGAGATCATCATCCTGTGTGTGGAGCAGACAAATCTTCAGCAACTGTGTGATGCTATCACCTATCCTATCATTTGTGTGTGTATGCTAAATCCTCACATGATAAACTAATGGTGTTTTACCATTTTTCATTGTGTAGTCAGATGAAACCATTGGAATAGGTTTTTGAATTATGTAGGAAATTTATCTCAGAAGATGTGATCGGCAAACTGGTCCCCTCAAAAAGCAAAACGTCATCCAATGTAAAGTGTGTCTTTTCCTTTTAATTCATTAAGCAATAAAAAAAATCTGGTGATCACATAGCACCCCTCCTCTTCAGTCTTTCAGTGTGGATCTCATCAATTCCACTTCCTGTTTCTAAACATAATGACCACATAGAAAGCACAGCCTTGTACTTCTAGTCACATGAAAACCTTTTCAGTTTTTTTCTCTTCCTGTTAGTTCCATTTTTTGAGGTCAAACCCTCAAAACTTTAGTTAAACCTTCTTCAGTCTCTTATACCTGCTAAAAACCAAATAGTGTGACCTTTTCATAAACAGCCTGTGGTATAATTTAGGCTATATTTTATGGATGTGAATACATTAAAGCATTTTACACTTAAGTGCTGTGCTGCTGTCAGTGTTAATTTTCTTTTTATAATGTTCGTATTTCTGATATTTGTACTTTTTATACAGGATTTGTGTTTATCTGTGTCCCTGTCTTGATTTGAAAGTCACACTGTGAGTACAGCATAACTCAAATGTTATTGTTTTTGCACATTATCAATGGGCTTTTCAATCCTGCATGTTGTGTGAGATACTTCCTGGGTTCAGGATGCAGCAGTTGCTGTTCTTGCCTTTTATGTGAAGCTCCTCTTAGGGAAATATAGCCTGACAAAGTAGGACTATCATAATGATTTATTTTAATGCACAATAATTTCAGTGAATTAAAAAGCTGAACTATCATGTCACGGCGAGGTACGTCAGTGTGTTTTTTTGAACGGACCTAGAAGCAGACTTTGAAGAGGATTTGCAGGTTTTAACAAAAAGCGATCCTTTATTTGGATGATGGCACATGAAAAACATGGAACCTAGAAAAACTAAAAAAAACTAGGAAACACTTTGACTGTGACTATGGTGGAGATAACAGACGACCTGACAAAGCCATACAGAAAACAGAGCACTTAAATACACACAGGAGGTGATCAGGGGAAGTGAGAACAGATGGGGAAACAGCTGACTGACATGTGTTGCACACTTGGACAAATGACACTTCCAGGCGTGCATGAGTTCAGAATCGTCCTCTTTACTTGCTCATTTGCGACTGCAAATACAAAACACAAGCGCTTCAGTTAGCGTAGCTGCACTCTGCAGGCTATCTGTGCAGTAAAACACACAGGACAACTTTTCACATAACTACTGAACCTGTGTTAACAGAGCACTCATTTACTCAGTATTTTCCTACCAATGTTCATATTACAATATTCTGCACATTCGCATGCTCCTCCAACTAGTATTGTTGCGCATAGAGGCTGCCCTCTCGATCCCCTTATTAATCATTAGCGATGTGATATTCCGTTTAACACCAGTTCAGGTACATCATGTAAATCACAAACTCCGACATTAGCGTTGTGTTCCATTAATGACAGTACCTTACTCTAATACATTTCTCATACGTCAACATCATTCCTTTTATACATCACATCACTTGTGCTCACCTGCAAATACAAAACACAAGCGCTTCAGTTAGCGTAGCTGCACTCTGCAGGCTATCTGTGCAGTAAAACACACAGGACCCCAAAGCTGCCCGATTCAGTGCCTGCGTGAGCACCACCCGTGGGAATCATCATTGATCAGAATATCCTAGCTGGACTGCCAGTGAGCACAGTATGTGTCAGAAATAGTAATAAAGAACTGAATGCATAACATAACAATGATAAGAATGCATGAAATTATGGAGAGTGGGGGGGAATATCTATTACAATACTTCCATCTGTGTCCATCCATTACATGAGTCCCACACATGAACCTAATGACGGGAAAGGGGAAGTGAAACTACATACAATGAACAAAGAAGTAGCCTTGATCTGAATTTTAAAAATATATTTTTTTAAAAAAGCACTATGCTACTAAAAATTGCTTCTGCTCCTGAACCTCTGCAAACAGCACCTGCAAATCGGGGCTGTACGAAGTCACTTTCATCTTTACGGAGGACTGTAAGCTCTCGTCTGTGAGGCGTGCGCGGTGTTTGTTTTTAACATAGTTCATGGTGGAGAATAGCTGCTCACATACAACGTCACATACGTATCTGGATCCGAAGATCGGCAATCCACATATTAGGCATACTGGGAGGCTGCCCTCCCCAGAAGTAAATGCAAATTAATCTGCCCAGGCATCATTAAATGTTCTATTTTCTTCTGGTATTTTTCTTTTTTCACATTTCTCCATACTTGGCCTACCTGGGGTTGAAAGTCTCGATAAATGCACGATGGGTATACCGGCTTCCGCAAGTGTGACGCTTATTTTGAGTGACGAAAAATAATAAAATATAATTTTATTTTTATATTTCAAGATCGCAATAATCTTCCAATTTAGAATAAAATACACTTCAGTTAAATGTATAAGGACTAAAGAGCCGCATGCGGCTCCAGAACCGCAGGTTGCCGACCCCTGTTCTAGACTGTATGCTCCCAGGTCCCCCTTTGACTTTCCATGTTGCTTTGTCGCCCAGCATTACCACTCTTACTTGCTATTTTCCTGGTGTAAAGTGTTAATTAATCGGGGTGTTATTATCGCAGATGACCTCATTAAAGATAGATTTATTACACCTCAAACCACTTTTATTTAGTTGTTTTTTCTTCTTCAGAAAGATCAGAAGTGTCCTAAATTAAATCTGAATCTGTCATTACACAATACTGGCTTTAATAAATACCCAGTATTACAAGAAAACAAAAGCACATTTACTCACGTGTCACAGTTGCAGTCTAAATTCAATACTCGTATGATCTGATGGTAAAAGGAGCTTTGTGTTCTTCCACTCCATACTTCTCGGCTGTTACACAGATTTCAGGTTTACATGTTGCAGAATATGGCGTGGTGGAATAATTGAGAAAATCTGTTACTAAACATTGGATTGGTGTTTTGTGTGAGATGTGGACCACACCCATGCACAAACCTGCAAGGAGGAGAGGAGGATGGCAGCAAAAAGGAAGAACCTGGATATAAGAAAGTATTTTTCAAAGAAACCTGTAAGTCACTTAAAGCCAAGTTAACTCATAAAATGTGTCCGTCATAATAACGTTACAGGCTATGCTAGGCTTTGGCCCACATCAGTCTAAAATTATATGTAACCATGAATAACGTGTTTTGGAAACTAACTGCACAACAGGCAGCACTATTAGTTATCTCAGTCTCAGAGGAGCATTTCTAATTTTGATTGAAACTGTCAGAGAAAACAGCAGCCTCGAGCAAGCCAGGATATTAGTTTACAGAGGATGTTAAAATTATATGTCTAACGTTAAAATGTTGGTGACATAATAATTTCATCCTAATGGCACTGACATATTCATAGGGTTAAATTTTGAGACAAAATATCATGAGGTAATCTTGATTTTGCAAATATTCCACCTTGTAGCGCAGTTTGCACAAATTGTTTTAAAAATGCACTCACCCTACAAACATTACTGATGAGTCAAGATCTGCACAAAGTGACAGAAACACTGAAGCAGCTACACATTTTATTCTTATTGTCATGTATGTGCTATTTGTCAGGTGACAGAAGAACCAACACAAAGCTCAGAGAGCAATGGTGATACAAGATCACAGGTGAAATGTGATGATGACTTGGTGGTTCATGACTGTATTTGAAGCACATGTGTGACTGCATGTATTTGGAATGTCTCACTGTTATTTATCAGGTGACAGAGGCAGCTCTGCCATGTTGTAGCTCGGACAGAGGTGAAGAGGTAGGGTCACAGGTGACTGACTGATGTTTTGGTGCTATAGATTAACGAGAGGAGAAGGCATGTGTTTGACTCCTTCACATAGTGGACATTGAGTTGTTGTGTGGGGCACCAGTAGTCCATGTCTGTTGCTGTAACAGTAGTTCCTGTTTAGAATCAAAAATCCCAGCTCACTGATTTGATCGGGGCAATAGTGCCTAAAATGTTGCATAATTTTGCTGAGAGATCTTTTACTTTGTGGTAATCTTAGATGAGTAGTTTTATGGACAAAATCCACCAGGTCATTCAGTGTTCCCTTAGTGCTAATGTGTAATAGATGTTGGTGTACTATAACTGAAGTAATGTTGTGTCCTTAAGGTCATATTATTTTATTGTCATGACTGTATTTGAAGCTATTTTTATTTTTGTATGATACCTGATTTATATGGAATATGGCTGAAGTAAACTAAAGCCTAAAATACTTACTCAGTCATTTGTTTAATAGTAATTTAACATCATAAAATTCACATATAAAACTATGAATTGTAATTTTAAATGGTTTAAAAGCATGTAGAATAGCATATGTAGGCAAGTATATTTCTACTTTTTTTTATCAAGAAGCAAAGACAAAAGGGAAAAACAAAGAAACAGGGCAGAGCTCGGTGGTTGAATCATCTGTCCCCGCCAATGCCAAAACCAAATCTACGCCCTTGCTGTAGACCATTGTCAATCAATCTCGTGGCGTGTCTACTGTACAGTACAGAATGGGTTCAGCTTGTCAAACTTCGATCTCTAGCAGTGTGACTCTGAAGTGCTGTACTGTATGTTTTTAAGTTTTCTCCAATAAGCCCAAAAGTCGATGAAATGTTTTGCATTGTCAGAGGCCACTGCGGGTGCCTTTGGTTTTATTTTGTAATACTGGAGTTATTTTTCTACGAAGTTTTGAACTTTGAGAGTGTTTAAACAAGAGAGAAAAGTGTGGAAATGTTCGAGCCTGTCGGAGAAAAGTGTATAAAGTGTGCAGTGAGGGGTTTTACAGCCATAAAACATCTATAATAATTGTAAAAAAAAATTAAGTTAGCTACTTTCTATATTTCACCTATCGCGGGTTGTTTTTAGAACGTAACTACCGCGATAAACGAGGGACCACTGTATAGCTTCTACCGGTGCTTCATCCACAACTACAGTCAGGTAGCAGCCGCACACTCACACGGCTTAACTCCACAAAGCTCCTCTTCACCTGGTGTCACGAAGCTGATAGAGCTTTTGCCGAACTCAAAGACTTGTTTTCATCTGCTCCAGTTCTGATTCACCCAGACAGCCATAAGCCATTTACTGTAGAAGTAGATGACAATGGATCCTCTTTTAGGTCTGGAAGATGATATGATTATGAAGATGATACAGATTAATAAACAATTTGTTTTTTAGGTGTAGTTTTTGATAAGATATTAACTTTAAAAAATCACAGAGCACATTATGGGGAAAAGTAAAAAGCTACTTAATATTATAACATTTTTAGCAGGGTTGACAAAGGGTCTGTCACGTTCATTTGCTCAAGAATAGATTTTGGGCATGTGGTATATGGGTCAGTGGATAAAAATTGGATGTTATCCAAGCTCAAGCACTGAGACTTTGCTTAAGGGCAGTTAAAACAATGCCAATGTGTGCTTTACAAGTAGAATCAGAAGAAATTCCACTATATATTAGAAGACAACTAGTTAATGGTTAACAATTGGATACATTTGAAAGGTCATAATAAAAATCATCCTATTAAGAAAGTGTTAGAGAATTGTTGGGAAAGAGAAAAGATTTTAAAAATAGTTTTGGGTGGGTTGGGGATAATAGAGGTAGAGCATTTAAAGTATTGAATGCTTTACCATTTATTAAGTATTAAGAATAGAAGAATTACAACAGATATTTGTCAAGAATTTTATAATAGAGTGGTACAGTGACTATTTACAGATTTATACAGATGGATCGAAAGATCCAGCTGCAGCACTATATACATATGAACAATATTAACAGACAAAAGATATATAAAATGTATCAACATACAAACCAGTGTAAAAAAGTAAATATGTAATAAATAGTGTTATGTATATACAGTTGGGTTATTGCACATAGAATTTGGTATTGCACAGTGGTGGTTCATAGAGGAAATGGGAAAAATTGTGTGTGTGCGGGGGGGGGGGCTGTGTTATCGGTGCATGTGTGAGTTCGGGGTGGCTATGGCCTTTGGGAAGAAACTGTTTTTGAGTCTGTGGGTTTTTGTGCTTGATGCACCTGTAGCGCTTCCCTGAGGGAAGCAGGCTGAACATGTTGAAATCAAGGTGGGAATTGTCCTTGATGATTTTTGGTACTACGGAACTCAAGTTTGAAAAGGTGGTTGGTCAGTTAAATCATGATAAAGGGAAAGGAAAGATTTTTTTTGTTTTTTGAGAAATACTGGACTCATCAATAGGATCTAAGGATGTGGAAGTGGTGTAGCAGAGAACCCAGGAGATTGTAGTAATGCAACATTGTTGGATGCAAGCTGCCATTAAAAATGATGGACAGGCTGTTGTGTTTGTTTGTTTCCTGTTGCACCCAGTTGCAGAAGGGAAGCCAGTTAAAATTGGAGACTCCAGTTAGAGAAATGAATATTTCAAAGGAAAATAGTTTTAACCTGGCCTGGAAGCTTTTCCTTTTAAAATAATCAAATGACACTGGAGAGAGGACTCGTTTTTTCAGGATTTATGTGGACTTGTTGTGATAAAAAGACTGGATTGGAAACTTTTGGTGTGTTGAGTTCAAGGAGCAATACCCTATTCTGGAATTAGGAGGTAACCAATGAGAGGAGTTCAAGACTTGAAGAAGAAGAGCTTGAGAGTTGAACTCCCAGGATCTGGTGTGGAAACCCATTAACAACACAAGGCCTGATAAGGTGGTTGGAAAGCCTTTCTCAGGAAGATGCAAGATTTATATGTGCTTGGCTGCTTGTTCTTCTTAGTGACCACCTTTTCCTGTTTGTAACCAGGCTAATAATTCCAACCGTGGCAGCTTTGGGCCTTGGATTGCAGGCCGGAACTGTGACCTCAGCCACCAGTCTGCGTAAGAGGAAAAATAAATCTTGTGTACCTTATTTTCAGTGTGAGTGTGGTGGTTTTCTATTGGTCACTATTAGAACTTATTACTTTCTTGGATGCCATTTTGTTGCCCATCTAACATACATGGTGTTTTAGTTTGTAGTAAAGCAGCTCTCCTCTGGATGAATACTGCCTCCACCTGAGAGGTCAGATATATCTGTAACTATGTGAAAGAGAGAGTAGAAGAGCAGAGAGCTGAAACTGATGGTGGTAGTCAGACATGTGATTTTATGTTCTTTTTGACATGAGCAGAGGAGGGAGGATGAATGTGTTGGAGCTGAAGCTGCCTGGAAGGAGGAAAAGAGGAAGACCATGCAGAGGGTTGGTGTGGCAGAGGATGGATGGGGTGAAATTGAGGCAGGCGATCTGCTTTGGCCACCCATAAAATGGAGGCAGAGAATTAACTACATACATATATTTGTTTTTTTTTTTAATATATTATTTATGTGACTTATTCATCCAAGAGCAACTTAGCTTTTGATTTGAGTAGCAGGTATTAAAAAATAAAAATTACCAAGCGATGAAGAGGCTTTACTGAATTCTCAAAATGCAGAAAAATAATGATTTAGATGGATGATTAAAAGATTTCAGCCCTGCAAGGAATGCACCCATGACACTCTACTGCACTGGGAAGTTTTTGTACTTTACTTTGTGTATATTTCACAGCTGGGAATTTCCACAACCAAGTGACTAAGTGAAATTCTCTAATTTGTTTCTATGCATTGTATAATAGCCAGTGAGGGGACAGAGACAGCAAATGGTGCACCATGTCAGACCATGGGATTATACATTTGTTTGTTTTTCTAATGGCCTCTTCAAAAGGTAAGTTTTAGTCCATATTGTCATTTTTGTTTTTTTAAGTTATTTATTGTGACAGGAAAAAAACAAAACAAGAAGCTCCTAAAAAGGTCATAAATGTGAGAACTTTTCCACAGAAATCTCAGTCAGTTATGCCTGAGACAGAGAGATGATTATAACAGAGTAAAAATAGCATTAACATTAAAAATGTTGATGACAGAAGTAAAGCTAAAATCTCAACAAGCCACAGTTACATACATGTTAAAGGGAAAGATCAAACAGTACTGAAATGAAGAAGTGGGCATTACGGGGCTTCCCCAGTGAAATAACTGAACTTGGAGCACAAAATAATAAATAACATACCAGTAATGCGCGGAGGGAAGGCTTCTAAGAAAATGTATAAGATCACAGGGAATTTCTACAATAGCACGAGTTAGAGGTGGGCAGATTGATGCAGTTATCAATAGTATTGATACCAATGCTGGCATTGTTACTGGAGATATACTACTGCAATAGGATTGGTACTTTGTTTCTGTCCTGTAAGTTCAGTATGTACCTCACTGAATTATGTTATGTAGTTGTTGGTTTTTTTTTAATGAAACATAAAACACGGACTATGAAAGCCTCTTACTTTGTTTGTGCAGCTCTAACAGCAGTGATCCAAACACAGCAGACTGTGCTGGCAGCAGTGGGAGAAGATGCTGAATTCAGCTGTCAGCTCTCGGAGACTAAAGACGTCCTTCAGGTCACATGGCAGAAAATCTCACAAGATGTGGAGACAAATGTTGACACCTATAGCAATTACTTTGGCCAGAGAGTGGATGATGGCTTTACAGATAAATTTAAGTTTTTAATCACCTACTAAACAAAAAAATCAACAAAAAAACATTACATGTCTGTTTCCCCCCCTAAAGCGTCACCACATGGCTATGGAAACATCAGAGCGACAGCTTAGGTCAAGCGATTTGCGGACAAAGTTCAAGTTGAAGGGTGAAATAATTTGGACATGTGCAGAGGAGGGAGGGTGGATGTACTGGACAATAGGTGTTGGAGCTGAAGCTGCCAGGAAGGAGGAAAAGAGGAAGACCTCAGACAATATTCATGGATGTAGTAAAGGACATGGAGAGGGTGGGTGTGACAGAGAACAGATGGGGTGAAATGGAGGCAGCTGATCTGCTTTGGCGACCCTTAAAAGGAAGGCTGAGAAATAAATAAATTCATACATATGAATTTAAAATAACAATTACCAATAGATGAAGCTTTACTGAATTTTCAAAATGCAGAAAAATAATGATTGAGTTGGCTGATTAAAAGACTGATGAAACTCTACTGCACTGGGAAGTTTTTGTACTTTACTTGGTACAGTTTATCATTCTAACACACCTTGGAATGTCCCACAAGGAAGGGAGATTCTTCCTTTGGGGAAATTTGAGTTTTCAATAATTTGGCTATTGTGTGATGTTGTTTCAATACGTGGTACAATAGCCAGTGGGGACACAGAGATGTGCACCATGTCAGACTGTGGGATTATGTGTTTGTTTTTTCTTTTTATGACCTTTTCAAAAGGTAAGTTTTATTCCGTATTGTCATTTTTGTTTTTTAAAGTTATTTATTGTGACTAGAGAAAAAAAAGAAAACAAGAACCTTCACTCGTAATAATTAAAAATTGATCCTAAAATGTGAGATCATAAATGTGAGAACTTTTCTCTGAAGTGACAAAGAGATTGTCTTTAGACAGAATTAGAGGGAGATACAATTACTGAAGAGTTTAGATTTTGTTTGAATGAGTAACAAAAAGTTTCTCCCACTGAACACTCAGCCTAATAAAAACGAACAAAATCAACTTTCTGTGTCATGAGTTGTTCATCATTCAGATTAATGAGAGCTGTTTTGAGAGCTGTGTGAAAACAGCTTTAGAGTGTTTTGATAAAGGTTGCCCCATGCCTATTCATATTACGATGAAAACAATAGATAAACCACATGTTTATGTGTTATGTATGTATGTTTGGTAAATTAACAAAAATTTTCCGTTTTATAAGTACAGGACAGTCTGGCCAATGAGCTACCATAACTTTTCTGTGATTTTATTATTTTATTTCTAAATATTTAAGCCCAAAGAGTCATGCTGACAGATTTCTTTAATTTACTACAATCACATTTCTCTTTTATGTAGAAAAAGTGAAATTACACCTCTTTTTATTTTCATTAAATATCTCAGGGATTAAATGTGTGTTAAATTACTTTTCAACAGAGAGGGTGGTTTCTCTGGCCCGACCCACTTGAGATCAAATTGGGTTGTATGTGGCCTACAATGTAAAAGACGTTTCACAACCCCAATGTAGTTAAAAACTAGACCAATTACCAAGAAGGGACTCATTTCCATTAGACAGAGACAGGGTTCAGGTCATAAGTAGTTTATTGACAATTATTTAACATTTGAAATTAAAAGA
Source organism: Oreochromis niloticus (assembly GCF_001858045.2). Taxonomy (NCBI): domain Eukaryota; kingdom Metazoa; phylum Chordata; class Actinopteri; order Cichliformes; family Cichlidae; genus Oreochromis; species Oreochromis niloticus. Next base: position 16,546,064 of record NC_031986.2, read on the forward strand.
TCCGTCAGTCCATTCACATATATACTGTTCAGAGACAGAATGTAGTTTAGAGCAAAGTGTAGTAGTGTGAAGTGGCTAAACACACTCGCCAATTGTTCTAAAATAAACAATTTATCAAAACATTAACAGTCTTTCACACCCCACATACATACGGTTTATACACAATTTTAAAAAGAAGGGGTTGAAGACCTGATTGATTACAAAGAGTTTAATAAAATGTTCTGGGTAACCACAGAAATCTTAGTCAGTTATGTCTGAGACAGAGGGCTGATTATAACACAGTAAAAATAGCAAATGTTTATGACAGAAGTAATGCCAAAATCTCAACAAACCAAAGTTACATACATGCTAAAGAGAAAGATCAAACAGCGCTGAAATGAAGAAGTGGGCAATATGGGGCTTCACCAGTGCAATAACTGAACTGAAATAACTTAAGAACAAATTAATAAATAACATACCAGTAATCCACAGAAGGGAAGGCCCCTGGGAAAATGTTGAAATTCACTGGGAATTTCTACAGTAGCACGAGTTAGAGGTGGCCGGATCCAAATATTGATAGTATCGATACCAGTGCTGGTATTGGTTATGTTGAAGTGATGGGTTTTATAATTCATTTTTGGTCCACTGAAGGGATTGTTTTGTAACTCCAATATTGATATTTTGTAAATAAAAAATATGACCTCAGTTAATCATGTAAATTCCCTGCACTTGTCATAGATATCTACATGATGTCCAAAAAAAATATCCAGTCCAAGGTTCTAATGTTGAACGCCATATTGATGTCCAGCTTAAATCATGGTTGGACCTCCAAATTGTGGAAAAAGTTAAAAAGCAGTACAGACCTCCAGAATTGGTCATGGACCAACAGACCCAGTAAAGACATGATCTGTACGTTAGACTTGTAGTCAAGACCGCCTAAACCAAGACCAAGACTATACCAAGACCAGAGGGTATCGAGACCAAGACAAGACCAAGACCAAGATAGACCGAGTCAAGACCAAGACAAAGTCGAGTCGAGACCAAGACAAAAAAGTCTTTAAACTGCAGCCAGATGCTGCTTCGTTTACGAGTGTCAGGCATATTTATGTTTTTGCGATGCACTCGCACAGCCCTCCTCACCGCTGTCTACTGTCTCACTCACTTACTGAGAGGACAGACGCATGCTCCACTTGACTGTCGCGTCTCTCACCCTCTCTGTTTTACACATAATGATATTATCCTATATCCTTGCATGTAATTGGCCACAATATGGAGGGATTGGAGCATAGCTGAGCCACTGTGTGAGAGCTGAGCTGCGAAAGGAAATTAAGTGAGGAGCCGGCTCTCGCTCAATGGGAGTCGACTCTTCTGATTCACTACAAATCACTCTCTAAGCACGGCTCTTAGAGTTGATGCTTTTGCGCATGACACATTATCGAATGTTACGTGGTGTGTCATGGATACTGTTGACTCCAAATCTCCCGACCACTATGTTGATCTGAGACAGCAAGACCGAGACAGTGAGACCAAGACAAGACCGAGGGATCCAAGACCAAGACAAGACCAAGACCAGGTCCATCGAGACCAAGACAAGACCAAGAGCATGTAAAAGTGGTCTTGAGACATCCAACTCTACTGTATGTCTATCCGACTTTCTTTGTTTAGTTGGTAGCTCACTGAATTGTGTTACATAATGTTTTTTTTAAATGAAAGAAAATATACCTCAAACATACAGTATGAAACAATGACTGTCAGGTTTATATTTATAGTCTATCACATTAAAATGGTACCCCATATGTCAATTTGTTTGAGCCTAAAACACAGACTACTCCCTAACCCGAATTATTTATTGTTTTATTCCTCCCATCAATACCTCTCAGTTTCACATCTCTAACTCATGTTATTCTCCATGCAGCTCTAACAGCAGTGATACAAACACAGCAGACTGTGCTGGCAGCAGTGGGAGAAGATGCTGAATTCAGCTGTCAGCTCTTGGAGATTAAAGACGTCCTTCAGGTCACATGGCAGAAAATCTCACATGATGTTGAGGAGAATGTTGCCACCTACAGCAAGCAGTTTGGTCAGAGAGTGAATGATGGCTTTACAGATAAATTTGAGCTTAAACATACTGGACTGCAGAACTGCTCCATATTCATCAGGAATGTGACGGAGCAGGACGAAGGATGCTATCACTGTCTTTTTAACACATATCCCGAAGGCTCCTTCACTGGTAGAACCTGCCTCCAAGTCTATGGTAAGAACCTTTGCATTAATGTGTTTAAATGTGCTAGAAACTGATTTCCTTTCAACAATATAGTCCTTGCAATATTTCCTGATCCTTCACAGAGCTGGATGAACCTGTTGTTGATGTCAGAGAGTCAAACTCTACTGAAGAGTGGGTTGTTTCCTGTTCAGCCACTGGTCGACCTGCTCCCACTGTAACACTTAGTGTCTCACAGCAAGGCCTCAACTTCTCACAGTACAACACTGTCAGTGTGTCCAACACCAACGCTACATTCACTGTCACCACTACAGCTGTGCTCTCAGGTTCACGTAAACACAGCACACAGGTGGGATGTGCAGCACGAGTGCTCTCTGCTCCTCACAGAGAGGTGATGGTGATGATTCCTGAGGTCCAAAAAACATCTGTTGGTGGTGAGAAACTCTTTCTGTATACCACAGACTAGATTATAGACGAATGATACTTGGGTAAATTTGACTGGGATCTAATAACAATGACTTCAGTACTTCTGCCTTTTCCTTCAATTCATGAGTGATGTATTATTGTTGGTCAGTGTCACTTTTTTCTGTTTTTTTCACAGGTTTTTCCTCAATCACTGTAATAGCTGTAGTAGTGCTGGTGTTGGGGTTCGTCTTTTTCAGTTGCTCCACTTTGCTGCTTGAAGAAAAGTTACCTTTTCACTTTCTACTTAATGTATGTCGTTTTGTAATGTGTCTTATCTCATTAACATGATAGTGATTTATTGACTCTTGGAGGCTAACCCAAAATCTATCTAGTAATGTCTGTACATATTTTTAGTGCTGATTTTAAAGTGTTTTAATCCTTCTGTCACGCAGGGAACCCAATAAGGATTCAAATACTTCAAAAGTCAACCAATGACATTGATGTGTAAGACTATTTAATAATTATTTATATTTTACATGTTATTTATTCATGCATTCTTTGCACTGTGATTTAACCCATCTTTGTCTAAAGCAGGGGTGTCCAGTCCTTTAGAGCCAGTGTCCTGAAGCTTTTAAATGTATCTCTGCTGCAACACACCTGAATAAAATTATTAGGTCATTAACATGACTCTATAAATTTGACTGCATGCTGAGTTGGCAACCCATAACCCTACTCAAGTAAATTTAAATATATGTAAGTACATACCACCAGGTAGCTCCACTCATACCCAGTGTAAGGGGAAGTGAGAGGGTTAGGTTTTGGTGCTTTGAATGTTCAGATGTGCAATGCAGCGATTAACGTTTGAGTAAAATATTGGGCTCTCTTGTGTCATCCTTCCATTCCTCCACAATGTACGTTTTTGAAAAATGTACTTCTAGAAGTACTTTTATTGCACGATGTTCATTCACTCATGAGCTACTGCAACATGAATCAAATGGCTGAACTGCCACATTAGCATGCAGTCAAGTTCTATAGTCTTGCTAATGACCTAAGTATTAATATTCTTCACTCAGCTTACTAAATGTTTGTGAACACAGCCAGAAACATTTGCACCACAAACACAGACTAGTGTTTATTAGCAGATGCTTTTGGGTGGTTGCTCTCAAACCTGTGTACATGTTTAAGCATTAATGATCCCTTAACTAACTTCCAGGTAGCCAATACCATGTGCACAAGTCCACCCCAGATGGTCCCTCTCCTCTGTAAATTGGAGGACGTGGCTGTATTTTAATCAAAGAAATATCAATCAATCAATCAATCAATCAATCAATCAAACAATCATTCAATCAATCAGTCACCATGTTTAAAAACAACACAGGTTGCGCCAAAGTGCTGTACATAGTAAAAGAAAAAAGTAAAAAGTAGTAAAAAGTAAAAACAAATACACACAATGAACAAAACAAAAAATAATCTCAAATTTTGTTTTTTTTTCTGAAGGGGTCAAACACTTTTATTCAAGAACAACAGCGAGGTGAAAAACCATCACCTTCACCTGCAAGAAAACTCGAGCTGTGACTCATAGTGTGAATACACACCTCACAGTAACACACTTTAATTGTTTAATGTGAAATTTCTGCCAAGCTAGCTAATCCTGACAAACACACCAGACACAGAAGATAAAGGAATGATGTTTTACTGTTAGAGACAGAAAGATTAAAACATTTTGGAAGAGGGCCACAAGATGTGGAAAAATTACCCAAAAAGAAGTTCCATTTGACCAAAAACGCTTACTTACTTACGCATTTATTTATGCACAGCTCTCTGAATGTCCCACCACAACATCAGAGTCAGGTTGAGGTCTGGACTTTGACTGGACATTGATTTTCAGCTATTCTGCTGTAGATTTGCTGCTGTTTGGGATCGTTGTCCGACTGCAAGATCTAAACTTTACCTATTAAATAGTTAACTCTATATTTTACACTTTATGTGAATATTGTTGCAGATTTCAATTATTAATGTTTTTTATAACTTTGTTTTTTCTTATATTTAATATTTTTATACAATATTTTTACTTCATATCTCTGTCTTCTTTTGAACACTCCAGCGTAGCATCGCTATAACTTTGTCCTCACTGACAATAAAGCTGTTTTATATTTTTCATTGCAAATGTTTCAGGCAATTTGTAGCTGTTTTTTTAAGTTATTTTGTTATTAATATAGTATTTTATATTGTTTTTTCCCCATATTTGAGAAATATTTATCATGTAAAAGTCTGTTTATGTACGATTTGGTGATATTAGCCCTAATTATTGGAGGAACTTGAACATGAAGCAGATTTCTGAGACTTCAGATTTGAAGGTTGTTGTCATATAATCTAAATGATGGCAGGTTAACCGCAGTGGACACAGAATCTAAACTCGTGCTGTTATTGTTCAGCCCTGTAAATTCGTGCCAGGAAAACTGAACTGATGAACTAACACGGACAGACAGAGACATACATCAGTGAGCTTAACTGGTTGACATTCAGTTGTCACGTCAAAAGTATTTCATACAATAAAGTGAGTAAAAACAAAATTAGTGATCAAAGCTGCCATCGTGATATCTCACGAGTAGATTTAGGAAGGTTCTGTTGTGCCTAAAAGTGATTGTCTGCCAAAACTGATTTCCGGTATTTGCCAAAAAGTGATTGCCTGTATTTCAGTTCAGTTCAGTTCATTTTTATTTCAAACATATACATTCACCAACATTTCATAAAATCATTCCATGCAGTTGTTTGAAAAGGAGTAGGCAGAAGTATATACTTATTTAGCCCTACCCCCTCAGGTTTACATCCTCATCATCTAAATTTGAACAACAAAAACGTTTACAATGCCTTCAACTTAGAACATAATAACATCAGAAAAAATAATATATATATATATATATATATATATATATATAGTATTTTTTCTGATGTTATTATGTTCTAAGTTGAAGGCATTGTAAACGTTTTGTTAGAACATAATAACATCAGAAAAAATAATATATATATATATATATATATATAATATTTTTTCTGATGTTATTATGTTCTAAGTTGAAGGCATTGTAAACGTTTTTGTTGTTCAAATTTAGATGATGAGGATATACTTCAAAGCCCACTTCAAAGCCCGTGACACCTTTTTTTTATTATTATTATTTTTTTTAAAGTAATTGTATTTTTTTTTTTTTTAAATTGATAACAGATTATGTACAAAAACACCAGCTACTGGTAGACAGAACAGTCAGCCGAGACTGCAAGACCAGACTGACCAACCTGTGCACTGCCTGGATTGATTACAAGAAAGCCTATGACTCAATGCCCCACAGCTGGATACTGGAATGCCTAGAATTGTACAAGATCGACAGGACCCTGAGAGCCTTCATCAGGAACTCAATGGGGATGTGGCGTACAACACTAGAGGCCAACTCCAAGCCCATAGCACAAGTCACCATCAAGTGCGGGATCTACCAAGGAGATGCTCTGTCCCCACTGCTGTTCTGCATAGGCCTGAACCCCCTCAGTGAGATCATTAACAAGACTGGCTACGGATACCGACTACGAAACGGAGCAGTTGTCAGCCACCTCCTGTACATGGATGACATCAAGCTGTATGCCAAGAGTGAACGAGACATCGATTCACTGATCCACACTACCAGGCTATACAGCAATGACATCGGGATGTCGTTCGGACTGGAGAAGTGTAGTCGAATGGTAACAAAGAGAGGGAAGGTAGTCAGAACTGAGGGGATCGAACTACCAGAAGGCAACATTGCAGACATAGAGGACAGTTACAAGTACCTGGGGATCCCGCAGGCGAATGGGAACCATGAAGAGGCCGCTAGGAAAGCTGCAACCACCAAATACCTGCAGAGGGTCAGGCAAGTCCTGAGGAGTCAGCTGAACGGTAAGAACAAGATCCGGGCCATCAACACCTACGCCCTGCCCGTGATCAGGTACCCTGCTGGGGTAATAGGCTGGCCAAAGGAGGAGATAGAAGCCACTGACATCAAGACAAGAAAGCTCCTTACCATGCATGGAGGGTTTCACCCCAAGTCCAGCACCCTGAGGCTGTACGCTAAGCGGAAGGAAGGGGGCCGGGGACTGGTGAGTGTCAGCACCACAGTCCAGGATGAGACAATGAACATCCAAGAATACATCACGAAGATGGCCCCAACTGACCGAGTGCTCAGTGAATACCTCAGGCAGCAGAAACCCAAGAAAGAGGAGGAAGGCGAGGAACCATCATGGAAGGACAGGCCCCTGCACGGTATGTACCACCGGCAGATAGAGGAGGTGGCTGATATCCAGAAATCCTACCAGTGGCTGGACAAAGCTGGACTGAAAGACAGCACAGAGGCACTAATCATGGCAGCACAAGAACAAGCTCTGAGTACAAGATCCATAGAGGCTGGGGTCTACCACACCAGGCAAGACCCCAGGTGCAGGCTGTGTAAAGATGCCCCAGAGACAATCCAGCACATAACAGCAGGGTGCAAGATGCTAGCAGGCAAGGCATACATGGAACGCCATAACCAAGTGGCCGGTATAGTGTACAGGAACATCTGTGCCGAGTATAACCTGGAAGTCCCGAGGTCAAAATGGGAGATGCCCCCAAGGGTGGTGGAGAATGACCGAGCTAAGATCCTGTGGGACTTCCCTAATACAGACGGACAAAATGGTGGTGGCTAACCAACCGGACATAGTGGTGGTAGATAAACAGGAGAAGACGGCCGTAGTGATCGATGTAGCGGTTCCGAATGACAGCAACATCAGGAAGAAGGAACACGAGAAGCTGGAGAAATACCAAGGGCTCAGAGAAGAGCTCGAGAGGATGTGGAGGGTGAAGGTAATGGTGGTCCCCGTGGTAATCGGAGCACTAGGTGCGGTGACTCCCAAGCTAGGCGAGTGGCTCCAGCAGATCCCGGGAACAACATCGGAGATCTCTGTCCAGAAGAGCGCAGTCCTGGGAACAGCTAAGATACTGCGCAGGACCCTCAAGCTCCCAGGCCTCTGGTAGAGGACCCGAGCTTGAAGGATTAACGGCCCACAGGGGTGTGCTGGGTGTTTTTTTTTATATATATATTTTCTCCTGTTCAACTAAAACTATATTTAGATTTGCTAATTTGTAGAAGAAAATAAACATCAGTTTGACTGCTGTCTTGGGTTAATTGCAATTTCTTCATTCTTATACTTATTTAAAATTTCTTTTTTGAGTTTTATTTTAAACTGGTTTATATCACTACTGACCTTTATTTCTTCTTTTAACTCATTCCAGAATTTAACTCCCGCTATTGAAATAGACATCCTTTTCAATGTTGTTCTTACTCTTTGTAATTTTAAATTCCACTTCCCTCTAAAATTATACCTCCCTTCTCTTTCTAAGAACCATTTACTTATTTCGATTGGGAGCATCCCTTTCCTTGCCTTATATATTATTTGCACTGTTTTAAACTTCACCAGATCCTGGAATTTTATAGCTTGCATCTTAATAAAGAGTGCGTTTGTGTGAGCCCTATACCCCTCCTGATTTATTAATCTAATAGCCCTTTTCTGCATTATGATTATAGTCTGAATATTACTTTTATATGTATTTCCCCAAACCTCTACACAATAACTCATGTATGGTAATAGTAAAGCACAATATAACATATACAATGTTTTCCTATCCAGAAATTGTTTTACTTTCCCCAAGACAGCAATCCCCCGTGCTAACTTTCCCCTCACATGTTATGTGTGATTTCCAACAGGCCTTATGATCAATAATCACACCAAGAAATTTTATGGTATTAACCCTTTCTAGATATACATTATCAACACAAATTTCAATGTTAATGTTTTTCTTATAGTTTCCGAATAACATAAATTTTGTTTTATTTAAATTTAAGGACAATTTGTTTCTATCAAACCACTTCTTTAATATCTTTAACTCCTGTGTGATCACCTCCAAAACCTGTTGAAATTCCACACCTGAACAAAGTATATTGGTATCATCTGCAAAAATTACAAACTTTAGTATCTTCGATACTTTACAAATATCATTTATATACATAATAAACATTTTCGGTCCCAATACTGATCCTTGAGGTACTCCACATTCAATATCCATCAATTTAGATTTAAACTCATTTATTTGTACATATTGCTGTCGATTCATCACATAGCTTTTTATCCAATCCAATACCACACCCCTAAACCCATATCTTTCCAGTTTGATTATTAGAATTTTGTGGTCAACAGTATCAAATGCTTTAAACTGCTGTAAATCATTTGTTGGCTTATAATATGTGAAATATATCAAATTTATCCCTCATAAATGATATCAAGTCATCTTGAGCCACGACATTCCTGTTACAAGTTAGAAGCTGCAGTCAGTTTTTGGCAATGTTACTTTTTATATCCTTTATTTATCCGGTTAAAAAAAAATCTTGTGCGCTTATTTAAAAAGATGCAGTCAGAGTTTGTTTCAATGATTACCTGCCAAGAACAGCGCAGATTAGCAGCTCAGAAACGAGCGCAAGCATTGAGGGACGAAAACAAGAAGGGAAGGTGTTGCAAAATAAAAATAAAGTTAGTGCCCACAGTTCTCACCAATGAACAGCGCTTTGCCACTGATTACTGAACACTTCCCGGTGTTTAGTAATCAATGGTGTCTAATGACAATTTGCGACTTCCACGAACTAAAATTAAACATAACAGTATAAAAAATAACTCCAGTGGTTCCTCCTGCTGAAATATAAAGCCACAGTTTAGCATTTAAAAGTTAACAAATATTAAACCTGCGGGGGGGGAATCAGTCTGTATCAACAGAGATTTACACAGCAGCACACTGCCTTGCAATGAAAACACAGTAGAACCTTCATGGGGTTGTACCAGCGCACTGAGACGTCACATCGTGGAATCCCCCACCACCCAAACACACGTACACACGCAAAACCTCACGCTACGAGTGTGCGTACAGTATATGAATACCACGTGGCTCCCTTTACAGCATGGCAGACTGCGCGTTTATGCATTTAGTTCCTCTTTTAATTGTCTTTTCCAAAGGTAAGCTGTGTTCCGTGTAATTTGATTTGCGTTGTAAGGCTGTGTGTTGTGGCTGAAACAAGAAAAACTTTACTCGTAATAATAAAAAAAATGGTTAAAAAGAGATCATAAATATGAGAGCTTTGTCTCTGAAGCTATAAAGAGATTGTATTCAATAGAGGTTGAGAAATTATTTCCATAAACTTTTACTGCAACAGATGCTCCATATGGAAAGACATGTAAATGAATGAATGAAAACTGAAGCATCACATGTATAAGAAAGACAGACCATCCATCCTTTGGGAAGCTCTGTGATCAGTTGTCATGGTCTGCTGGATCAGTGCACTTAACATTGTGTATGTACTGGAGTTCACACCTTGATTGGAACGTTTTCATGACTACGTGTCACGGTTCTGGGTCCATTGGACCCAGTATTTTGAGTTTATTATGTTTTGGTTTACTTTTGCATCATGGATTGTTCTTTATGTTTCTCTGGCACTTTGTGTTTCAGTTATCTTGGTGTTTTGGATTGTTTTCTCATTTTGTGATGATGGTGATGATGATTATTGTTATTAGAGTTCCATGTTTCTGTTTTTTGGTAGTTAGGATTTGTGTTCTCATGTTTTGTGTGGGTTTAGTTCCATGTGTCATTTTCTGTCTGTCTCTCAGTGTCAGGTCTGCGTCTTGGTGTAGTGTTCTTGTTTCCTGTTTTATTGTGAAGGTCTGCGTCTCATGTGAGTGTGTTCAGTTTTACCCCTGTCTCGTCTTGTTAATTACTCCCAGCTGTGTTCCCCACCTGTGTGTAATCTCCCTGTGTTTCTCTGTGTGTATTTAAGTCGCGTCTTCTGTGTTTGTAGTTGCTGGTCTGTCTGCGTATCCACCCTGCGTCATCTGTGTGTCTCCCTGCTGTCCATCGTCTGCTACCTCTGCTCATCCTCCTTCATGTTCAGGTCCTGGTTTGTGTCAGTAGTTTAGTTGTTCTCAGTAGTGATGGGCAGATGAAGCTTCATGAAGCACTGAAGCTTTTCATCCAATTGGTTCACTCCAGCGCAAAGCTTCGTGAAGCTTCATTTGCTCTAGTAAGACATCTAGTGGACGTGAAAATATTAGTTGCCATGAATTTGAAGAGTGTGGCATTTTGTACATAGCCTGTAAATGTCAACAACAAAAGGATTGTGTAAAACATGTATATTGTAGTGATGGCAGTATACTGTGTATATTTATGCTGGCAGGATGGAAAATGATTATTTGGAAATGCTAAAAATGGAAATGATCATTTACTGTGAGGTGAGGTGTGGTTGGGGTATGGACAGTGGTTGTGCTTTTGTAACGTTGAGGTATGGACAGCTACACACTGAGGCTTTGAGCCTCAGTCCTGCCTCTTCACATTTTATTCTGTAAAAACTAAATTTTCACTGCTTTTATGACCTTTTTAGTGGGGAGAACATAGCTAGGATTTAATGATTTAACAAATCTTTTAAATCCTTTGTCCTCCACAATGCTAAATGGCTGGGAGTCCTCAATCACCATGCTAACCAGGTCTTCAACTATTTGAGATTGTTCTCCTGAGGAAAGACAATAAAAACAAAGCACAAATATAAATATCACACGTAACTTATTACAGTTGTATAATATTGTTATATCATTTAGTAACATTACGGCATGCTATATTATCATGGCATTTGATGGCTCACCTGGTCTTGCTCCACAATCAGTGTTCCCCTTATTCTCATGCAAAGCTCTGTAGTGCCTGAGCATGGATGAGGTGTTGTTGTTATATCCCAGCTCCCTGGCACATAGCAAACACTTCACCTTGTACAAAAGTAAAGACAGTTTAACATAAATTGTATTGCACCATCAGTATTATGAAAATACATCATCTGTAGAAATGTACATACCTTGTTGGGAGGAATAAAATCAAAATGTTCCCACACAGGGGAGGACATCCTCCTCTTCTTAGCTGGCTCCATTCTCTCCTGACTTTCTCTCCTCACTCTCCTAAACCTCCAAACTGTCTCCAAACTCTCACTAACCGCAACTCTCCATCACACAACCACATTTTGAATGAAGTCTGAGGGGTTTATATCGCTGTCATAGCTCGCGGCAAAGTTCGAACCGCTTCCTGAACCAGTCACGTGGTTTAGCCGGGCAGCAAGGCTTCGGACGTCATCATTTTCAACTCCTCCCATAAACGAAGCAAGCCTCGATACGCGCTTCGCGGAAACGCCCCCTCCATTACTCGACACACGCTTCGAAGCCTCGATACAGAACGTCCCATCACTAGTTCTCAGTTTAGATAGTTTCGGTCCCGTTTGCTGTTTTGTCCATTTCATTTTGTGTTTAATAAACCACCCTCTCACCTTCATTCTTGCCTGCGATTGGATCCTCCTTTATTATTTTCCACACGGCTCATCTCACTCGCCGTGACAGTACGTTCTTTAAATGTAATGTGGTTAAATGCTAAACTGTGGCTTTTTTATCTCGGGATGAGCCACTCCAGTTATTTTTGCACTGTTTTTTAATTTTTGTTTCTGAAAGGGTTTTATAGATCAGTCCCAAATTGTAATTATACCACTGAGTACTAAACACTGCAAACATTGGATAATACAGACTATAGTAGCTGTGGGTCAACAGCATGTGCTGCTGTTCATTGGTGAGACTTGTCTGCACAAGTTTTATTTATAATTCAGGTTAAAGAACTCAAAGATAATCTGTCTTGGGCTGATTCATTTTGTTACGTGACAACAAAGAGACTTATCAATTTCAATGGCAGCTGTCTGTTTTCAGACACACTCGGAGATCAAGTCTCTCATGTCAGTTTGTTTGTGCAGCTCTAACAGCAGTGATCCAAACACAGCAGACTGTGCTGGCAGCAGTGGGAGAAGATGCTGAATTCAGCTGTCAGCTCTTGGAGACTAAGGACGTCGTTCAGGTCACATGGCAGAAAATCTTACATGATCATGAGGAGAATGTTGCCACCTACAGCAAGCAGTTTGGTCAGAGAGTGAATGATGGCTTTACAAATACAAAGTTTAAATACACTGGACTACAGAACTGCTCCATAGTCATCAGGAATGTGACGGTGCAGGATGGAGGATGCTATCACTGTCTGTTTAACACTTATCCTGAAGGCTCCTTCACTGGTAGAACCTGCCTCCAAGTTTATGGTAAGAACTTTTACCTTCTTTAACCACCAACAGGAGACTCAAACTAATGTAGTGATTTGATGTAATGATATTTGTTAATCCTTCACAGAGCTGCATGAACCTGTTGTTGATGTCAGAGAGTCAAACTCTACTGAAGAGTGGGTTGTTTCCTGTTCAGCCACTGGTCGACCTGCTCCCACTGTAACACTCAGTGTCTCACAACAAGACCTCAGCTTCTCACAGTACAACACTGTCAATGTGTCCAACACCAACGCTACATTCACTGTCACCACTACAGCTGTGCTCTCAGGTTCTCACAGAGAGGTGATGGTGATGGTTCCTGATGATGATGATGATGATGATGGTGAGAAACTCTCTTGAAGTCATTTATTTATAAATTGATGATTAGTTTGTGATTGTAATGTTTGTTTCTTCTACCAGATCTTGATGAGAAATCAGGATCTAATCCCAGGAATTTAGGTGCGTTAACATTTGTATGTTTTAAAGACAGCTTTCCTATTCCTATTTTGTTTTGATAGATGTATAGATGAATGATAAGTGGGTCCATTTAATTGTGATCTAATAACAGTGACTTGTCTCACAGATTCCACCTCAATCATTGTAGTAGCTGCAGTGGTGTTGATGGTCTTTGCCTGTGTAGCTCCACTTGTCACTATTCGTGTTAAACAAAAACGGAAGAAGAGGTAACTTTCACTTTTGTTTCAACATGTCTTCTTCTAACATGTCTCTTTGTAATAATATGATAATAATCCTAGCACAGGATAACGTTACTTTTATCTTTATCTTTTAAACTGGATGTCCTTCATGAGGCAACCCCAAAGGGATTTGTGTCTCCTCTCAGAAATGAACTGAGCATCTTGTTAAACTTGTTAAACATATGCATGAACCATATGCTTGTATGGAGCTATTGTCTGCAGTGAATTTGAATCGTTTAAAAGTCCAAAACATTAGAAAAAGCAAACATTACATTAATGGTAACAGTTAGCTAATCTGTCATTTGGGAGACTGACAGATGAGCAGTAGGATTTAAAGTACACAGAGTGGAGACTGATTGGCCTGAAGAAGGATATCAGAAAGATGATTGGACTAGACCAGTGATGTCGCAGTGAGCTTGACTGTAGAAAGCACAAGTGATTTGAAGCTTAGATTAGCCACCAAACACCTGGGAAGCAGACAGATGTGAGACTATCATTACTTTCGAAAAAGTAAACAGTTTTGGAGAAAAACTGAGTTTAAAGGTGCTGAACTTCTGCTTCATAGTTATCAAAGAGTTGGAGAATTAAGGTTAAATTTTCTCTCCTCAACAAAATGATACAGTGACATAGTGGTAGAATTATTGAATTTAACAGGCCACATGTTACATGTCCTATAACCAGAGGACTCCTTTGCATTCGACAGATAGAAATTTTAAGCTCAGTGTTAATGAAGAGTTCAGAGGGCTTAGTGTGAAAGGAATGAAACTGTAGCGCCTCCCAGGGGCTGAAAAGAGGTACACAAGAGATTTTTGCAACCTGCTGTTTAATGAAGGTAATCAGCTGGGACAAAGGTACATTATGAGAATAATATCTCTGACAAACTTCTACCTTAATTAAAAGATGCATTTTGATTTACATGAATACATTTCATCTTTTCTACAAAGGCTACGTGACCATCGTTGCCATTTGAGCATGTGCAGTCCAGCTCAAACCAGTTCATTACTGATGGGATGAAAACTGCCTGTGAGGTAACTTTTTTGCTTTCATTCTTTCCTGTTGAAAACTTGTCACATGTGTTTGCTTAGGTTGTTCTCAGTAATCCTCCCGTGTCCTGTGTAAAAACTACCCGAGCTTGAAGAATACAGACTGCGGGGAGGGGCGAGACGGGAATTTTATATTCCTATATATATACTAAAGTACTGATAGCAGCAGCAACGAAAACATAGGCAAGAGAGAGCATAGCAGTTTCGTAGATGTAGCCAAATAGGACAGATAAATTAAGATGGAAATTCCCCAAAGCAAATCCCAATCTTTAGTGTGGGAGCATTTCCATTTCCATGTCATTCTAAAGGTGTAATTATTTTTAGCGACTGCAAACTGAACACAAACTTTTCATAACTGATTTTTTTTTTTTCTTCAGTTGTATTTTGGTAATGCTGTTGTACAGCAGGGAAGCAATTATTGAAGCTATAATTACCTAATTTAACTCATTTTGAATGGATTTTATTTTCTCTTTTAAAAGGCAGGCAGCCCTACATTATTGTGGAGGATGAAGGTTTCAGGTTCTTTGTCCAAAACCCCACCAACATCCTGCCATCAAGAAAGGTGCTCAAAGAAATGGTGGAGGAGAAGGAGGTTTTCTATGAACATGGATGGTGACTTGCCACGATATCACAAGTGACACAAAAATGGCAACAGCTCTGCTCGGGGTGACCAGGTTTCGTCAGTCTCATACAGCTGAGCAAATAATGGAGGCAAAAAGTGTGCTCATGACTAAATGTGTAGTAACGTTCAAAAACTCCCTGCCTGGTTACCTCAAATGCAGCAAACATGGCTTTAAGTGTGCAGCTGTTAAACAGATCCATCTGCAAGGCCAAAGGAAAAACTGGTAGAGACACAAGGCTTGATGGGCAGACCTCCACTGACACTGATTCAAGAGGTGGAGACAAGGTGGAAGAGCACAGTTGGCATTTTGGAATAGCTGTATGAGCAGCATGAGCCAGTGGATGCAGCGCTTTCCAACCTTAGCAGCAACATTGTTCCTCTGACAAGTTGTGAATATGGACTGATTCATGAATGCACAACATTACTTCAAGCATTTAAGCTCGCTACAACAGAACTGTTCGCAAAAAGGTTTTCCAAGGCTGGGGAGATAATTAGCAGGAAGCAGGGCTGGACTGGGACCAAAAATCGGCCCGGGCATTTTGACTAGAGACCAGCCCACCAGGCATTATAGGAAAAGCCATAAAGCCTTTGAATGAAAATAAACACTTTGATGTACACTTCCTTGTTGGTATATATGTATCAATCTAATAAACTTAAACCTACACCATCCTCCCTATTCTGGATTTTAAACAGTACATAGTGGAAACAAAAAGACTGCTTGGTCGAGTTAACCTCCTGAGCTATCTACAACACATGGTAGAAACCTGAAATTAAGACCAAGAACACTAGAGGTGAGACATGATCATTAATTAATATTAAAATTAATAAATGACAGATTTAGTGATATTTTCATAAACTATTTATTTACCAAAACAATACAAAACAGCCTGGTAGCACAATATATTTTATTTAACACAGCAAACTGTAAAAATGAAAGGAGACAAAGAAAGAAAGGTGAGAAAGAAGAATAAGAATAACACTTAATTGAGTTTTTGATGGCATTTTACACACAGTACTGGTACAGTATCTAGAAAATATGAGAAAACACTGGCATCATATACAGGACTTACTTCTGAAGAAATATGGGACCCTGAAAAACAGGACACAAGTGAAAGGACAAAGAACAGTGAATGGCAATTGATGGACTTACTCAGATGATCACAGTACTGGCATCTTTATTCCACAAAATTAGAGGAATCACATACAGCAGAACTTACGTTGATGAACTTAAAAAGTTGAATGCTTTAGAGAACCTCTTAAACAAACAACAATGTATGATTAGACCCTGAAAAACAGGACAGAAAGGAACAAAGATTAGATGAATATTAATATCTATAAAGGACAGATTGTGATTGAATTGTATCGCCAAAGACTATTCACTCATGAATAAAAGGTCACCTACAACACTTCCACAGCAGCAACACTGAACATATCTTAAGACATGGAAACCTTTAAGAAGTGAAAGGACAGACAGTGAAGGTTGAGAAAGAATTGCACTTAATAGATTTTTTCAGACGATGACAGTACTGGTATGTTTACTCTAGAAAAATGGTTGAATCATATTCCATATAGTACTTACTTAAAATGAACACACTTCAAGCCTCCAAAAATGACTGACAGCATCTGAAACGAAACAATGACAGATTAAGACTGTAAAAATACATGTTTATAAATGCCTAATACCCCAATCTCATATTCATTCTATCTATTAAGATGGACAAATTCTAAGCATTTGCCGAGCACTTGACTTGTCTGAAGTGAAGGTAGATACTAAATGTATTCATTTCACTGTACTTTAGGCAATAACAATAAAGCTGAATTTAATATTAACAATAGATAATTAGGAATGTTTTGCTCATTTTTATTTCACCTCACCAGGTTACAAAAGGAGCTTTCTCAGCAGGTCATTCTTCTCAGCTACCCCGTCAATGACCTTGTCAGAGTCCAATGACATGAGAATGTCCTTTTCAGTGGCCATCAGCATAAATATCTCCTGCTTGTTTGCAGACAGGTTGCTTCGGAGTCTGCTTTTAATGAACTTGAGTGTGGAGAATGTTCTTTCACAGGCAACCTGAGTGAGGGTCAGCAGGTACTTGTATGCCAGCCCAAGGAGACCATAGGCATCAGACAGCATGTTGAACCGCCTGAGTATTTGATAGCAGCACAGTGGGCAATTTTTGCAAGAACCACAGCTTTTGGTCACAATTTCACTTTCTTCGTCCCATTCTTCAGATCTGTCCTTTGCTGTTCTGGTCCTGTAGTCATCTACATGTGATGTCTTAAGCCTTTCCCACTGTTCAGCAAAACGTTTCAGTTCTGACTGAAGGTTATTAACTGTAGCCCTGCTGTCAAATTTAAGTAGACGGGTGCTGAGGTTTTGAAATGCATTACTTGGAAGAGAAACTGTTCTGACCTGGCTAAACTTCCTGGAGTCCAACCATGCCAAATCCGCAAGAAGAGGGCCATGTGTGACAAATCGTCTGTGGATTGATGTTGTGCACTTTCACCTCATATGATTTCTCAGCATTTATTTGCAACTCATCTTCAGCCACTCACGCCTGTGGGCTGGTGTCAGTCCACCTTGCAAATGCCAGACACACAAAGCAGAACAATAAATGGCGTCCTTTGCAATAAGTAAGCCACTTCCTGTTGGTGCCATCTTTACAGCT
Organism: Oreochromis niloticus; assembly: GCF_001858045.2. Classification (NCBI taxonomy): domain Eukaryota; kingdom Metazoa; phylum Chordata; class Actinopteri; order Cichliformes; family Cichlidae; genus Oreochromis; species Oreochromis niloticus. The sequence continues at coordinate 16,563,909 of NC_031986.2, forward strand.
GAACACCCTCATCACAACTGCACTGCTGGTGTTCTGCTGTGGGTGGTAATCTAAGAAGGCCTGTAATATGGCAGGTTCAGGGCGAGCAAAGTAATCTATGCCCTGGCTCTCACTCTCCTGCTCTTCCAACTCTCTCTCTTGCTCTTCTGTATGTCCCTGCTGCTCCGTCTCTCTCTCTTGCTCCATCTCTTTCTCCTGCTCTTGCATCTCTCTCTGCTGCTCTTCTGTCTCCTCTGTCACAGACTTCTCCACTTGTGATGATAAATCAGCCTGGTGCAACATGTAAGGATTGGCACAATTTGTAAAGATTTTGAGGAGTTTGAGAAACTAACCTTAAGCATAAAATAAAATTCACTATGAGTAACATCATAGCACCCGCCCAGCAGTATAGAAACTCCGTCATGCTAGCTAGTACACAGTACAAGTTATTGTAAGTGACTGTAAAAAGTCAGCACAATGAAAATAAACTCCACCTAAACTTGGTTTATATCTGACCCAGATAGACTGCAGGTCATAACTTCTTACCTGAAGTTCAGTTCACCTGACACTCGGACCGGCGGCCGCCTCGGGTCTGTCCTCCTCCTGCCTCCCCTTTCCCTCATCCACCTGCTGGCCTCCACCACTTGCTTATGTTGCTAAATCTGTGGAAGCTCCGCCATACCACCAAACAATTCAGTTATTTTTACACATTTGGCAGCGTCTGCCTGAAGGGCTTGTTTCTTTTTTACCCTATTTTTTTCTGCACCTCCTTTCCTTTTTTTGTTTTCCATTTTCTTTAGATCGTCTATAGCAGCGGTCCCCAACCTTTTTTGCACCACAGACCGGTTTATGCCCGACAATATTTTCACGGACCGGCCTTTAAGGTGTCGCAGATAAATACAACAAAATAAAACTAGTACCGGTACCGAAAAAAGAAGATTTATTCATAACAGACGTGAAACGACCCAGAAAAACTGAGTAAACGACAAAAACGATAACAAAATAACGCTAAAAACCGATAAAACCCCTGAAAACCATACATTTCACACCCGAACCTCAACTCTCGCGGCCCGGTACCAAACGACTCACGGACCGGTACTGGTCCGTGGCCAGGGGGTTGGGGACCGCTGGTCTATAGGGCTTTGGAACGTGATGTCATGGGAGGGGGCGTGGCCAAGATTTTTGGTCGAGCCGCCATGTTAGTAGGCCAAACAAAGGGCTACAGGAGCGAAAGGAAACGGAAACATCAGCTATGGCTCGTACTTGCTATGTTGTTGGTTGCAATGTTGGATCGCACGATCGGGAAGGGAATAAGCTGGAAAATGGGCTCTCTTTTTATCGTTTCCCCTCCTGGAAGCAACGCGAGGGATCTAATGTATCTGATGTTACCAAACGAAGACGTCAAGCTTGGATAGCAGCGGTGAGATGAGCTGATATCGAGTTCTCTGCCATCATTTTTTCTTGGTGTGCTTCCGACATTTTCATTCCAGTAAGTTCTAAAGAAATTCATATTGCTCTTTATAGGTTTTTAGTTTTATTTTCAATGTGCTGAGGTCATAGAAAATTAGAACAAACATCCTAATATGTGATGCAGCAGAACTGTGTTCTGTTTATGGAGTAGCTTATCGGTGACAACGCCTCCAGAGTAGCAAGTGGAATTTGCCTTTTTTACAGACGGCTCCTTTTGCCTTTCACTGCAGACGGTGTGTTTATGTTTTCATCTAGAGCAATTTTTGGGGCAGCTGCTGAGGAGAAGTCAATGCTATGTGCAACCTCTGGCTGTATCTTGGTCATATGGTCAACGTACTCACAACGTGGAGGCTTAAAAACGGCCAAGTCTTGTACTAAACCATTTGTGAATTAGATGTGCGCCTCCAGGAATTTATAATTCCGAAAATGATTCGCCGTGTATGTGCTGACTCCACAGACAAGGTACGAGAAGGTATCAGGGTAGGACAATGGTGGTAGGTCTTCAGGGTTTCTACTCCACTGCCGTATTTCATACGGGTCCACATTACCAATGCATGCTATTTTTCCAAGTACCGTCTCTTGGCATCCGGGCGCAATCGGTCTCGATACAATCCTTTGACTTTTGAGCTGATTTTAAGCATGGTTCTGGCAGTCGTCCTTCCAACACTGTGTGTTTGGAAGGATGACTGCGTGGCCCTCTAAGATGGTGCTGCGATCCCACAATGCACTGCGGCGTTACATCAGCTGCAAAGCCCTATACCAGGTGATGTAAGCTTTTCACTTCTTCACACAAACTGCAGAGGGCGCTGATTAGGGCTGCCACGATTAGTCGACTAGTCACGATTACGTCGACTATTAAAATCGTCGACGACTAATTTAATAGTCGACGCGTCGTTTGAAGCTTTGTAAGATCCCAAAAGACGCAGGAATAAGTAGTAGTATTTAAGAGTGTAATAACGGACTGAAACAGAAGATGGCAGCACTGCATGTACAAGGATGCCAGCTGCCGTTAAACCCCGAAGAAGAAGAAACTGTGTTCCAGAATTCATAGCGCGGCCCAGCGCAGTTGTCAACAATGGCGGCAGCTAGTTAGTTTTAATATTACAATTATTATTCTTTCTGGGTCACAAAATAAACGTTTAACATATTTTCAGGTGTACATTTTACGTCCAATGGATGCATGATCTGATTAGTCGACTAATCGCAAAAATAATCGGTGACTAGTCGACTATCAAAATAATCGTTTGTGGCAGCCCTAGCGCTGATGCTGATTCAGTGGAGACAGCGTTGCCCTTTGAAAAAATACAAATAACAGTTTAAACATTGAAGCTAATTTGAGCTGTTTTAGCTCATTTTCTAGTACAGGTTTGGGTTGTGAGTTCTACACAAGGAGCACTTCCACAGATGCTGTAAGGTCAAATTTTTCAAGTATTATACAGGGAGTGCAGAATTATTAGGAAAATGAGTATTTTGTCCACATCATCCTCTTAATGCATGTTGTCTTACTCCAAGGTGTATAGGCTCAAAAGCCTACTACCAATTAAGCATATTAGGTGATGTGCATCTCTGTAATGAGAAGGGGTGTGGTCTAATGACATCAACACCCTATATCAGGTGTGCATAATTATTAGGCAACCTCCTTTCCTTTGGCAAAATGGGTCGAAAGAAGGACTTGACAGGCTCAGAAAAGTCAAAAATAGTGAGATATCTTGCAGAGGGATGCAGCAGTCTTAAAATTGCAAAGCTTCTGAAGCGTGATCATCGAACAATCAAGCGTTTCATTCAAAATAGTCAACAGGGTCGCAAGAAGCGTGTGGAAAAACCAAGGCGCAAAATAACTGCCCATGAACTGAGAAAAGTCAAGCGTGCAGCTGCCAAGATGCCACTTGCCATCAGTTTGGCCATATTTCAGAGCTGCAACATCACTGGAGTGCCCAAAAGCACAAGGTGTGCAATACTCAGAGACATGGCCAAGGTAAGAAAGGCTGAAAGACGACCACCACTGAACAAGACACACAAGCTGAAACGTCAAGACTGGGCCAAGAAATATCTCAAGACTGATTTTTCTAAGGTTTTATGGACTGATGAAATGAGAGTGAGTCTTGATGGGCCAGATGGATGGGCCCGTGGCTGGATTGGTGAAGGGCAGAGAGCTCCAGTCCCACTCAGACGCCAGCAAGGTGGAGGTGGAGTACTGGTTTGGGCTGGTATCATCAAAGATGAGCTTGTGGGGCCTTTTCGGGTTGAGGATGGAGTCAAGCTCAACTCCCAGTCCTACTGCCAGTTTCTGGAAGACACCTTCTTCAAGCAGTGGTACAGGAAGAAGTCTGCATCCTTCAAGAAAAACATGATTTTCATGCAGGACAATGCTCCATCACACGCGTCCAAGTACTCCACAGCGTGGCTGGCAAGAAAGGGTATAAAAGAAGAAAAACTAATGACATGGCCTCCTTGTTCACCTGATCTGAACCCCATTGAGAACCTGTGGTCCATCATCAAATGTGAGATTTACAAGGAGGGAAAACAGTACACCTCTCTGAACAGTGTCTGGGAGGCTGTGGTTGCTGCTGCACGCAATGTTGATGGTGAACAGATCAAAACACTGACAGAATCCATGGATGGCAGGCTTTTGAGTGTCCTTGCAAAGAAAGGTGGCTATATTGGTCGCTGATTTGTTTTTGTTTTGTTTTTGAATGTCAGAAATGTATATTTGTGAATGTGGAGATGTTATATTGGTTTCACTGGTAAAAATAAATAATTGAAATGGGTATATATTTGTTTTTTGTTAAGTTGCCTAATAATTATGCACAGTAATAGTCACCTGCACACACAGATATCCCCCTAAAATAGCTAAAACTAAAAACAAACTAAAAACTACTTCCACAAACATTCAGCTTTGATATTAATGAGTTTTTTGGGTTCATTGAGAACATGGTTGTTGTTCAATAATAAAATTATTCCTCAAAAATACAACTTGCCTAATAATTCTGCACTCCCTGTATCAATATCGCTGTACATGCACAGAGCATCTGTACATGGTTTTTGTGCCCACGAACTCCAAAATGCAATAAAATTGTATTCTAATTTTGCTGTAATTTGCAGGTATGTTAAAAAATATTATATTTAAAATAAAATATTTAGAGATTAATAAATAATTCTCACTCATAAAATATATGTGGAAATAGAAGTTTATCACATATCACAAAACATCAGTGATTATCTTCTCTTCATGCAGACAAGAGATGGAGAAGGAGTCTGTTTGAGTTAAACTGAACCAGATTGTGTCTGCCTACCCAGTTTACTGGGAGTGATTGCTGGAAAATTTAAAGATATTTGTCCACACCGTGTTGCCACAGCAGCAGCCTGCAAATTGGCTTCACTGCTGCTACCTTGCGAGCCCGAGGCAGTTCAAGTGGGGTTGCTGAGGTTCGCTACAACACCCCTCCCTTCAGCGCTGTCACCGCCCCTCAGCTCGCCAGTTTCCGCTTCGCTGTCACGGATAAGCCGCTCACCCTCACTGTCTCATTCGAACTTCTCATCTCCAGCCTCATTTTTGGCGAGGATGTGGTCGGAAGATGAGGAGCCGGACGCCACGGCTAGCCATGCTTCATTCACGACCACTTCTAGAAAAAAACGGTGTCCATGCCCTTTTTCCTCGGGGGTCACCGATAAGGCGGCCCTTTCCATTCCTCTGACTAAATCTGAAACTTTATCATGAGCCCATGTTTTGTGCTAACAATAAAGACATAACTTCTGATGTTGGACAAGTTGTTTTAGGGGAAAACACACTGCCATCACAGAACTGGGAAGCTGACGCTGCCAGTTCAGCCATAGACTATTCACTCCTAAGCATTAAATCATGCAAGGAACTGTTAGATCCTGCAATTATGAACAATCAGGCTGTGGGGGACATGAATAATACACACTGTCAGTATGATTTTGCACACCCCAGACAAGCGACATTAACTGAAATGGCTTTTCTTAAGACTGTTACAGTGTCCGGGGCCTTATTAAAGACTGTGTCCCAAGCCCTGTCGCCTGTTAACAATAAACCAAGTGAAATAATTTGTGTTTTGACGAGCATTAAGACTGAATTACCTTTGGTTAGCCAGTTTGTTCTGTGTAAGTAAGTATGACATGGTAATTTCTGTTCATAAGAGACGGAAGGACCATTTAAGTTATACTTCCTCACTATCTAACGACAAAACTAAGTTTTGTGTTCCAAAGACTGCCGAGGGGGAGGGTCATGTTTGTCATTATACACCAGCTAGCCATTCAACTGCATCTCTGAGTCAGGACCTTTTGACCACAGTTCATAAGTAGACAGATTTAAAGATAATTCAGCCAGACAGCTCAGAGTCAGTACATAATGTTTTCTGTGCAAAGCCAAGTCCATGTGCGTTCCACCCACTAGATTTCTGTCGTACTCATCAATCAGTGTGTGCAATTGAACGCCACTAATTTGTCATGCCAGCTGGAGGCTCAAGTGAGCCCGCCCGGCCATTGCCCTTTAGTTCTGGAAGCTCAGGAGTGTTGTTTCAAAGATCAGTCTAACCACCATGTCCTCTGTCATCACAGCAACCAGCAACCACCACAACCTTCATCCCTCACCAGCTCAGGTTTCAGCTCAGCCTCACTGTTTAGGTACTTAGACACCAGAGATGGGCAGTAATGCGCTACAAGTAATGCGTTACTGTAATTCGATTACATTAGTCATTACTTGAAAAAAGTAAGGGATTACTATTGCAAAAAAAGTAATTAGGTTACTGTTACTTTCCCCCAAGCACGCTGTGTTACTAAACCGTTGTAATTTTGTTTGTGAGAGTGTCTCATGACAATGACGTAAGCACGTGTGATGCCCGTGGCAGCAACAGACGTGTGTAAATCAACAATGGATATTATGGAGTGCGGGAGAGAGTATGACCATGCAGCCTTTAAAGCATGGATGTACTTACGTTACTTTAAGTTTTATTCTGTGAAAAGTGACAAAAACAGCATCCACTGTACACTCTCTGTGGGAAGAAAACTTCTTTCTACAGCGAAAAATTAAACTTTAAATCTGAGCAGGAATGTGAAACCCCCAGACAAAACACACGAAACATTTGCACAAGAAACATACTGTCCTTCAAAATTGTAAACTTTGCATACTAACTCATTACATGGGTGAACACTTTTCACACATAATTGCAATTAAGACCACAGGGCAGCAGGTGAGCTCCTCTGTTTTGGTCAGTGGATGCCAACGTTGAAAACAGAGGCAGAGCCAGAGGAGTGAGAGTAAGAGGAGGAGGATGCAGACGATGAGGACGACGAAGGCCAAGGAATGTAATCTCAGATGAGATCACAGCAATTTTGGTTGACCATGTGGTCAATCATGGTCTAACAATGAGGGAGGCTGGGCAAAGAGTACAGCCAAATTTGAGCAGTAGCATCCATCATCACTTTCCGAAATGAGAATAGGTAAGAAATCTCACTGTACTCAATGAGTACATTACTGTAGCACAGTATTGTCTGTGGACTGTTCTGGAGACTGTGAAAATACTGTAAAGTTTGTGTCACATGTTTGGAAAATGTATTCCTCCTTCGTATTTCTACATTGTAGGCCTATTCACAGTATTTTACACTATACTATTTGTATTGCAGAGCTGAAAGCTTACCAACACGAGGTGGTGGGGAATGTATTCTGTCTCCTGAACAGGAGATAGGGTCATTGGGTATATTGATATAGGGTAACATAGGGTATATTGATAGGGTCAGCTTATCAACACTGGACCGTGTCTTGCACAGAAATAATCTGAGGACAAACCAGCTCTACAGGGTGAAATTTGAACGTAATTCAGAAAGAGTCAAAGAATTGCAATACAACTATGTGCAAGTAAGTCCCATACAATCCCACAATTGATACATACTCTCAACACTGTCTAAATTACAGTACTGTAATCATACTCTGATTATTCTTCACAATAGTGACCATTCCAAGTCTGTATTACGTGTGTGTTTTATGTTATGTACGTTATGTGTTTTTCAGAGTCCGTAACTCACGCTTTTTAGTTTTTTCTCCCCCTCCATATTCTCCATTCCTAAATCCTATTATAAGGAATATTTTTCTGGCAGAAGATGGAAAGTGTATGACCGAAATCCACACACACATATACCTATTTCCCAAGCTATGGAAGATGCATGTGGAGATATAGCAGTTGATGCTATTCATGGTTGCCCTGTGACAGGCTGGCGACCTGTTGAGGGTGTACCCTGCCTCTCGCCCTATGACAGCTGGGGTAGGCTCCAGTCCACTGACCCAGAACCTAAGAGATGCATCTCTCATCAATTTACTAGTCACTGAAGCATCATCAGAAAGTGGAAGGGTGTCTGTCAAAGAGCCATTCACTATGGAAGGGAAAAATCACTAAAATCAGTGGTAACAGGTCTTATGGCATGATGAATGCAAATTTGCAAAGCAAGATGGGGGCTCTGTCATGGTTTGGGGCTGAACTCCAGCCAGTGGTCTTGTAGACCTGGTCAAAATAGTACTTTTCTGTGATCATATTTCCATTTATCAGATTTTGCTCCTCCATCTGGAAAGCATGTGACTGGTAACAGCTTGATTTTTCAGCATGACAGTAATACCAAACACTCAGTTCTCTTTGGTCTGCAAACACCTTTTATCTCCTGTAAAGCCAGCTATGAATAGCAAACTGCATCTGCATGCTGTTGTTGTTCTTTGTCCTCACATTTGCAGTATATTTTTGAAACATGAAAACAGAAGTGGCAAAGTTTCTTAGAACTGGTGCACCAGTGACATAGACATTGATGAAATGACAGTTTGAGGTGGAGCTGTTGAATTGTAAAAAACGTGCCCACAGCCAAGTGTTATTTGTTAACATTTGTTAAATTAAATAACACTTGACTGTGAACTGCACCACACTTTTGATGATCTTCTCCTCATCTAGTGGAATAAAGACAAAAGCAATGTAACTAAGCAATAATTCAGTAGCTGATCCAGTGCTGCTTGCTGGGCTTCAAAGCTAGAATGGGAGGAGGCTCAGCAGGTTAGGGGTCTGAAAACACAACGAAACTCAGCAGCTGGTCAAAGCCCTGGAAAGTAAGCAAAACAAAATGTTCATCACCGAACGCATTCCTCTCCACAGAGAAGGAGTAATGAAGCAGCATACACACACAGCTCACCGGCTGCAACACCGCAAGGCTCTCTGGCCTAGATCTCACCTTTCCCTGGCCTTAAGCTCCTCAATCTGCTGATGGGAGTCAGCTGTATCAAACGGAAGGCACCTAGGCAGCAGAGACAGACAGACCACACCCACTCCAGGGCAATTTCAGGAGCAGGCCCTGCTAGGGCCATAACAACTCTTACTGATGAGTTTCTGAAGGCTTTTCGGGGAGTTTTTAGGACAACTTAATGAAAACATACTACTACGTTGCAGCTTAGAAGTAAAATGCATGAACTAATGCTGTAACCTTACTCTGAGACAGGATGCTTCTAAGGTGGCAAAAATGCAGATTAATTGATTTTTTTAAATGCACCAGTTATTTTAGAGAAAACTTACTAGGCAACACAACCCAGAGAACTTAAATATATTTATTATTTGTTGCAATAATAAAGCAAACAGTGAATGAATAAAGAGCTTCCTTGCTGAACTTATGCTTTATTTCTCTAACTCATATAAAGGCATTAGTCAACATGGAATTGATAGCATGTTGCAGAACAGCTGAATTATGTCAGGACAAAACTCACCTTCATTAAACAGGAAATTCAGACCTTAAACTTGACATAGCTTGCTAAGACATTAATCCTAGTTAATAGTACACCCCTCTGGTCTTGTATGACATCAGTGCACATTGCAAAAGCTTCATTTCTGCTCTATGGCCATTTATGGGAACAAATAGGAACCACATGAGCAAAGTCTGAGAAATGTGACTGCAAACAAAGGAAATGCAGTTATTTCCTACAACTACTTTTTCTTGTGCTAACAACATCCGTTCATCATTTTCTATGTCTGCCTGCCTATGATTTTAGACATATTTGTTCAGGCATTAATTATTAATACACAACACACAAAATAAAAAAAACACACAAAAACAACTAAATGATAACCAAAAATTGTACCTTGTAATTAATTTACAAGCCTACAAAGTCCAAAACATCTGGAAAGCTGTAAGATGTAGCTAAAAACAATGCAATGATTAGCAGATCATGCAGACACAGTAAACTTTGATCTCAGACATTTTACTATTTCATAGAAAATGTTACATTGCTTTGAATATGCAACTAAATGGGTTTGTTAACAACAGCTCAGTAACATGATTGGAACATCTTAGTGAGGCAGAATTTTGCCAAAGTAAAGATGGGCAGAGGTTCATCGATCTGCATTAAACTGCAGAATCATGCTCCTCAGTGTAAAATTGCAACGACCTCAAATATCTGATCTAGAGCACATAATTACAGCCTGAGGTGTGTGGAGGAGATGCCAGGAGATGAACCACTACAGGAGGACAGAACCATAGAATGGCATCAATCCAACAACTGGATTATTTAATATTTGGAACTAAAACATAAATGCAATTACTGCCCAATGAAATTCTAGATAAATTTGGTTTATTTATAGACAACAAACAACACTGTCAGTGTGACTTGCAAATATGCAGAAACATAATGTTTTACTGCTTTTAATAACACACTACATCTGTATAGTGTTGGGGTCATTTGTTCTCACATTTGCATAGTGTTTATGAACCACAAACAGATGGGTTCAAATTTCTTAGAACTGGTACATTAGTGACATAAGAGGGTGTTAATGCAAATTCACATTCTAATATTAGGTGATACTCAAACATATAAAAACCGAAGCACCCAGCGACAAGTATGATTCTGTGACAGAAGTGAACTATACACTCCTTCGTGCCTGAGCCGCACTAGACGTGACCTCTGCTCATCTCAAGTCTTCACTCCACATTTGGTAAGGCCTGTGTTTATTGACTTATGCTCAAGGATTACATTTTCATTTAGACTGATGTTGCCCATCCACTTTGATAATGAATTCCCTGTAACCATTCACCAGCTTCAGTGAATTTCATTCAGTGAAGACATCTGCTCCACCTGGTGTTCCAGACAACCAGCTCGTGCCTGAACCACTGCAGGTTAACTAACCAACCTCTCCCCATTAAAGCAAACAATAAGGTAAGAGTCCTAACATAGAAAAATTTGACTTACAAGTGCCACAAATGACAAATCTAACAGATGCATGCAGCAAGAGCGAGAATGCTGTCCTGGATGTCTTTTAATGCAGGTGCAGTATGTCTTTGTTACTACATGCCTATCCAAAACATATGTAAAGAAATACCAGTCCTTTCAGAGCAGCAGAGCATTTATATCAGGGGTGTCAAGGCCTGGGGCCACAATCAGCCCAGAAAAGACTCCAATTTGGCCCACTGAATAGCTTTGCAAAATTTCAAATGTATTTTAAGGTTTTCTTGGTGATAAAGACCGACCCCACGGCCATTCAGATAACACCAAAGTAATTTAGCAATAGATAAACAGTTAAACAACACCAAAAACACTATTGTATATAGATACTTTTTTTAACAATTGGTCCTCAAAAAAATGAATTAAATTTTCCTATGACAAATTTTATAATTACAAGCAATAAACTATCAGACTATCAACTTTTTACAATTTAAACCCAAAGAGTCATGCTGAGGTTTCTTTCATTTCCTTTGGCCGCATTTCTTTGTCATGTGGAAAGTAAGAGACACACTGCTGAAATTTCTTTTTCTGATATTATGATATCTCACAGATTAAATGTGTAGCTCAACTTCTTTACTCTGACAGAAAATGGGGTTTTCACTGATCGGGCCCACTTAAAATCAAAGAGAGCTGTATACGGCCCACAATATCAACCGAGTATGACATCCCTGATGTACATTAAAGAGAGTTAAATTTCTTATCAATCTGTGTTGTTCTTGGGATGTTTTATAGGGTAATGTAAACATTTCAAGCCTTTAGTTTGTATGTGAAACCTCAAAATCAAACTGATGTTGAGTGCCACAACAAGACATTAACAAGACCTCCTGGTTTTTCTTAATGAAACGATCCTTCTTTAGGAGCACAAAGCTCATCTGAACAGATCTAATCAAGACAATAAAATATTATATCTCTAAGACACTGTTATAAATTGGCCCTTTTAAAAGGGTGCTTGTGCATATGTGTAAGAAATTCCCATCATTTGGACTGAATTTTCATTGTCTCACACTCAGTCAGAAAGTCAGTAATTCATATGTGCCACAGGTAAGTGCTGATATTACTGCCTCTCATCAAGTCTTAAAAATCTGATATTAGCATTCATCTCAGCTTTACAGTTACACTGTTAATATTAAAATATTAAAACAAACGGGGTAATTAGTACAGCAGAGATAGGTGTAGGCAAAATAATGATCAGGTCCTGATCCTCTCCCTCCCTCTGCTTGACAACAAACACAAGGATAGTATTATTCTAATACGTAGAACAAATAACAATAAAACACTATACAATTAAGTATGATAGGTATAAATTTAACACAAAGTATAATATGCAAAAAAATACTTCAAAACCACCAAAGCACAACTGTTAGAATGTAAATGTAGCAATAAAATAATAAAATAAATAAATAAATAAATGCTTAAATTGTAAAATATGTTATATGTTCTCTCTTCTCCAGGAAATAATGAGGATCCTGTTTGCCTGTTTGCTGCTTGTGCTGCTCATTGCCACTACACCTTCAAAAGCAACCAAAGGTTCAAAACAAAACAAAAAGAATGCCGAACCACAACCAGAAGAGAAGAGTAAATGTCTTTATGAACTTTTTATTATACAGCACATAATTCACAGGATGACTGAGGACGAGTGTGATAATGTAATAGAGAATAGGGGTATCTTATTTAAGGAAGAATGTAAGGAGATGAATACGTTCATTCTTAGCGATGTGAAAACAGTCAAATCTATTTGTAAGGGTAGGACAGATGGTGATATAATCAGTGAGTCACTGTTTGAAATTATTGACTGTGAACTAAAGAGTAAGACAGAAAAGAAACCTCCCTGTAAATACAACGGTAAGCGTCAATTTAAAAAACGTATAGAAGTCAGCTGTGAGGGAGGTTACCCTGTGCATTACAAGCGTGCTTTGAAGGAATAGAAAAAACATTCAAATTGAAAGTTTTTTGTTTGTATTTTGCCAAAAAAAAAAATGTTGGGAAGAAAATATATTCAAACAGGAGTTACATTCTTCATCAGATCTACTTGAAAGCCCTTAGAAATGTTTAAATGCATATATTTTTTCAATGTGATCAACTTCTATTTCCACACATATTCAATGAAAATGAAAATGATTTTAAAAACTTCTTTTTGTTTATCATGTACTTTTAGTATCATAAAAGAAAGGTTATAATTCAACAGTGATATTAACAATATTGTTTGCATGTACTACAGTTGTTTGTTAAATAATTTGAAATGTGATTTTTGATGCCTTTCAGATTCAGCTTGCTTCTTTTATGCTGTTAAAATGATTTATTACTTGATCGCAAAATAAGTGTAAGAAATGTTGGAACAGTTGAAGCGTCAGGAGTCACAGGACTCGTAAGCTGATATGTTCCTGTTTAGTGCCCTGCATGTCTTCTTGATTTCATTTAATTTCTTTTTGCTTTATTAACAATTAAAGAATTCAATTAACAATTGAAGTAGCAATGCTAGTTGTATGATTACTTTCAAGCTGTTTTCCAACACAGGACCTGAGCACATTGTAACTATTGAAGTTAACATTCAATTCAATTCAATTCAATTTTATTTATATAGCGCCAAATCACAACAAAAGTCGCCTCAAGGCGCTTTATATTGTACAGTAGATAGCACAATAATAAATACAGAGAAAAACCCAACAATCATATGACCCCCTATGAGCAAGCACTTTGGCGACAGTGGGAAGGAAAAACTCCCTTTTAACAGGAAGAAACCTCCGGCAGAACCAGGCTCAGGGAGGGGCGGGGCCATCTGCTGCGACCGGTTGGGGTGAAAGAAGGAAAACAGGATGAAAGACATGCTGTGGAAGAGAGACAGAGATTAATAACAGATATGATTCGATGCAGAGAGGTCTATTAGCACATAGTGAGTGAGAAAGGTGACTGGAAGGGAAAAACTCAATGCATCATGGGAATCCCCGGCAGCCTACGTCTATTGCAGCATAACTAAGGGAGGATTCAGGGTCACCTGGTCCAGCCCTAACTATATGCTTTAGCAAAAAGGAAAGTTTTAAGCCTAATCTTGAAAGTAGAGATAGTGTCTGTCTCCCGAATCCAAACTGGAAGTTGGTTCCACAGAAGAGGGGCCTGAAAACTGAAGGCTCTGCCTCCCATTCTACTTTTAAATACTCTAGGAACAACAAGTAGGCCTGCAGTGCAAGAGCGAAGTGCTCTAATAGGGTGATATGGTACTACAAGGTCATTAAGATAAGATGGGGCCTGATTATTTAAGACCTTGTATGTGAGGAGCAGGATTTTGAATTCAATTCTGGATTTAACAGGAAGCCAATGAAGGGAAGCCAAAACAGGAGAAATATGCTCTCTCTTTCTAGTCCCTGTCAGGACTCTTGCTGCAGCATTTTGGATTAGCTGAAGGCTTTTCAGCGAGTTTTTAGGACTTCCTGATAATAATGAATTACAGTAGTCCAGCCTGGAAGTAATAAATGCATGAACTAGTTTTTCAGCATCACTCTGAGACAGGATATTTCTAATTTTAGAGATGTTGCGCAAATGGAAGAAAGCAGTCTTACATATTTGTTTAATATGTGCGTTGAAGCACATGTCCTGGTCAAAAATGACTCCAAGGTTTCTCACAGTGTTACTGGAGGCCAAGGTAATGCCATCCAGAGTAAGAATCTGCTTAGATACCATATTTCTAAGATTTTCAGGGCCGAGTACAATAACCTCAGTTTTATCTGAATTAAGAAGCAGAAAGTTAGCGGCCATCCAGGTCATCCATCCTCTGTCTACCACAGTGTTCTGTAGTCATCTGAGGCCATCTGTCCAAGCCTCTAAGAACGACTTGAGTTTTATTACATCTAAGGATCACCCAAAGAAAAGACCGAAAAAGGAAACAGCTGTATGTCAGTGATGCCTAAGTCTAAATAAACACATGCTCCGCATTATCATACAAGACCAATGACTAAGCAGTTACACATGGCAACAGCTTAAACTCTCACTTCTCTACTCTAAGATCATATAAGGGATATAAGTAAGAAAAACACAAGCAGAATTACAGAGATAAAAAAGGGGGAAATGCACTTGCTTCCCTGAAATGAACTCTTGAGCCACACGTGATTTCTTTATATTTTGGTTCTAAGCCGCCAGAATTTCTTGTAAAGCATGTTCTTTTTATACTGGTCTTGAGCAACTGTTCTTCAGATGAATGCAAATTTAATGTTTCTGGTTGAAAGCGTCATCAGTATGCACAAAGGAGGTAAAGTAAACAGTAAGTGTCTACAGACATCTGCAAAATAAGATGGGGGCTCTGTCATGGTTTGGGGCTGAACTCCAGCCAGTGGTCTTGTAGACCTGGTCAAAATAGTACTTTTCTGTGATCATATTTCCATCTATCAGATTTTGCTCCACCATCTGGAATGCATGTGACTGGTAACAGCTTGATTTTTCAGCATGACAGTAATACCAAACACTCAGTTCTCTTTGGTCTGCAAACACCTTTTTTTTCCTGTAAAGCCAGCTATGAATAGCAAACTGCATCTGCATGCTGTTGTTGTTCTTTGTCCTCACATTTGCAGTATATTTTTGAAACATGAAAACAGAAGTGGCAAAGTTTCTTAGAACTGGTGCACCAGTGGCATAGACATTGATTAAATGATTGTTTGAGGTGGTTCTGTTGAATTGTAAAAACGTGCCCACAGCCAAGTGTTATTTGTTCCTCTCTGACAGATGTGAATTATAACTTGCTCAAGTAGAATTAAATAACACTTGACTGTGAACTGCACCACACTTTTGCTGATCTTCTCCTCATCTAGTGGAAAAAAGACAAAAGCAATGTAACTAAGCAATAATTCAGTAGGGAATCCAGTGCTGCTTGCTGGGCTTTAAAGCTAATGGGAGCAGGCCCAACAGGTTAGGGGCAGTGTTGGGCAAGTTACTTTGAAAAAGTAATTAATTATAGTTACTAGTTACTTCTTCAAAAAAGTAACTGAGTTAGTAACTGAGTTACAAGATTCTAAAAGTAATGAATTACTTGAAAAGTAACTATTGCGTTACTTTAAAAAATGTTTAACTTTAAATGCAAATATGAATTGTCAATTTTAAAATCCTATGCACAAGTTTTGCAAACAAAGTTATCTGCATCCATTTACCTTTTACCCTTTTTTAAAATAACCATTTCAAACTATTTACAGAACAATCAGCTGTTCTTCAATAAGATGCCACACAAATTATTTGTGCCACTCCAAAAAAATAATTTCTGTCCACTATAAAGGAGAACATCACAGCCTGATACCTGCAGGCCTGACAGCAGCAGGTGTATCACTGCTGTTTCTACCTGGAGACAGCAGTCGCCTCATTGTTTTGACAAAACTATCCACAACACTACACACTAACTACACAAGACAACACATCAACTACACACTCCGAACACGCTAAACGTCACAAATCTCTCACATCTCAAAACTCGCTCTCTCTTTTTCTGTCTCTCTCTCCCTCTCTCTCTCTCTCTCTCGCCATCACCCCTAAAACTTCCCCCTCTTCCTAAACAACCAAATGTCATGTTGCTATATCATTTTTTGATTTGCTGACATGGTGCATGTTTCCACCAAAACGAATGGGCTGTTTTTTGGGTTTTTTTTGTTGTTGGTTGTTTTTTTGCTCATAAGCAGAGAGTGCTCGCTAACGCTGTCCTTAGACAGTAAACGTGATGAAACTATTGAGGAAAAAACACCGTGTATATATTGTTTATCATGACTCTGGTTTTACGTGGCCTATATTCTTCCCACTGTCGCCAAACTGCTTGCTCATAGGGGTCATATGATTGTTGGGTTTTTCTCTGTATCTATTATTGTATGATCTACTATACAATATAAAGCGCCTTGAGGCGACTGCTGTTGTGATTTGGCGCTATATAAATACAATTGAATTGAATTGAATTATCAACACAATTTAAAAACTGGTATATATCACCTTGTTGCTTTGTCATCTTAAAGTGGTCATGTGATTGGCTTACCACGACTAATAT
Organism: Oreochromis niloticus; assembly: GCF_001858045.2. Classification (NCBI taxonomy): domain Eukaryota; kingdom Metazoa; phylum Chordata; class Actinopteri; order Cichliformes; family Cichlidae; genus Oreochromis; species Oreochromis niloticus. The sequence continues at coordinate 16,580,624 of NC_031986.2, forward strand.
ATTCTTCCTCAGCAAAACAGCAACACTTATGCGATTGTTTTGTCCCCTTAGCTCCAGGTGTTGTGCCAAAAAGTGATCGTCTACCAGCTGTTTAAAGCTGTAGCTCCCAGATTACTTACATAGACAGCTACTTCTGTAACGGGTGGATTACAGGTGTTTTTCTAAGAGGGAAACCCTCCCAAAAAAACGGACAGAGCAGTGGAGCAGCCAAGGGTATAGAACGATATAAAAACTGTATCACTAAAATATAATTTATTATACAAAAACAGTTAAAAATGTAAAAGGAATTAAAACAACCCTGGCCAGGGAGAACACACATTAAAAATCAATAAAACATGAACATTAAAAGTCCGGTGGCGTCAGCCACAACGTTAAAATCCAGCCAATTGGAGCGGGACAAGGAAAACTCGGCGGCGTCCTCGGCCGTCCTGTCAGTCTCAGAGCTTTGCGGTTGTAGGCGGTGCTGTTGCCGTACCAGGTGGTGATGCATCCAGTGAGGATGCTCTCAATGGCACAGCGATAGAAGGTCCTGAGGATGCGGGGGCTCATGCCGAATCTTTTCAGTCTCCTGAGAAAGAAGAGGCGCTGCTGCGCCTTCTTCACTGTTTTGTCTATGTGTACTGACCACGTAAGATCCTCAGCCAGATGTACACCAAGGAAGCGGAAGCTGCTCCGTTGATGGTGATGGGGGTGTGTACTCCTCTGCACCTCCGGAAGTCCACTATCAACTCCTTTGTCTTTGCGACGTTGAGGGTGAGATGGTTGTCTTGACACCAGTGGGTCAGGGCGCTGACCTCCTCCCTGTAGGCCGTCTCATCACCGTTGGTGATAAGACCCACCACTGTAGTGTCGTCCGCAAACTTCACAATGATGTTGGAGTTTCTAGTGGCCGTGCAGTCGTAGGTGTAGAGTGAGTACAGGAGAGGGCTCAGTACACACCCCTGTGGAGCACCAGTGTTCAGTGTGATGGGGGATGAGGTGGTGCTGCCCAGTCTGACCACTTGGCGTCTGTCAGACAGGAAGTTAAGGATCCAGCTGCAGAGGGAGCTGCTCAGTCCTAGATCCTGCAGTTTCCTGTCCAGCTTCGAGGGAACGATGGTGTTGAATGCTGAGCTGTAATCTACAAACAGCATTCTCACATACGTGTCTCTCTTCTCCAGGTGTGACAGGGCAGCATGGAGTGTCAGGGCTATGGCATCATCAGTGGACCTGTTGTGGCGGTCCACCTGTTGTGGCGGTCCAACATGAAAATGAGGAGACAAACACACCGAGAATGAACAGAGGTAGGCCTATATAGACATCGAGCAGCATTATCATCATTTTTTTTTTATTAATATGTGTTTTATTATTTTGAAATCAAGCATCTAGGAAGATTGCTCTGGACCAGGCAGTCCTGAATTTTATTATAAAGGACTGCCAACCCCTTAGTATTGTGGAGAGTGAGGGGTTCAGGCAGCTGGTTCAGGTCCTTGATCCATCATACGTTTTGCCAACCAGAAAGGTTTATATAGACAATGTCTCATCTGGTAGCTGATGTTAAGTCCTGCATACTGATTTAATTTTGTTTCATCTTCAGACCATCAAGGCACTGATAGCCAAAAAACATGCGGAGGAACTCGAACGAGTAAAAATGGAGTGGTCTGCAGTAATTGCCCCCACAACATCTGAGCCACAGCCTGGACCTTCATCAGAGCAGTCACCTGTTCCAGGCAACTTCAGTATTATCAGCTTATTCGTACATTTATTTTGATGCTAATGTGTACCAATTTGGAGTAGATGACAAAAACTAAAACGGCCATGCATTTTTTATTATTTCAGAAAACCTGTGGCAGCGGCTTGATGAAGAAGTTGGCAGACAAACCAACAATGCAACAGTGGACTCCATCACTGAGGTCCAGCGCTACTTGGCGGAGAGAAACATTCCAAGATCAGAAGATCCTTTAACGTAGTGATGGAATAGGAAGACATCTTATCCAAACCTTTTCCACCTGGCATTACAGTTTGTGTACCCCAGCTTCATCTGTGCCCTGTGAGCGTGTGTTTTCCAAAGCTGGGGAAATGGTGTCAAAAAAACACAATAGACTGAATGCAAAAACATTGGATAAAGTTATTTTTCTGAATAAAAATTTATAATAAACTCTGAGTCAATTACATTTAAATGGGTAATATTACATACACAATACTTTCATTTTAATTTTCACTTAATGTCTTTCACAGTATATTTTAAATATGTCTACAATATTTGAAATGTAAAAGATATAAAATGATTCCATAGAAAGTACAATACCTTACAGTGTATACAAGTATGGCTAGGTCATTGAATCAGTGTCTGTTTAAGTCTCAAGTTGCCTGCAATGATATTTAAGGTCCAGCAGGTGTCAGTATGGAGCAAAACAGCAACACTGGGTCGACACAGTATCGATACAGTTTGGGGAATGTGCTGAAACGCTTCACAAGGCCTCATCTACCCGTCACTACTGCACACCAAACTGCACCAACGCCGTCCTCCTGCTTGCGGCCACCGCCGCCTGCCACCATCTACTCCGCCATCTCTGCTGCCCTGTCTCTCATCCTCTTCTGACCGGCCAGGCCCTCTCATTGGCCTCTGTGACCTCCCAGGTGAGCCAAGTTAGTAATCAGGGAGGGGTCGAGTCTCTCCAGGACAAGTCAACAATAAATACAATAAAAGCAGGCAATAAAACAAGAATAAAACACTGTACAATATTAAAATATTAAAAATAGTAAAACACAGCAACTCATGCACAATAAAAAAAATCCTAGATAACTTGTCCATTTCCACCCCATGACACTTCCGTGTAACTGATATAAGATGCGGTAACCTGAACACAGCTTCAACCGTCTGTTTGTTGAAAAATAGTAACGCAACCGCACCGCATTTTCTTGTTAGTAACGGTAACGGCGTTGTAACGATAGGAATAGTAATTTGTTAGATTACTCATTACTGAAAAAAGTAACGCCGTTAGTAACGCCGTTACTTGTAACGCCGTTATTCCCATCACTGGTTAGGGGTCTGATAGTTGAAGGCTCTGCTACCCGTTCTACTTGAAGTTAGTATGTAGTCTTGGGATAAAGGGCTCTGTTGGGATAACATTTAATTATGAAGAAACAGAGATGAGACAATATAGTAGAAATATGATTTGTCTTTGTTTATTCCTCTGTTACGTTCCCCTCCCCTAAAAATGAGGGGAGGCCTTATTGATTGATTGATTGATTGATTGATTGATTGATTGACTGGAAGTCCAAAACAAACATTGGATCACATTTTGGGAGCAATTTAGGGATTTATAAACATTTCTTTAGTACAGTAGTATAGTATTGACACGATGTGCCTAAAATGTTTATACTTGACTAAAAATGTATTCATGCAAAGCAAACCACATTCAAATGTTCCTCTAATTTGCAAAAGACCATTTTTGGACATGTGAGATGTCCACTGGCTCCTGCTGACATTTATATTCAAATAATTTATCATAATACATGAATGGACAGTACTGAGACGCCCTGATTGTCAGTATATGACTTTAAATTTATCTGCCTGACTGATCAGGGGTTTTTTTCTCAATGCACTCTTTTCAGTGAGGCCTGAAAGTGACAACGGCTTAAAAGATCTCTTCTCTGACACCGCTAGTGTCAGAAAGCTTACGCTGCACAGTGAATATCTCACACACAGAGCTGTCTGTGGTAGACTCTGGCATTCACAGTGATGCTGTGAAAACACATCTTTGCTTAGTCTTGCATTTTGAAGTAGCTCTGATGTCCTGTTTACTCAGAAAGTAACCAGCAGTTTATGCGTTTATGTAAAACTGAGCTACACTTCTTAACTCCTAAATAGCTTTTGCTGAGCAGTGATGACAAGATCAGCTGTACTGAAATCGTCCCAAATCTATGATGTTTTTTAAATTTCATAGATCCTAAAACTGGAGGATTGTGCCGTATAAGCACAATGAGAACGGCGCTGTCTGTGAACGATGTTTTGATTTTATCAGCATTTTCCCTTATGGTACATGTCCTCACAGCTTTAATGATAAATATAATTCTTATGTAGTTTTCATGACTCATTTTTTCCTCTGTGCTGAATTTACAGAGCAAAACTAACTAAGACTTGAGCACACCGTGGGTATTAGAGGCACTGCCCTCGACTGGTTTAAATCATATCTCGCTGATAGATCCTTTTCAGTTAACTTAGGCACCTTCTCCTCTTCCTCCGCTCCGGTCTGTTGTGGTGTGCCTCAAGGATCAGTTTTAGGCCCTATTCTCTTTTCATTGTATTTGCTCCCCCTAGGCGCAATCTTTGAAAAATACAATATCGCCTTCCACTGTTACGCCGATGACATACAGATCTGTTTTGAACTTACTGACGACCTTGCTGTGTCCCTACACTACTTTCAAGAATGCATGCGGGAGGTCAAAGAATGGTTCCTGAGTAATTCTCTTGTTTTAAATGATAAGAAGACTGAGATTGTGGTGTTCAATAGTAAAATCCCTCGTGCCCGACTCTGTGCTGCCCTGGGTTCCTTTGCTAGCTTCTCTTGTGACTATGTCAGTAACTTGGGTGTACTGCTGGATAGCTCGCTCAAACTTGATAAGCAGGTGTCTGCTGTAGTGAGATCTAGCTTCCACCAACTGTGCCTTATCTCTAAGGCTAGGCATTATGTTCCACATGAGGACCTGGATAAGCTTATTCATGCTTTTGTGACCTCCAGGCTGGATTATTGTAACTCCTTGTACTACGGTCTTCCCTCTTCTCTTCTTCTTAGACTGCAAACAGTCCAAAATGCAGCAGCCCGCCTCTTGACTGGTACCAGGAAATTTTGCCCTATTACTCCTGTTCTAGCTAGCTTGCATTGGCTGCCCACAAAGTACCGTATTCAATTTAAAATATTACTCCTTACATTCAAAACTATTAATAAATTAGCGCCAAGTTATCTTAGTGAACTTCTCAAACCACATACTCCTGCTAGAACACTTAGATCTGCCACTCAACTACTTCTGACACAACCCAGAACTCGGCTGAAGTCCCGGGGGTGACCGCGCGTTTGCTCTGGCTGCCCCAGTACTGTGGAATACCCTTCCTCTTGACCTCCGCGCATCTGATTCCATTGCACTGTTCAAATCACGACTAAAAACCCACTTATTCAATCTTGCCTTTCCCTCTAGTTAATATTTTTATGATTTTATATTATGCACTTTTATGCTCATTTAATTTCTTGTTTGCTCTGTACCTGTTGCTTTCCTATGTATCAGTGACAGCTACCTGCTTGCATACCTAGTACTTGCTTTGGTCCTATTTCTATTATCTTCCTTCTACTCTCTATGTTACTTGTTAAGCACCTTGGCATACCCTTGGTTTTTAAGTGTGCTTTATAAATAAAGTTTATTATTATTATTATTATTAAAACAAAGACATGAATGACAACAGCTGTCCTGTGGGATATGTTAACATTTAAAATTGATAATAACAGTCATGGTTAGAAGCATTACATCATAACCAATGAAAACACTGTGATAGGTTTGATGGCTATAATATTCATGTAGAGCTTTGACCTTTCACAACTTTGTGACAGGGAGCTTTAGCAGCCATAAAATGCTGAGTGGCCATAAAAGAAGGCATCTGGTTACCAACAATACCATGGTAACGTGTGATATTTACACCATTAAAAAAAACTTCAGTTCAGCCATATACTCTTATATGCTTCCACAGGACCACTGTGATGCTGTGAAAGCATCACGTCTTTGCTGAGAGTCATTTTTAAAACGAGCTATGAAGTGTTTTGTTTTTTATGTTTTCACTGTTAAAGCATTTCTAGTAGGTGAACAACGGCCTGAAACTGATTCAGCAGCAGTGAACAGTCTCTGTGACAGAGTGTTCATCTTTCAACTTGTTTTTTTGCCCATATCCCATGAACTGAACACATTTAACTTAAGTATTTGAGCAAATTAGGGCGTCATTTAAATCATCAATATTGACTTGTAAACCTTTTCTGTGAGACATCGGCGTAACTTTGTGTTGAACATTGGGGGGGGGGGGGTCAAGAGCTCCTGAGAGTAATACCTGAAATGAGTAAAGAAAATCAACAGCCTATTTATGCAAGATAATTCATCATTTTATTGGGGGGGGTTATATTGGTTGGGTCTGATTATTGGGGGGTCATAACCCCCTAACCCCCCTGGAAATTACACCCCTGCTGTGAGAGAACACATGTTGATTTTGAGTTGCTCTTTGATCCACGGGCCTGAATCAGGAGATTTTGTGTAAAAACCTTAATGGATTTACTCTAAAAACCTTGTGACTGGAATGATACAACCAATGATATATTATCTGTTGTGTCATTTAACGTTATTTGTCTACTAACTGAAACTGAGATCTTTGTAAGGTCTGAATTTGATTTGCAAAAGTAACCCTGAGATCCTGGCAAAACTGTCATTTCATTTCATTTATTTATTTATTTCACACATGGTTCAACAGTGTTTCATTTCCTTCATACAAATCCTCCTTCCCATTAATATAACACTGCACCCATGGGTGAAAAGGAGCAGGAAGAGAATAAATTCTTATTAGCACCTGCCCCCTATCTGCAATCTAATTATTCTTACAAGAGGGCGCCAACAACCCAAAAAACCCTCTAACATGTATCTTTATGTAACAATGCAAAACTTACAACAAATCAGTATAATCACAATATACAGCACTACTAAATGGCAATGAAAATTTTTCCTTCCACATTTGGCCAAAATTACTTTCATGTTCTTCATATTGATTTATCCTTTTAAGTATGTAACACATTTTAAAACGGTGCATATTTGTACAACTTTTAAGATTAACTTGAAGAGAATTCCATATTCTTATACCCTTAACTGTCGGACACATTTGCCTTTGTGTGGTCCCAGCAGACTGATGCTTAAAGTCAAACTTCCTTCTGCTATCCCCACTTCCCAAACACAATACAAACAAACTTTGCAACTTAAGAGGTAATGTATTATTTCTTGGCTTGAACATAAATAATAATGTCTGTAATTTCACTAAGTCTTCAAATTTCAACAATTTCGATTTTATAAACAGATTATTCGTTCTCTATATTTAACATTATGAACCATTCGTACCACTTTCTTCTGTAACAAGTATAAAGGATTTATATTAGTTGCATATGTATTCCCCCAAACTTCAGCACAATAACTGAGATAGGGGAAAATTAGTGAGAAATATAAAATACGCATTGCCTTATAATCTAGTATATCTCTGCCCAAAATATAAATATTTTTAACCATCTTTTTTCTAACATGTTCAATATGAGATTTCCATTTTAATTTATCATCCAATACTACCCCCAAAAAACGGAGTTCAGTAATTCTCTCAGTCCATAGTGTAACATCACAGAAAGAAAGTGATCACTCAGTTTAGCTAACTGTGCTTCTTTGAGAGCCATGCATAGCTCCAGGTGTGCCATATACATTTACTTCCATGGGGTAAGTCTTGACCTAGACGTCACAAATGCTATATGGACATCAGTCTTGGCAATCGTGGTAACTGCTCCATCAAATATGAGCTTCCTCTTACAGACCAAGTTATTTGTAAGGCAAAGTGCCCTGATACTGGTGGGTTACTAAAAGGTAGGTAGTAGCAGGGTGACTTGGTCTTCACTGATGATGACAGGAGGAAAATATATTGTGTCTGAGAAGCGGATGGTGATTTTAATCTGGGTTCAGATGAGTAGGTGGGATTGATATTTATGTGAGGAGAAGTGCTCACAGACTGTAGTCACCCATCAGTTTGTTTTTATATGTGGACTTCAAGCTTTATTCAAGGGATTCACCAAAAGTTAAGCAATAACAGCCTTTTTTATGCATAGTCCCCCCTTTTTAGCAGGTTGAAAGTTGAACACTGTCACAGAGACTGTTCACTGTAACACATTCTGATGACATTCACGTGGATTTGATTTACTCATCAGAGGTTTGTTCACCTGAATCAGCTTCAGGCCATTGTTAACCTACTGGAAGTGCTTTAACAGTGAAAACATAAAAAACAAAACACTTCATAACCTGTTTCAAAAATGACTCTCAGCAAAGACGTGATGCTTTCAGAGCATCACAGTGGTCCTGTGCAAGCATATAAGAGTATATGGCTGAACTGAAGTTTTTTTTTAATGGTGTAAATATTACACGTTACCATAGTATTGTTGGTAACCACATGCCTTCTTTTCAATGGAGAGTCAATGGACAGCGCCGTTCTCATTGTGCTTATACGGCACAATCCTCCAGTTTTAGGATCTATGAAATTTAAAAAACATCATAGATTTGGGACGATTTCAGTACAGCTGATCTTGTCATCACTGCTCAGCAAAAGCTATTTAGAAGGAGTTAAGAAGTGTAGCTCAGTTTTACATGAGCGCATAAAGTGGTTACTTTCTGAGTAAACAGGACATCAGAGCTACTTCAAAATGCAACACTAAGCAAAGATGTGTTTTCACAGCATCACTGTGAATGCCAAAGTCTACCACAGACAGCTCTGTGTGTGAGATATTCACTGTGCAGCGTAAGCTTTCTGACACTAGTGGTGTCAGAGAAGACATCTTTTAAGCCGTTGTCACTTTCAGGCCTCACTGAACAGAGTGCATTGAGAAAACCCCTGATCAGTCAGGCAGATAAATTTAAAGTCATATACTGACAATCAGGGCATCTCAGTACTGTCCACTCATGTATTATGATAAATTATTTGAATATAAATGTCAGCAGGAGCCAGTGGACGTCCCACATGTCCAGAAATGGTCTTTTGCAAATTAGAGGAACATTTGAATGTGGTTTGCTTTGCATGAATACATTTTTAGTTAAGTATAAACATTTTAGGCACATAGTGTCAATACTATACTACTATACTAAAGAAATGTTTATAAATCCCTAAATTGCTCCCAAAATGTGACCCAATCTTTATTTGACACAAGTATGAACCACACACACAACATTTTTTAACTCTTTATTTAACACACAAGGAAAGACAGAAACTATCCTGAGATTTCACAAATGATAAAACAACAGCTTCAAACAAACATTTCTGGTCAGACATGCTCAGCGTTCAGGAGGACAGATGTCCAGAGCCTTTCCCATTCTGGGAAAGTCGATCCTATCCTGCTTCTGCTCAGCTGTGCTGAGAAGAAGCGATGTTTTGGACTTCCAGTCAATCAGTCAATCAATCAATCAATTAGTTAAAACCCATTATTATGGATTACAAAATCTTATTATGGATTTTATAGCTACCTATTTTCATTGATATCAGCTTTAATATGCAGGAAATTACCAAGGCATATAATTCTTCTCTCTTGCTTTTTTAGCCATATTTTTCAAGTCACCTATAGTGGAAGATACAAGTATTTATGCTTCATAAAGCATGTATTTACATTTAATGTAATTGCATAAAAGTTTCAAAAGCACCTGCCCCTACTTAAAATTTAAAAAAATAACCACTGCGTACAAACTCCCATAACTGCAGTTTTGCCTATAATGTGGTTGTTATATCTGCTTCATTAAGAGAGAGAGAGATTTATTTGCAGCAGCAACCTTTAAAAGCCCTGACGCTTGGTTTCCTGCAGGTGCACCGGCAGGCCATTTTCACATTTTATTGTCACTTTTTTATCTTTGAGGTCTAGATTTTTGTATTTGCAAGGTTCCTCACTCGTCCTCTTACAATCAATGATGTCACACGTGTGGGAGATGGTGTCATTTTTTTTGTCTTCACACAGAGCCTTAATTGAGGCCAGCTTCTCTTTCAGGAAAGTATTTATTGGCTTGCATGTATTTTCTTTGTTAATCTTTTTCATCATGTCATTGCACGTTTTTGACCCCTCTGGAAGGATGTGTTGCTTTTTGAACTCCTCAAAGGTTTGTGAGAGCACAACGGCAGAGAGCAGAAGCAGCAGCAAGCAGGAGCACTGAACCCTCGTGATTCCCTGAGGAAGAATAACACAGAATTACATTAGAAATCTCAGGACATGATCAGCTTTCCCAAATCTGTGTTTAAGAGCTTGTTGAGTTCCAGTAAAAAACATTACTGGAAATGTTTAGTTAATGCTGCGCAGTAACTACTCTGGTTAGAATAAACCTCATCTCATAAATGTTTGTATTAAATTAGAGACACCTTCTCTGTTTTCCCCAGCATTTGTAACACAATTTTTACAGATTACCTTCATTTTTTTCCTTGACTTATGAGTGGTTGGTTCCAGTTGTTCAATCACGAGGCACTCGTCTGCAGCACCAGTTGGTAAAGACGTCTTTGCTGAGTAAAACTCTCTAAAGCTGGTAAATGGTAACAGTGAATTCATTATGCAGAGCCTGGTTAAATGGGCATCTCCTATTAAGCTTATCTGAACAGAAATCAGTAAAGAGCCCTGAAGTGAGATACGTACTATAGCTCATGCAAGATGAGCATACTCACAGAACCTACCATCTACCTTAACACACGGTTACTCTCATAGTCTCATAAATATCTGTAACGACTCAGAAATATTTCTGATCTTTTAATTGTCTGTTCGCTTTTATAATTTTGAGGCTTTTGAATGGTGTTGTTTCATTAGCTTTGTAGTAGATAACTTCAGTGTAATAGAACTAAAAATATGCAAACGTTTTAATTCTCGTAAACTCTGATCTTCTTCTGATATGTGTACAAACAAGCACAAGTGCTAACGCTAACAACATCCAATCAAGATTTATTGGAAAGTTAGATCAAAGCTAACATCTGCATTACATGTGAGCACTACACATGTTATTTAACATGTATAACGTATAAGATTTTTAGATCTTTCTCTTTCCCTCAAGAAGAACTGCTAAAACTGTAGAAATAACATTACAGAAAAGCAGGACATGCTCAAGCAAAACATTATAGAAAATCAAAATGACGAGTCCAAAGACTGACCTGTGTGCAGCTGAGGGTCATGCAGAAAGGAGAGAACAGAACTGTGGAGGCAGCAGAAAGAAAAAGGACACGGATTCCTCTGAGACTTCTTTTTATGCTACAGCTCTGACAACACTGTCCTAGTCATCAGTGTCACCGCTCCACAAAGCAACAGTTTAACAACCACATCCCTCCCCTTCTATTCGAAACCCTATACTGGAAATAAACAAACAAACAAAAACCCACAAAAGTAAAGAAAAACATCTGAGTTATGAGTTACTATAAAAATGCACTTTACAATAGAATTACAGTAGAGTCACTGTATAATTAAGAGTAAATGACTGTAAAACCTGCTGCTTGTGCTTGTTTCACTACAAGGTTTACAGTTTTTCTTCTGCACTGTGCTTTCACAGCATTGAAACAAGGCTAGACAAAGAAAAAGCTAGAAGTCCTCTCTTCTGCTTTGACTTTTAGCTCATCGGTCGATCTTCAGTACATTTTAATAACTATAATAAAAGAAAATTCAAGACATGAAAACTGAAGACTTTCCTGAATTAAAAAGACGTCCTGGAAAAGGAACTTTGTGGATCTTTGTTCAAAGGTTGCAGATTTACAGTGAAGCAATACTTGACTGTTGTTGGAAGTTTTGCTTGCATTCAGTTGATGTCATTTCTTAACACGGTTACAAATTCATACATTTCACAACAAAAAATAAGCGAGAGACAGCGAGCGCATAAAAGAAAAAAAATGTGGATCTCACTCATCATCTCATTTCTTGTGCTTATGGCTCTCTGCTGAATGAAGTCTGGATGAAGGAAGAAAATTGGCCTGTTATTAGATTATTACTGAAACAAATGTCCTTCTCTCTTCTTTAGGAGGCTACAAGCCACTGTCTCCAAATATGAGCTGGGTTTCTAACAGTTGGTAACAAAGAGACTTTTACTGTGCTTCAGGAAATTATTTGTGGTAAAAGTAGCAGAAGTGGTGGCCATGTTAGCTTTATATTTCTATAATGTGTAAATTTTCATCAACCAGGTTTTGCTAAGATAAAATTACAGCAAAATAAGTATTCACCCTGCATTATGCCCAGTGAGCACAACATAAATACACAACCTCTACAATCAAATGATCACTTTTAAGCAAGCACTTGGTGACAGTGGGAAGAAAGAACACGCTTTTAACAGGCTCAGGGAAGGGTTAGCCATCTGCCATGAACGGATGGGAGTGATACAAAAACTCCCGATGGTAAAGCTTTTAAATGTAGCTTCCCCTTTCGCCCTAAAAGCTGCTCGTGCAGTGATATCATCAGTGACAAGTCAGGTGATAGAGGCTAATGCAAAATGGTGTTTCAGTGAGGCAGAATTTATTATGACAATACATTTTTTAAAATACTCAGTATGAATTAAACAGGTTAAAGGTCAATGCTCTGTTGTAATAGAAAGACAAAATGATTGACAGCAGCCCAGCAATATCAGTTAAATGCAAATTAGCCACATGGTGCAATGTAAGGAGCTCTGTGATTGGTTAGGAAAGGACAGACTGGCCACCTCGATTTTTCTTCACTGCACATCGATCCATAGCTTTACACTGTAAAGGCTAAAAAAGGGCTTTTGCTTTTACAAAGACATTTAGCCTCGGTATTCCCTCTCTTAAAATGCCACTGGACACTGGAGTGAAATGGAGCCCTGATCCTTAGTTTTATTTCTTATAGATAGCACAGATAGTGCCCCTCTGCAATAATCACTCATGTCTAGATATTCCTATTAAAAGGGAGTTTTTCCTCCCCACTGTCGCATAGCAACAATGGCAAACACAAGCTATTCAATAAAACGATCTAATTTAAACGAATAATCCAGCTGAAGCGTCAGACAGCCATCATTTGACAGTGAAACACTGCCATCTGCTGGACGCGAATTACACAGACGCTGCTTTGACAGGAGTTTCAACTAGTCTGCAATAACTCAAGCATCAAACTACAAAACTGTTAGAGCAGACATGGTGCTCTAATGGCTGCTTCATTAACGCAGGTCAGAAAGGATAATAGAAAATCAATAAATTATGAAATACAAAACTTACTGGTTCACTGCACACACAAAACTTCTCTTATTAGCACAACACTGCCCAGGGCTCAGGGCTCAGAGTGTATTCCTTATAGCTCATTAAACCTTAGCATGTTATTTTAATGTGTTACAGGTGAAACAGCAAAGCAGTGAAGTTAACTGTAATTTAAAACATTGAGCTACAAAAATGCCTTTTTTTTTTCTTTTTTTTACAGTTTTGCAATTTTACACAAGTTTTATCATCAGTGTCACAATGACTGCTGCTAAAATTGAGTATGAGCTTTTTGCTGGTCTGATTAAAAGGTTAAATGTAAAAGTGCAATTTTAACATGTGATGTGAGGTCATCAATTACAGTGCAAGTGTCCTGCTTTAGGATCATATATTAATACTTCCAAAACAGTAAAGTTGTTGTAGAGAATCTATATTCATTATCGTTGCTAATCATGGAAAGACAAAGACATCAGACTCTGCTGAAAAATTTTACACCCTCCTACTCTCTGCACACAGCGGTCTGAGGGATCTTCCAGGACTGGTGATTTTATTTTGTTCTTTTTGGTCTTACTGGTTAGTAGGTGGTGATTTTGTACCTGTTGATCTCACATTTGGAACATAAATTGCTCTGGAGCAGATTAGGTTCAAAAGATAACTTGACCCTTGAAGTTAGCCGGAAAAGACAGCGTTCTGCTTCATAGTAAAGGCCTCAGAGAGTTGTTGCTAACCAAATTCTATCTTGTACGGCCACGCAGCATCTTATGACATTTTGTAACCTGAGCAGTGAAATGATTGCTGTTTTAGCACACATACACAGTGTGGTGATCAGTATCAGGACGATAAAGTTATGGTGCAAAAAGCTGCATCTGGTCAGAAGGAAAAGCACGCACACTTGGAAGACTTGACCATTTGCACAAAATGAATGGCTGACACTGGACAGATGAAAGGATGTGGATGGTCACACCCTTGTGCATTAAAGAGGGCTTTCAGTTCATTGAAAACACAAAACACAAGAGACACAATAATCACAGCTGATCAGTTTGCTTCACTAACTCATCTACACAAGCCGTGTTGTAGAGGGTACAGCAGCCGTGGCAGCATATCTTCTTAATGTGGCCCTGACACTCCATCGTACATCACAAAGCTGTGAGTGAATGAAAACCAAAGAGGCATCATCACTAACATAATAACTGCAGAAGTTATCCCACTGCATTACATTTATCATGATATCGTAATAAATGTTCATCATATGTGGCTTTGACCCATGATTGTTGTCATTAATATCGGTACGTGACACTGGACACCTGTCATTCATATGTCATGATTTTGTGATCAGTGTAGCAGCTTGAAAATAACTGCTTGGTTAACAGCAGGTGTACAGGCAGGTGCTCTGATCAAATAACATGTTTGGCTAAAGAAACAGAAAATAAAGTTATGTAAATAGGAACACCCACATCTCTACTTCTTTTATTTTCCATTTCACACTTACAAAAAAGTTCTCCTGCGTAGGTGTGGAGACAAATATATGTCCATGTGAATTTAATGCTTCAGACAGGCCCCAGAGCAGGTCTGAACAATCAGTCGACTTAAAGTCAAAATTGCAATTTGAAACCATGCAGTTAGCCTCCATGTTTTGCAAAGTGTCTAATCCAGGTTTGAAATAGAGTGTTATATAAAATGATGTTAAAACATTAAATTAAACTGACAAATATCATGTTTATATTCATATCTTAGTCTTCTGATGAGCTCTATCTTATAAATCTATTAGACTCAGACGAGGTCGGCACAGGGACAGGCCTCGGGGGTCCAGGCCCACCCGGTAAAGTCCTTCTTCTCCAACATCTTCTGATGTACTTCATTCATACAATTTGGTAATGAAGTACTTAAACTACCACATCACTGATAAGTTATTGCAGTGTGAGCTCAGTTCAATTAATCGGGTCACAGTAGTTTAGCACTTTTACAGCAATCATGTAACCAGCACGACTGAGGAGGACACTGGGTGGATCAGCTTTGCAGGTCAGACTTTGAAACTAAAAAGAAGTCATTCATCAGCGTGTACAACTATGTTTAAAGGATGAGCTTAAAATTGCAAAGCGAGTGCATATGTGTTGATGTTGTGCGTTCACACTCAACAGAATCTGAACCTTTTATTGTCATTATGCCAAAAGCAGTGAAAATATATGCTGTTCCATTCAGTGCAAATATAGAATCTGTGTTTACTGACAGGACAAAGCACTGAACATGATTTCATCTGTTAAACTGCAGCTATACAACTGGACAAATTCCAACACAATTCCTTGTTATTTCTTTTTCTCAAGTAAAACCAGTAAAAGCTTCTACTTCAAAAATATGGACTTAACACTGAGATCCTGATAATTTAGACCAGTTGAATTTAGAGTATCTTTTTTAGTTCATTCAGTTTGCTGGTTCTAACTATGACTGTCTTCATCAGTTTTAATGTCACTGTGACTCATATGTCTGCATGGCTGTTTTGTTCTGACTGCACTGTGACAATTAAGTTAAGATCCGGTGATCAGCACAGCAGCCTGGGAGTGACTGCGTCGTTAAAGGCAAGGTTTACAAGACCTGATCAAATGTCACACTGGAAATATTTGGCAAGTGAAACAGCAAAAACAAATGAAAAAAATGTAAATATGTTAATTGGACCACCTACATTGTTTCGAGAGCAGGAGTGAACTAAAGAGTGCTACCCATCACTTCAGTTTCAGCATATATTTTCTATTTAACACTCGAAAGAATCTGTTGCACAAGTATTAATTAAAAATATATTCACAAATGAAATGTACATGCCTGAGATGAAAACATCACTGATACAAGTTCTCAGGTAAAGTCTCTATATACCACCGTTACATCTAAATATGCACACTGAGCTGGGACTTAACGAGTCACAGATCTGAGCCTCTACACCTTCACTATACGTTTGTGTATGTCAGGCCTGTCCTGTATCTTCCACCACCTGATCCAACTCACCACCAAATCCTGATCAGCTGATCATCTCTGCTCCTCTTATCACCTGAGTATCCAAGTGTGTCCATAGATCTGACAATACAATTGTAAAATTGATCATTGACCTGTGTCCTAATGTGTTCTGTGCACTTGTGAACACACTTTCTTATGGAGTACGTTTATTAAGGACACACTTTCATTAGCACAGAGGTTCAATAACACAACAACTAACCTCCAATAAACTTTTTAATAAATTGTCATTGGAGGCTGATGTGTTCTCTCTTGGCTTCTCTTCTTGTTGTGTGCCACACAGAACATAAACACATGGTGTCTTAACTCACTGATACTGGGATATCAATGAGCACAGAGTCCAGCCAACAACGGCACGAAGTCAAACCTCCTCCAAGGAAACTGGAGAGTCCAACAGTGGCATTGAGGCTAGCCCATCAATCTCAATATGGTGTAACTTCCTGCTCTAATTCAGGCTCCTTCCCCACAAGAAAGATGATATTTTATGTACTCGAAGTCAGACCTGGAATCTGAGGGTCAGACTTCCTGGGCCCCCGACCCCTGACCTCTGCAAAAGATGCCTGTTTTCATGTCTTGTATTGTATTTTATAATATCTCTTTTGGTCTTCTCCTGCCTAAATTGTAAACCTTGTCATCATGACATATTGCACTTTTGTTCGATCAGCTTCATTAAATATACTTTTTAAAAAAATATATATTCTTTTATCCTTTGTTTTGTTTTGTTTTACATCCATTTAAATCCTCATATGAAACGATTACTACCAACTGGTAGTAAAACACAAGCAGAGAAGTGTTAAAGTTTCCTAGAAGTGGTGGGCTAGTGATGTAGGTGTGGATGCAAAGGATTATTTGAGGTGGTGCTGATCAAAAGTATAAAAATCAAAGTGTCCAGATCCAAACACACTTTGTTCCTCTGTGACAGAAGTGAACTATAACTCACAGCACTCACAGAACTGCACTAGAAGAGATCTCTGCTCATCTCCGTCTGCATTCCTCTTTTGGTAAGAACTTATTATGTATAATTTAAAATGATTTTCCTTTTAAAGCTGGGCAGCAGGCTTATGTTCAACATCTCCAAAAACTGTGATAACTCTGCTGCTACACTAAACACTGGATTCGGTGAGCATACTAAACTTACGTAAGCTGTATGCTTGCACGGTGAGAGACGTGTTTTTGCTGATTTGTTTTCAAATACAATTAAGATCTAATTTAAACTGACTGTCAGATGTTGCCTATCCAGTTATATAATGAACCCACTATAAACATCCACCACAGACCCTTCACGACATCTTCATCACCTGCTGTTCCAGACAACCAACTCATACCTGAACCACTGCAGGTTAATCAACCGACTGCTCATTAGTAAAGGAAAAATAAGGTGAGTGTCTTAATTTGGAAAAGCTTGAAATAAAAAAATCCTATAAATTACACATAAACAGATACAAATTGGAGGAAAATCAACTGTGTCTTGAGTTCTGTTTTATTATTTTGCAGTGTGTCATTGTTACTACAGAGCATAATGACAGGAAAGAATAACTGTGAGTGCAGAAGGGCATTTCCATTAAATAGGATTTAAACTTTGTTCTTAATGAACCAGAGCTATTATGACCTGGACTTTTATCTATAAAATGGTCTTGTGAAACCCAGAGAAAAACTCTCTCAATATATCTGTAGATATAAATATATATTTATCCAAATCACATCAAGTAAAAAAGGCAAAATGACAAAATAAAAAAAAAATTACAAAAAGTACAAATTAAAAAACAAAATTTTAAGGCAAAAACAAATATCTTGATGTCTTAATACGATAAATATAAAATATAAAGTAATAAAACAAGGTTAAATATCTAAACCAAGGGCGTAGATTTGGTTTTGGCGTTGGTGGGGACGGATGATTCAACCACTGAACTCTGCCCTGTTTCTTTTTTTTTTTTTCCTTTTTGTCTTTGCTTCTTGATAAAAAAAGGAGAAATATACTTGCCTACATATGCTATTCTACATGCTTTTAAACCATTTAAAATTACAATTCATAGTTTTATATGTGAATTATATAATGTTAAATTACTATTAAACAAATGACTAAGTATTTTAGACTTTAGTTTACTTCAGCCATATTCCATATAACTCAGGTATCATACAAAAATAAAAATAGTTTCAAATACAGTCATGACAATAAAAGAATATGACTTTAACAACATTAGTTCAGTTATAGTACACCAACATCTGTTATACTTTGGCACTAAGACGACTAAGGGAACACTGAATGACCTGCTGGTTTTTGTCCATAAAACTACTCATCTAAGATTACCACAAAGTAAAAGATCTCTCAGCAAAATTATGCAACATTTTAGGCACTATTGCCCCGATCAACTCAGTGAGCTGGGATTTTTTATTCTAAACATGAACTACTGTTACAGCAACAGACATGGACTACTGGTGCCCCACACAACAACTCAATGTCCACTATGTGAAGGAGCCAAACACATGACTTCTCCTCTCGTTAACTGAGATAAACTGCTGGTTTTCCATCTCTGCTGTCCAGTCTCTCCTGGTGGACATGGCATACAGCAGCATTGTTTAATCTCATTTGAGTCATTGTTAACCTTAGCCATCTTTTTAAGTCTTCTGAGAGCACTGAAGCGTCTTTCAGCCTCAGTACATGCCTTTTATCCTCAGATTAAAATTATTATTATGTGCTTGATGTGCCTCACCTTTGGCCCTGGCTCTTCCCCTCTGACTGCACTAGGACATATTGCCTCTTGATAAAATAACACATTGATTCGTGCCATATAAAAAGTGAGACATGTCAATTCAGATTCTTTGTCAAATATACACTAATGAATCAATTTATATCAGCAGCCTAACAATTGTCATGATAATAAATACTAGTTAATCTATAGCACCAAATCATCAGTCAGTCACCTGTGACCTCGCCTCTTCACCTCTGTCCGAACTACAACATGGCAGAGCTGCCTCTGTCACCTGATAAATAACAGTGAGACATTCCAAATACATGCAGTCACACATGTGCTTCAAATACAGTCATGAACCAACAAGTCATCATCCAATTTCACCTGTGATCTTGTATCACCATTGCTCTCTGAGCTTTGTGTTGGTTCTTCTGTCACCTGACAAATAGGACATACATGACAATAAGAATAAAATGGGTAGCTGCTTCAGTGTTTCTGTCAATTTGTGCAGATCTTGACTCATCAGTAATGTTTGTAGGGTGAGTGCATTTTTAAAACAATTTGTGCAAACTGCACTACAAGGTGGAATATTTGCAAAATCATGACTACCTCATGATATTTTGTCTCAAAAATTAACCCTATGAATATGTCAGTGCCATTAGGATGAAATTATTGTGTCACCAACATTTTAACATTAGACATTCTAACAGCCTCTGTAAACTAATATCCTGGCTTGCTCGAGGCTCCGTTTTCTCTGACAGTTTCAATCAAAATTAGAAATGCTACTCTGGGACTGAGATAACTAATAGTGCTGCCTGTTGTGCAGTTAGTTTCCAAAACACGTTATTCATGGTTACATACAATTTTAGACTGATGTGGGCCAAAGCCTAGCATAGCCTGTAACGTTATTATGACGGACACATTTTATGAGTGAACTTGACTTTAAGTGACTTACAGGTTTCTTTGAAAAATACTTTCTTATATCCAGATTCTTCCTTTTTGCTGCCATCCTCCTCTCCTCCTTGCAGGTCCTCGCAGCGCAGGCTTGCCACTGCTAAAACTAAACAGAGCTCCCTGAAAGGCACAGCCAATCACATTGGCCATATTTGTCACATGACTAGGACTTCAGTAGAGAACGTAATTTAACTCTTTCTGCACCGCTGGGTGAATGAGACGTTGACAGATCGTTTTTTTCTTTCTATCGGGTTTGTTTTTCTTTACTCGAAGAGATCAAATTATTGGTGGGGACAATTCAATAATCGCTGGATATTGGTGGGGACATGTCCCTTCCGTCCATTCCAAATCTACGCCCTTGATCTAAACATTTAAAGACAACTACTAAGCTTATATATTAATTATAAAAATCTGAAAAGTTTGTAAACTGAGTTTAAAATGGCTCACTAAATATAGCAAAAATAACCAAACCATAAAATCAAATATATGATGACATTTAGTGGGCTGGTATAGTTTATTGGAATAATTTTAAAAGTTGACTTCTTTAAGCTCTCAGCCAAGAGAGACAACGATAAAACAGACCTTCAGCTTTTCAAGGCTTCTTTTTCCAGTTCAAAATGACATCATCACGCCTGAGTCTGCTTCCAGGAGCTGTCTTGTTTAGGATATTTATAAAGCTTGATCGTTTTCAATCTTCCTAACAGTTGAAAAACAAACAGAGAACAAATTTCTCTATAAGATTAGAAATAAATAAATAAAAAAGAAAACTATAAATAAAACTACTTCTTTCATTTAAAGAAAAAGGTCTATCAGTTCTTTTGCAGCTCACAAAGACGACTTACTGAGCTTCAGGATGTATCTACCTAATTCTTAATGTGAAAAAATTGTCCATGTTTTTCCTTCTTCAGGAGACAATGAAGACACTGTTTGTCTGCCTGATGCTTGTGCTGCTCTTTGCTACCGGATTTTCCAAAGTGAACCATTTTCAACTAAGCGAGAAACGACCTGAAGAAACCCCGTATGAAAAGTTTAGAAGACAGCATGTAGATGCTAAGATGACTGCAGAGCAGTGTAACACAGAAATATCAGATAGGAATATCTACAAAATTGACAACAGTTGTAAGGAAACCAACACATTCATCCTCAGCATTCCAGCAAAGGTCAAATCCATTTGTAGAGGTGATGGGAGGTACGATGAAAATAGCGGCATGACGTACAGTACCGCAACGTTTCGCATAATTAAATGTAAGCTAAAGCATCAGGGAGCCAGGAACCCCAACTGCCAGTATGAAGGCAGGCTTCTCACTAACAGGATCATTGTCATGAAATGTGAAGGGAAGTTACCTGTGCACTTTGATCGGGACTTTCTGCCCTCTGAGAGCAACGATAACGAGCAACCATGAGGAAAGAGTGGCGTGGCGGGGGGGCGTGGTCTGCGATGCTACTGCAGGTGCACCTGCACGTCATTTGCAATCACGCCTCGCCAACTTAAAAGGCTTTGCGCTGTCTGAGTTGTTGCTGTTGTAGATGTGTCGGCTGGCAGCTGGGATGCGGCAGCCGTTCATGTGTGTATTCAATCAGCAACCATGTGCCTCAATAAAGCATACTGAAAAGCTTGAAAATGTCTCCGGGTGTTTTGTTTTTTTCTGAATGCACTTTGAGGGAGAACTAATGTGAAATGTAGCTTTATGACCACATGTCTGTCTGCATGAAGTACGGAGGGCTATATGGGTAGGGCTTCATTTGTTCCATTTTAACAGCAAATATACATTTTTGAAATAACAAAAAAACTACATGTGTCATAGATTCTACCTGAAAGTAACTGGAAATATGTTTTTCATATACTTTGGTCTTATCTCCAGGTGCATACATTTTTCTGAACATGTGATCAACCTTTATTTCCACACATATTGCAAAAACAATTAATGATCCTGGGACAGCACGAGAACATCTGCAGGGACATTTTTCCTCAAACTGCTACATTAAACAGGGTTGCTTATAATAATAATAATAAAACATGCTTAAGTAAAACATTTAAATTACACAATTTTATAGATATAGAATTTAAGTTGAATCCCATCCAGACTGAAAATTTTAATTTGCATTTGTGAAAAAAGAAGTGTGATAATGTTATCATTAAAAATATTAAAATGTAGAATAACCATCAATCTTGCACAAAATCCCCCCAAAAACCTCTGTTTCTCTGAACTGGACCTGATCAGTGTTTGTGGTCTCATGAGCTCTCCTGTGATTTTTAGTTTGCATACTTGGATTATTCAAATTAATATATTAATATAAATCTATACAGATTTGTCCACACTGGATATGACAGTAAGAGTTAGTAAAGCTATGTCTGAAGGAGGCTGAATTTGAAGGCCAGTGCAGGACTCAACAAGAGCAAATAGGAACACTCCAACAACAGCTCCTAGAAGCTCAAAACCATCTCAAGGAACAGGAAGATAAACACAGGCAGGACCAGGAGACACTGAACATGGAAATCAGTGAGCTTAAATCCCAGCTCTGCTCCAACAAGGAGCTTCATGACATGAAAGTAGAGACTCTTTATCAAGAGCTGAAAGAAGTCAAAGCGTCCTACATTAAAATCACACAGGAGCAAAATGACCAAAAGTCCAACACTGCAAATGGAAAATCTGAGCTTCTGGTGGAAAAAGACACCAAAGAACAGGACAAGGAAGAAGAGGAGGACTCCCTGCCACAGACTGCAGTTACTCTACGTGACTCTTTCCAACAAACAGAAGACAGACAGAAAATGATAACTACCAATCCAGCTGAACTTCAAACTGAAGCTAAGACTGTGCCAGAGAACAAACCAAAGAAGAAGAGGAACTGGCTGCGTCGGCTTTTCAGTTGTACCAGTCCACAGACAGACTGATTTAGACAATTGTGAAAAAATAAATAAATGCAAAAAAAATTTGGAAAACATAGACGTGTCATTATTTTATATAGATTTCAAATAACATACCATTTGATGTCAACATGTTTTTGTTGCATTTGCAGTGCTCGTGCTGTTATATTCTTATGATTCTCTTCATTTTATCAGTATATCCTTCAGCCTTGCTTCACATATTTACTGCTGCTTGATCAGCTTTAGTCATGCTAGCATCAGCACAGGTAGAAACAGATACACATCAGAGAATCGGCCGTGCATCGGCCTATCTAAAAATGAAAACATAGATAACTTAGCTGAACTTCATAGATCTGAAAGTTGACCAATGCATACATAGTGCTAAAAATCAGGTATCGTGAAAACACATTATTTTATATTATGCTGAAGTCAATTGTTATCCTTTTTTAAAACTGTATCATATAATAAAGTCTGTTTTGAAGTTTACTATGGTAAAAAAATCTTTTTAGGCTTTGCAGATATACTGTAACTTCATAGGTATGAACCAGCAAAGCATTTTCATCATAAATATAAAACTTCATTAGGTAGATCTGTTCAAATACTCATTAATGCAAATATCTGATCAGCCAATCACATGGCAGCAACTCAATACAGGTGTAAAAGGTGAGGTCTAAAAAAAAACCTTTAAGAAAATATGAATCCATCTTAATCAGTCTTTAATTATGAAGCAATCACCTCACTCCCTCTGACAAACAGACCTGAGGCCAAATTTATAAACCATTTTTAACTTTTTCCAAGGTGAATGGCAGCAGGGGCCCTTCCCTTTCCAGATCACGGTTCATATCTGATTTTCAGCTCTAAAGTTTATTTTTCTCTTCATAACAGCTATGCAAAGGATGATTTCTGAGGATGATGACTCATTTAAAATGCTTGGATGCAGAGTCAGGCATGGAGAGGCTGCTGTTTGTGACAGGTGGGTGCTGTCATACATGGGTGTAGCTGCCAGCTGTCCTCTAGGCTTCACCTCTGCTAAACTTATGTCTCTGAACTTGACCTCGTCTCATAAACTCTCCTGTGATATTTATTTTGCATCCTTGGATTATTCAAATGAATGACTAATATATTAATATAAATCTATACAGATTTGTCCACACTGGATATGACAGTAAGAGTTAGTAAAGCTCTGTTAAAGTCTCCCTCTACAGCCTGTTGTTTCTTAGTTTCACCAGTGAAACTCAATTAAAAACAAAACAGATGACATTCTGTCGCCTAGGCAACCACCAAGATCCCAGTGCCTACAGACATTCAGTAAAATATGCTGCTCATTGGATAGTTTTAATAAACACCTTTAACTAAATATCAATGTGTCCTAGTTTACATTATTATACAGTTATTATGAGTGAGAATGTCTAATATTTTTCCACTAAATAGTCGTCTTCTACTTTGGTTAGGTTTGTTTGTAACAACCACTTATAACAAGTTGTTTTGCTTTTGTTGTATTTTTTACTGCAATTCTGGTCAAGTAGCTTTTATAGTGTTAAATCAACATATACTACAAAATAAAATGACTTTTTTAAAGTAAATTTGTGGGCATTTTATTATGGAATTATCCAATCACAGATTCACAGGCACAAAGCCTGTGATGTCATCAGAGGCACAAAGCCTGTGATGACATCAGAGGCACAAAGCCTGTGATGACATCACATTCTGTCATTGGAAATCCATAACTACGAGAGAAATTCAGCCAACTGTAGCGACTCTTCGACGGCAGAACTACACAACAACCTGTTTGTTAAAACCAAGATAAGGAAGACGCAAAGAAACACAGACGCAGACGCTGACGCAGACGCAGACGCTGAAGCATATAAAATGGCAGAAGCACAGATGGAAGTGGTCGTGGGACCAAAACTAACAATTTTGGTAAGATCGAAAATTGACCTCAAAAAACCCCAAACACCAAATCCTGAAACACGTCCTGTGGCACAAGTTCAAACAGACGTGGACGTGAAAGCCAAGAAAAAAAGGGGGCAAAAACAGAAAAGAGTGGCTGAAGAACCCAGACGACCGATTACTCGGGCGTATGCTCGGGCTCTTCTGGAAGCCCAGAACAAAGTGGCTGATGGAAGCAACCCGAGAAATGAAGAAATGTCAGAAAACCCTGAAGGAACCTCTGAAATGGAAAACCCTGAATCCCTCCCTATGTCAGAACCAAAGGAGGACGTGAATATGGAGGCAGAGGCAAACGTGAACAACGCCAGTGGACAAAACCCTGGACCAAAGGGAGGGACGTGGCAGCCCAATCCCAGATTTATACCCCATCATGGCAGAGTCCAGTATGATTCATGTTGCGAGATCGCTGCTCTCAGGCATCAACTACAAACCTCCCAAAACCACCAGAACGAGCTCTACTGGAAACTGGTAGCTGCTAATAAGAGGGCTTCTTATTACCAGTCTAAGGTGAGCAAACTTCATGCACAGATGATTGCCGACAAAAAACAGCATGAAGAAACAATTAAAGAGCTCATAGAGCAACTGGAGGAGGCTAATGATAATAATAAGCCCGATAAGAGCGAAACAGAGCTTCAAACAAAGGACAACCAAGCAGTTGTCATGCTGGATGACATGATCCGTGTCCTGCATGAAGACGTCAGTGACCCTACCACAGAGCAGTGTGAGGACTCTTCTACCCAAACCACAGAGGCTTCACACACGGACTCTGTAGGTCTGAAGGAGGCTGAATTTGAAGGCCAGTGCAGGACTCAACAAGAGCAAATAGGAACACTCCAACAACGGCTCCTAGAAGCTCAAAACCAACTCAAGGAACAGGAAGATGAACATAGGCAGGACCAGGAGACACTGAACATGGAAATCAGTGAGCTTAAATCCCAGCTCTGCTCCAAAAAGGAGCTTCATGACATGAAAGTAGCGACTCTTCATCAAGAGTTGAAAGAAGTCAAAGCGTCCTACATTAAAATCACACAGGAGCAAAATGACCAAAAGTCCAACACTGCAAATGGAAAATCTGAGCTTCTGGTGGAAAAAGACACCAAAGAACAGGACAAGGAAGAAGAGGAGGACTCCCTGCCACAGACTGCAGTTACTCTACGTGACTCTTTCCAACAAACAGAAGACAGACAGAAAATGATAACTACCAATCCAGCTGAACTTCAAACTGAAGCTAAGACTGTGCCAGAGAACAAACCAAAGAAGAAGAGGAAGAGGAACTGGCTGCGTCGGCTTTTCAGCTGTACCAGTCCACAGACAGACTGATTTAGACAACTGTGGAAAAGATAAATAAATGCAAAAAAAAAAAATTGGAAAACATAGACGTGTCATTGTTTCATATAGATTTCAAATAACATACCATTTGATGTCAACATGTTTTTGTTGCATTTGCAGTGCTCGTGCTGTTATATTCTTATGATTCTCTTCATTTTATCAGTACATCCTTCTGCCTTGCTTCACATATTTACTGCTGCTTGATCAGCTTTAGTCATGCTAGCATCAGCACAGGTAGAAACAGATACACATCAGAGAATCGGCCGTGCATCGGCCTATCTAAATACAAATGGAAACTAAAAATGAAAACATAGATAACTTAGCTGAACTTCATAGATCTGAAAGTTGACCAATGCATACATAGTGCTAAAAATCAGGTATCGTGAAAACACATTATTTTATATTATGCTGAAGTCAATTGTTATCCTTTTTAAAAACGGTATCATATAATAAAGTCTGTTTTGAAGTTTACTATGGTAAAAAAAAATCTTTTTAGGCTTTTCAGAAACACTATAACTTCATATATATGAACCAACAAACCATTTTTCATCGTGAAAATAAAAAATAAAGCTAAAGGGGATAAACATCACAACTAGATTGTGTCACGGCGAGTGGGAAGAGCCGTGTGAAAAAAGGAAAAAGAGGATCCAAGCGCAGGCAGTCGTGAAGGTGTGAAGGTGATTTATTGATACAAAAATATAGAGAGGCAAACGACAAAACGGAGAACTAAACTATACTGGGACAACTAAATCACAGAGCATGAACAAGAACACGAACCTGAACATAAAGCAAGGTGGACGACGGTACAAGATGGTGGCAGCAGGGAGAACACACGAATAGGACATGGAGGATACACAGAGATACACAGACGGACCAGCAACTACAAACACAGAAGACGCGACTTAAATACACACAGAGAAACACAAGGAGATTACACACAGGTGGGGAACACAGCTGGGAATAATCAACAAGACGAGACAGGGGTAAAACTGAACACACTCACATGAGACGCGGACCTTCACAATAAAACAGGAAATGAGAACACAACACCAAGACGCAGACCTGACACTGAGAGAGACAGAAAATGACACATGGAACTAAACTCACACAAAACATGAGAACACAAATCCTAAATACCAATAAACAGAAACATGGAACTCAATAACAATAATCATCATCACCACCATCACCACAAAATGAGAAAATCCAAAACACCAAGATAACTGAAACACAAAGCGCCAGAGAAACATAAGAAACAATCCATAATGCAAAAGTAAACCAAAATATAATAAACTCAAAATACTGGGTCCAACGGACCCAGAACCGTGACAGATTGGCAAACATTACTGTATGTTCATCCAAGCATTAAGTCCATTTTAAAACAAAGAACCATGTACACTCAATCACATGGCAGCAACTCAATGAGGTGTAAAAGGTGAGATGTAAAAATAAAAAGGTTAAATATGAATTAATCTTAATCAGTCTTAAAATATGAAGCAATCCTCTAACGCCCTTTTATATACAGAGCTGTGGCCAAGTTTAGAAACCATTTTGAATTTTTTCCAGCCGAGGCGTTCAAAATAACCAAACTGCTAATAGTCACAGTTTAATGTGAGCAGCTGCCTGCCAAAAAAAAATCACCCTGAATGGATTGTTCACAGACACAGGTCCAGTGGAACCCACTTCCACAAAGGCTACACCTGATCTGGCAGAACAGGAAGCATCAACTACATAGTAGCTATTTTCACAATTAAGACATCAACTATAGGTGTTCCCAAAATGTGCCATGTTGTCTGCACAGCTGACAGTTCAATAAGTCCTGTGTTGATTACAGATGGTGGTTGTTTCCAGAAACAAACAGCACTTGCATAAAATAAGTACAGAGCACCTTATGAGCCAACCTGCTTCTTTAATGAGCTTTTGGGTTATTTGCATTCAGTGTTCACTGATAATATGCTCATTAAAGGGAGAATCCACTATGTCCTCCTTCAAAATCCTGTCTGCCAACTTTAAGAAGAAATGAGTTAGAGTGACGCAGAAGCTTTAAAACAGTGTTCAGAATAATCAGTGATGCTTTTATCTGAACTGATGACAGATAAAGATGAATTCTCATTCATCTGTGGCAGAAGAATAAGTTCTTCCTCTTTCTTGGAAGTATACAAAAGCCTGTTTTTTATAAAAAAGTTAATAAACAAACAAGTTCTTACCGAATGAGAAGTGAAGCCTGGAGATGAGCAGAGATCAAGTCAAGTGCAGCCTCGCCTCTGTCAGTGCGCCCCAGGGTGGCTGTGGCTACAATGTAGCTTGCCATCACCAGTGTGTGAATGTGTGTGTGAATGGGTGGATGACTGGTTGTGTAAAGCGCTTTGCGGTCCTTAGGGACTAGTAAAGCGCTATACAAATACAGGCCATTTACCATTCAGTGGTTTTAGCTAGATAGCAAGCTACACATATAACATGCATTTCTACAGCAGAGATTCTACATCGCACTTAAAACATGCCGTGCATAAAATAATCAGTGAAAATTAGTTTATTTTAAACCACAACTCATAAGCTGCTCCTTTAGTTTTTATTCTGCCACCTGCAGGGTTTAAGAGTAAAGACTGAATATAAAAACAGAAACTAAATGTAGGTTTGGTCTGTGTAAAAATTTAATAGGTCTGCAACTACAGATGTGCTGTTTTTGGATCAGGTATCTACGCTTATGGAATGATAAAATTGTTATAAAAATGCTGCATTGTTGATCTCTAATCTGGAGCAGATTACCTGGAGCAGGTAACTTTTGGTTCTAATCTGTCTGAACCAAACCTGTGTAGGACAGGAAACCCAGAGGTAAGCCTTCATTGAACAGGCCTCAGGTAATACTTGAACAACTTGAGCAACTCCACAACAAACTCACAGAACTTGTAGAAAAAATTATATATATATAGCAAAACATTACTGAAATGCTCTCTCTGCATGCTTTTTTAGTCCCTAGTCAATAGGGGGTAATTGTTTTTCTTACAATACGTGTGGAAATAGATCAAATCCCAAATAATGACTTTTATATATAAGTGATAATAAATGTAGCTCTTGTCACAGTCTGATGCTGCAGACTGAGTGGAATTAGAGGCGTGGACCCAAAAGCCGACACTTAGAAGCAAAACTATAATTTAACGAAAAGTGAGCCGTTTATTTGTGGCTGGTAGAAAGATACAAAACAAGGGGCAAGGCAAATCAATACGACACTAAACAAAACCTAAACTGGGAAAACAAAACATCAACATGTTCACCAGTGAAGGTGCACTTACTTTTCACACACTACTTCTGCATTGTGTCTTAGTTTTAGTGGATTAAATAATGTTTATTGTGTTTGTGTGTGTGTTTGTTTGTTTGTGTGTGTGTGTGTGTGTTTGTTTGTTTGTTTGTTTGTTTGTTTGTTTGTTTGTTTGTTTGTTTGTTTGTTTGTTTGTTTGGGGGGTTTCATGTCATCAGAGAAGTGCAGTGAGGGTTAATTATCATTTAATCTGAGCAAAAGAAGGACTGCAGGTCCTGTAACAGTGGGTGTGACAGATTATTGAACTATAAAACAGGAGATATAAGACAAGGTGCTGCCGTTCGCCTCGTCAGCCATGCCACAATTTATTGGACAAGCAAAAACAAATTCATAAATTCATCCACTAATATCTGATTTCTATAACTAAAGCCTTCTTTGTTTGTTTTTTCTTTAGTTACAAATGACCGCAGACCAGCTTATAATATTTTATAAACAAATAAGCATAAATGCATAAACTCAGCCTGGAATAACATGGGATAAACGTGGGGTACGCATTTTTTTATTTGTTTTGTTTTTTTAAGTAGTTCTGTATGCATTACTGAGTCTTGCAAGAATGCCAACCTTACCAGCAGCAACTTGTTTTTTGTTTTTATTTTTTTAATTTAATGAGAGCTGAAAGTTGAGCAATAGTTGTGACAACAAGAGAAGATGTAGCCAATAAGAAACAACTGTGAAAATGTACAATATGCAAGCTAAGAAAGCAAAGTGTAACAATGTTGCCATCATTTTTGTTATTGTGGTATTTTTTCAACATTCACTGAAAGTCAGTTCTCTCATATTTCCTCTTTATTATTTCCATCACTGTTTAAGAAACTTAACAAAGTCTTATAAAGCATCTAAACCAGCATCATGAAGTGATGTTTAAAGATCGCAGCAAAGCTCACAGCATCTCTCAACTCAAGAGCAACATTCAAAGTGTACAGGCTGAAGGAAATTATTGATTTTATCACATGCAATTACAATACGCCTTTTCATCTGTATCTGTTTGTATGTACAATGTGTATCGGTTGTTTTTCCCAACAGTTTACAATACAGAATGTGCATGTCGTAGGGGCTTTCATAAAGATTTCTATTCACATTGATACGATTGCTTGGATCACAAATTGTTCTAACTTGATTAAAGTTACCAATGATGAAGGTATTCTTGCGCTTACAGTTACCATTATTATCTCTGATGTTCCTGTTTGCTATCAGATCATCACATCCCCCTGGTGGGATCGTGCTGATGATATGCTGGTTTTGGAAATTCTGAACACGTCCGTCAGCGATGCAGAGCACAGTGCCAGAGAGCGCCACCAGCAGGAAAATGGAAGTCTTCATTGTATTTCTATAGCAAAAAAGTAAACAGAGTGAATATATAAATCAGTATTATTTCTTTTATTTTATTAACTTGTTTATTTTTGTTTCCTAAATGGTAATCGTGCTTAACTATTAAAGTAAAAATACAATAGATAGGAAACTCTCTGAAAAGT
The DNA here is from genome assembly GCF_001858045.2 of Oreochromis niloticus. Classification (NCBI taxonomy): domain Eukaryota; kingdom Metazoa; phylum Chordata; class Actinopteri; order Cichliformes; family Cichlidae; genus Oreochromis; species Oreochromis niloticus. The sequence continues at coordinate 16,611,153 of NC_031986.2, forward strand.
CATATTGTTTGCAGTGAGTTCATATATTTGCCAGAGGAAAGTTCAGCATCTGCATATCTGACCACTTTGAATGAATTTATATCTAAAAAGAAATCAGTTAAAGCTTGCATTATGTCAGTTGTGCAAGAAAATATGTCAAATATCCATACTGTAAAAGTTCACAAAATCAAGATCAAGTCATGTAATGCTGTCCATATGTGGTAAATTATGAAGTCTTCAGTATATGAGGATATATTGATATCCTTATAATTGTAGTTATTATAGACTTTCATACATGACATTTCTGAAAAAGGCAAGGGTGTCAGGGTCCCTGTGTCTACCCGGTTGGCTCAGTGTGGCTACATGTGTTTGTTTGTTTTGATTTTGTCCCCGCTCTCTCCCTCCCTCTCTGTCCCTCCTTCTCTCACTGCCTGGGCGGAGCTCACCTGTGCACTCCTGCCCTTGGCCCACGCACCTGGTCACACCTGTGGCTCATCACCCAACAGTGTTCCAGTCCCTTTATAAGATGGCAGCCCTGTATTTCTCGTCGCTGGACCGTTGCCGACTCTCGTCAGTGTTAACCCCAGCTCAGTTCATTCTCGTGTTTCCCTAGCGATCTTCTTACAGTAACCTTTTGCATCTCTGTGAATAGATTTCCCTGGACCTGCCCCTGTGTTACCTGAGCGATCAAGTGTGTGAGGATTGGAGCGAGCTTTTGTGTTTCTTGTGGAGTGTGAAGAGGAGCGTGAGGCGTGGACGGAGTGAGGACTTTGGAGCGTCTGTGGACTGCACGTGTCTTTCCCCCTGTTCGTGTGTGGATTCCCGGAACCCGTCTTTTCCCCACTTTGTAAATAGATCACCTGGTGCTTCTGTAAATAAAAACCCTTTATTGTTCCCTACTCAGAGCCTGCGCATGAGTCCGTTCAGTCCCGTTGTGACAGAGGGTAAGGACGTAAATCGACTGGTGAAGTGAGAGCTTCGCTTTTACGCTCAGCTCTCTCTTCACCACGGACTGGTAAAGAGTCTGCAGCCGCAGCACCAATCCATCTGTCGATCTCCCGTTCCCTTCTCCGGTCACTCGTGAACAAGTCTGCAAGTTTTGTAACTTAACAAAAGCAGTAATTTGTTTGCCAGAGTGCCCCTTCCATGTCACACCCTGTTCTTTCTTTCTTGTTTTATATGGAAACTGACTTTGTGTAGCTGTTTGGGAAATTGTTAAACTTCAGGAAGATCCTGAACATGCCCCATCGTTTAGCCAGCTCTTGGAAGCTAAGCAGGTTCAGGCCTGTTGCTGTAATTTTACAAAGTGCTGAAGTTTAGTATCAATATCCAACTGTCATTTTAATATATGGACCAATTAATATAACACATATAAAAAAGCTTTGCAAGCATCAGTTTAAAAGGTTTTGTAAGAGAAATGATTGAATGTTTGATATTTTTATAGGTTAAAAATAAAATGTGAAAATAATCTGGAATTTAAAATTTTTCCTTCTTCAGTTTCAACTGTATTTATTTTTTGTTGTACTTCACTTTTAACTTCACAATAATAATAAACAAGCAATTTCTTATTCTATCTTACATGGTTTACCAAAAGGTTGTTAGAGATTCAAATTTGTCACTGTTGACTTTCCGTGCATAAAACCTTATAAACACTGAGCTCTAAATGGTTTGAAACTCTAAATCTCGAGTCTAAAAGGGAGCATGTTTATTTTGAAAGCCTTGCAGATGAAATTTTGGGCGATTCTTTAATATCACCGACCATTCCCATTTTATTACGGTGTATCCATATAAATGGCCCACCCTGTAATAAATCACACAGCAATAGTACATTCATGTAGTTGTAAAAAGCATGATAATATATTAAGTAATCCAAAGTATTCAGAATACGTTACTCTCATTGAGTAACAAAATGGAATATGTTACAAAATACATTTTGGGGCATGTATTCTGTAATCTGTAGTGGAATAGATTTTAAAAGACTGACCAGATAGCCAGAGTTGGTAAAAGAACAGACATTCTCTACGTAAGTAGAAATAAATACTACTGTTAAAAAAGTACTCCAGTGAAAGTTAAAGTACTGATTCAATTTCATTACTCAAGTTAAAGCAAAAAAGTACAGGCTCTAAGCACTTACAGAGAAAAAGCATAGAGAAAATTACTTGGATGATTGAGGCAAGTTGTAGAGAGTAGAAAAGAGAAGAAGCAGTTCATTTACCTTTATATTTTCAATTTATTTTCAGTTCTGTACTTTTTACATGTAATATTGATTCAGACCTAACTCGCTGATAGCGAATTTAAACAACTGTAATTGTTTATTTTCAGCATCTGAAATACTAATTTAGTTTGTTTTTTGTTTTGTTTTTCTTTTTGGCTCCTGATATTTGTCAACTCATATTTGTCAATGTTGAACTAATAATGAATTTAAGAAAAGATATTATCCCAGTTTCATCCTGTTCAATTCAATTCACAACTGCAGTTGCCTCAAAGCGGTTTAAATTGCAATTTCACCAGCTGAGACCACATCCTCATTTTAGGTTTGACAGCATTTTTAGTAGATAATGGCAGATGGCTTGAGCATGAATTTAGGCTGCAGTTTGGGGAAGGCCTCAGAGGGGACTGTCAGCGACTCCTGAGCTGTGCACGAGGGGTCGACCACCCACTGGATGGCCGGGCACTCGTTTTCAACCGTGCTATACCTGACCTCACACTTAGACAGTTTCTGTATACTTGTGAAAAGCCAATTTTCACATAGTTTTTACTGTGCGCATTTAATCATATTTAATCACAATGACTAGATAAAAAAATGTGGCACTGTCTCTATTTAACATCGACTACCCCAAAATGTTTCCAAGCCTGCAACATTAAATTTCACTGAGAGATTTTTAGATAAAGTTATTAAAGCTGTGGGGTAACTTTTTTCATTAACATGAGACGAGAGGCAGCAGCATGCACACAAATATTGGCTAACTAGCAACTTCATAAACCTGGTGCTGCTGGGTTTTTTTATGAGAGAAGACAAATATGCTCAAATGGTAAGTTTTCATAATTTATTATCAAACGGTCAGAATTTCAAAGTAGTTTTACATGACACCATGGACCTCAGTCTCTCTGACTCAGAGAAAAAGACTAGGAGCAAGAAGAAGCAAGAAGATGCAATGACAGTACAAGTTGTATAATCACATGAAGGGAAATATAGTCAGGGGTGCACATAAGTGGTGCGCATTCGCTGTCAAAATAAAAGACGCGCACCAGATAAGAAGTTGCAACGCGCGTTGGCGTACATAAGATTTCTTGGAGGAGGACAGACATTTGTTTAGAACTCTTAAAGATGTCGAAGAAGCTCCTTTAAGCAATTACTTTGGTGTTCCTCCACCTCCAAAGAAATGTCAGAAGGAGTCCGAACCGCAAAAGAAGCGCGTTTTCTCAGAAAAGTGGTTGCAGGAGTGAGGTCAGGTGAGCTGGCTTCAAACAAATGACGAACGCACAGCGATGTGGTGCAGAATATGCCGCGGAAATCCCACTCTACCGGACAAAAACAGTGCCTTTTATATGTACGCAAACGCATGTTGCAACTTCTTATCTAGTGCACGTCTTTTATTTTGACAGCGAATGCGCACCTGCGGACCACTTATGTGCACCCCTGATTATAGTCCTGTTTGAGTGGGACAGGTTAAAATAACAAGAAACTAATAACTGCATGTTGTAAAATTCAAATTCTGTGACTGAGTTACAAAGTTTAAAAGTTAAGAGATATATGAAATTTCAAAGCAGTAAAATCTCATCATGTTAAAAGAAGGGGTTAAAGCTAAAAAAACAAAAAACAAACACCAATTCACCACTCTTGTGATTACTTCTCCCATCTAGGTAGGTTTTCAGTGTTTGGCATATGTCAGTAATACTGTGAGTATCCAGAAGATGTGCATACAAGTCAGAAAGTTGTGGAGTGTGTTTGTGTGAGCAAAGTCCCGCTGATGGCTTAGATCCAGCCTATGGTAGCACCGGGTCCTGCTGCAGTTCTGTGTATGAATGCAAATGTATTTCATACAGTTAAGTGTAAGTCATGTACATGTTGTTTGAGTAAATCCTCTCACTTAGTAAACACCAATTTTGTCATTATTTTTGATTAAACATTCTGCTTTAATAATGTTCCCATTATCTTGATGGAAATGATGATGCAGCTTCAATAAGTGCAGCTTCTGTCATAGCCTTTGTCTCTGTGTTCTGTCTTCAGTGTCCCCTTAGTCTCCCCAGCCCGTCTTGTCTCTCCCTCTCTCTGTGTCTTAGTGCTGTCTCTGTGTCTTGTCTCCTTTACCTGTTTCCAGTGTCCCTCTCTTTGTGTTTTCTCCTTGTCTCCAAAGTCCGTCGTGTGTTCCCATGTTTGTTTATTTCCATCCTAGTGTCAAGCTCATGTGTCCTTATCTGAGTCTCTGTGTTCATGCTACTTCTTGTCTTATTTTGATTTTGAAACTGTCACTTTTTTGTGGCTTTGGTGATGCAGCTGAAATAAATGCTTGTAAATAAAAGAATAAGCATTCAAAGTGCTCAGTGGTGAAACTGTAACTCTTTCAGAGTTTGACAGCTGGACAAGTGATGCCTTATTTGAAGAAACATGAGATGAGTCCAGCATATTATCTGAACAGAGATCATTCAATGAGCACAAATAAACACTGAAAAGAGCTACAGTTTGTTCACTGTTGATTAACAGATGAATAAATCTGTTAATATACTGTTAATCTACATACAGCAAATAAAGAACATGTGACTTTAAAGCATTCAGTAAAGTGATATCTGTCCTCTGCCCACTAAGTAGTGACTCTACATAGATTATATTTCATTTCCAGAGTTATTCTCCCTGACATGTAGGAGTGTAGAGGTTTAAAGTGAAACTCTTGCTGTTACATTTGGTACAGGAAACATCAGCCTTTACCTCAAAAATCCATGGAAATTCATTCATTATTGAAAATGCTGTTTTCATTTTGTTTTCATTCACTATTTAATGTTACTGAACTAAATGTGAGACAGCTTCTCTTTGAATCTAGGTGGGAAAATACAATTTGTAAAAATCATGAAAATTTTAAGTAACAGAAATTCTCTGAGGCAGAAAGCTGGTTCGTAAGTTTATTTGATCAATTCAGCAGACAGAAGGCAAGTTGACAGAAGGCAACTAATCCATGTAAGACAACTGAATGCAGAACAAAATGTTCTATTGTTTTTTCACTATTCATTTGTTTTTAAAGCAAACTGAAGAAAAATCATGACAAGCAATAACATGAGATTGTAGCCAGGATGGCTGTCAACTTTAGACTAACCACAACTGAACTATACAGAATGATTTGGAATGGTTTAACCTAAGTGGACTGGCACCCCGTGTTTACACTTTATAACAACAATCCTGTTGTCATGGCGTTGACCCACATATCTGCAACCAGGGCGTAAACTGAACTGATGCTTGCATACAACAACATTAAAGCTAAAACTTCGTTGTCCACTGATACCTGCACAGATGTTTTGGACCCTTTGATGTGCGCCCAGAAGAAATGTGTTTACTTTTTTGCATGTACCAAAATGACCTCTGATGTGTCTCATCTGCATCACTGTAGTACATTCATCTGGGTGCATGAATCCAATGACATGTTTCTGATAGAAGTCCAGGCTTGCAGACAGCTCCACAGCAGAAATCAGGCCCAGCAGCAAACAGACAAATTGAACCTGCATGATCCTCTGGTGAAGAGAAAGGAAAATAGTGTTCTTATTAAACAACACAAATAATGTAGTTTTTGAAAGGGGAGACTGATTTCCTCTGTGTGTGTTTGCTATCTGCATACCTTCTGAGACTGGAAGATCAGAAGTAAGAAAACAAAACAGTTTGTCAGATGTTGTTCTGGGGCTTCAAGAGGCCAGAGAAAAGTGTGATATGGGTCTGCTATCATCCAATTTTGTTTATTGGCTTCATTGTTTAATAATCTTGCTTATTTCTTAATACAACCACAAATTACTGTTGAATCTAAATGTCTTATACTAAGACTCACTAGAATTGTGATTTTGTCTTTTCATACATTAATAACCAGCATGACCCTAATCGTCAACTCGGACATGAAGTCATCTTAAATGTGACTACTAGAGGTCTTTCCTCTCATATAGTTTGGATTGGTCTGTAATAACAATGATGTACTGCACATCTAAAAAGAATAAAACTGAACTCAAGAAACTCATCACCTTTCCTGCACTAAAAGACATCCAGCACAGCATTCTTGCTAAATGTATCTGTTAAAAGAGTAATTTATGAAACCAAATCTGGACACTTACGTTATTTTTGTTTTAACTTAACTTAAAGAACTTTATTGTCATTGTGGTTATGCAACAAAATTTGTTTGGTAACACAAAGAGGCCAGCAGCAATAAAAAAAGAAGCAGCATAGTAACATAATAACCAAGTAAACAGTGTAAGTATAAACTATAAAATAAAAAGAAGGCCCTTAGCACAATAAATAAAAAAAATATACTAGTATTTACAATATGGTAGTTTGAGCGCAAAAAGTATAATATAATATACAGTATTTACAATGTGGTAGTTGAGTGCAAACATGAATGTCCCATAAACTTACTGATGAGTGGTTGGTTGGTTGGTTGGTTGGTTGGTTGGTTGGTTAACCTGCAGCAGTTCAGGCACAAGTTGGTCGTCTGGAGCAGCAGGTGAGATGCTCTGAAGCTGGCGAATGCTTACAATAAGTCAATTACATAACTGAAAAGGCAACATATGATAGTCAGTGTGAATGAAAATTAAAGATTTAACCTGTCCCACTCAACTGTACATGCACGTAGCTTATAAAGGATTTGCTCACAGAACCCAGATAATGTCAGCATGTTTTTAAGCCCATGTCTGGATTGTAAAAGTAGGTAAAGTGAGGCAGGAGAGGGTTGTTATACTTCCTTGGAGGTGTAGAACATGAGCCTGTTGAGTATTAAATATTTTTATTATACAAACAAAACATTCTTACCAAATGAGGAGCGAAGACTCGAGATGAGCAGAGTGTAGCTGAGACACGCTGTTACGTTCAAGTCAGTCAAACTGGAACAAAGAACACTTGGTTCTTGCCACTTTGATTTTTATACATTTCAGCAGCACCGCCTTATATAATCATTTAAATTATCACCTGCATCACCAGTGCACCAGTTCTAAGAAAATGTACCACTTCTCTGTTTGTGTTTCAGAAACTTAATGCCACATGACCACAGCATCACGCAAATTTTGTCACTCACAGCTGGCTTTTCTGTTGTTGTACAAAAAATAAGTTTTCTTGCATATTTGCAGGCCAAACAATCAGGATGAACAATCAGGCTTGAAGCCTCCATTTCTACCTGTTTGTGTTTCTAAAGTAGAATCACTGTGGTGATCGCTTTAAAGGCTGGTTTTCATTTTTGCTTTGTGTTCATACCTAAATACTAAGAGAAAGCTCATACTTGTGTCCTCATTAGGATCGGGATTTGTGTTGGTGTGTGGGACTGTTTCCTAAGGTTTATACTGTTAAATGGTTAATATGTGACAATGTGTTTCAGCTATTTTACAGGGTAACACAAAAGTAATGTAATCAGTTTAAGTAATGTAATGAGTAAATAATGCATTGCAATACTTTTAAGAACAGTGTCCTGTGTAATATGTGTAATGCATTACTTTTTTGACTAACAACCCCAGCACTAATTTCTACAAGAAGGGGCGATGCCTCCAACATGCACAAACATTTGACCCACAGCATGCAATTAATCTGCAAGAATGTAATGCCTTCGATATGCTGCTTAGAGATTGTGGTAGATATCAAAGTGGAGCCAATAAGAACCCAATAAGAATCAATAAGAGAATTGTATTGATAAGTAATACTGAGAATACAATCCCTACCTACTTGTGTGTCACCCTACTTGCTCATAGGGGTTCATATAATTGTTGGGGTCTTCTGTTGGTCCTTGTATTATTGTAGGGTTTTATCTTACAATATAAAGCACCTTCGTGATTTGGTGCTATAAAAATAAAGTTTAATTAAAAATAATATTTTTTCCACTGTGTTTGGACTCAGCTGGCTTCTCTTTTTGGTAATAACATCTCCATCTCTGGAGAAAACCCTTTCACATGGTATTAAGAAGGCAGAGGTTTAAGGGTATCCCACAGACAGTGTTGGGAAGGTCACTTGTAAAATCTATTCCGCTACAGATTACAGAATACATGCCCCAAAATGTATTTTGTAACATATTCCGTTACGTTATTCAATGAGAGTAACGTATTCTGAATGCTTTGGATTACTTAATATATTATCATACGTGATAATATGTGATTTATCAGAACGGTTCTGAATCAGAACGGTAGCTATATTGAAATGTATTGACTTTTATAGTATTTTTTTTCTTTACTAAATGTACCTGTATATTGTTTACATGTTTGAAATAAATTAACAACAACAACAACAATAATATGTGATTTATTACTATTACTGAAGGTTACTAGCCATACCAATACCAACTAGATTTTTAAATCTTAATAAAAATAAGTAACAGTAGGGTGGACATTAGGTAAGGCTGCACTTTTTGCAGCGATCTCGTATAGAAAACTATTCCGCGCGTATATAAAACAGGTCCGCGGCTCCGAACCGTAGTAAAGGGACCTCTGGCTAATACGTCGGGTTACGTGTTGGGCTCGTAGCTGAAAACTAGCTTTACTTTGTTGTCTGGGTCAACTTTGCTAGCGAGAGACAGAGAGAGGCGTTGAAAGGATGAGGGCTATGCCTGTAACACTTTGCCTATTGCCCTCATATTAAATCATTTTTTGAATAATAATTTTTAAAAATATGTCTTCACGTCATTCTGCGGGCCGCAAGTAGAGATGACATGGGCCGCGACATTGAGACACGGGCATTAGAGCCTCTTAATGCTTGTTTTGTTTGGGTTTCTCCACAAATGTTCAGTATGTCCCATCATTAGTTATTTTCCTGTGTGCAGATTCCTGTGGAGAAGCCAATGTTGGAAAGTGGTGAGCTGTTCAGGAGTAATTCTAAAGACTCTGTGAAGTGGTTTGGATCTGTCACTGCCCTGTGGAATCAGGACCGTCACTAGTGTCGGTCATTGTGTTTGGATTGTTGATTCTCTGTAAATATGTTCAATAAACATTAGTACAGGCCTCGAGGCTGACTTCTGCCTGCCTGAGTGATCCTTTACACATCATGTAAGATCTAAATGTAAAAACTGGTCAGATTATATCTGCTCACAATCATAATGAACAATAAACTCATTTTTAACTTTGTTTCTTGAAAGGATATATTTTGCAAACTCTTGAGTCATGAGTTCTGTAGCTGCGTCTTTGGCTCAGTGACTTTGAATATCTTACTTTCACAGCTGTCTGTTGCTTATCTCTGCTCAGATATAGCATTCTCATTTCTGTTTTTTTAATCAGTATAAAATGGTTTGTAAGGAACTTACAAAGCAGTTTCACCACTGAGCACGATATATGGTTAATCTTTCTTTTACAGGCATTTATCAGAACTGCATCATCACTACCAGTATGAAGACAATGACTGCAGCACTATTTGATCAAAATATGTTGTCTTTTTATTGCTTGTTTTGTGCTAGCATCTTATTGCAATTGGAGCCTTCAGGTCCTCACAGACTGTGGTCTTGTCTCAGTTTGATCATAAGGAATCTCATAAGACATAAGTATTAGAAAATGTTTTTTTTATTTTCTTTCTATGTTTGGCTGAAGCAAAACAAAAGTAAAATACTATACGGTAAAATATTGACCATGGCTTTAGCTCTAGCATCCACATCACACAGACTATCTAGTCTGTGGCATCTCATAGCAACGTAAAAGGTACCCTTCCGCATCCTTATGAGACGCTTCAGATTCCTATTTAAATACAACAGATTGCTGCTCGCGGCAGTAACACACACTTGGAGCAGAGGCTCCAGCCGTCCATTCCAGCCTTATCCCTAAAATTAACTCTAACCATAACCAACCATTCTCTTTGGCTCTTGACGAAGGCCGTCGCACTTTTCTCCTCTCCCTTTCCTTTATCTTCCCTGCTTGGCTTCTTGTGTCCTTGTCTAGTCTCGTCTACTTTTCTACTCTTGCCCTGGAACACTCTCTCACAGTCTGTACGCGTTTTGGAGGTTCCGCGTGTTTTGGAGTTTGTATGTGTTTTGTCTCTAGGGGCAACCGTAAATATACTTTTATTTATTCACTCCACATAAAATGTAATAAATAAATTATAAAATACAAAAACCAGCTATTTACATTTCAACTTTTAACTATTTAAATTTTCAGCTTGTACCTTTTCAAACAAATTTAAAGTGAAACAACACAAAACACTGCAAACCACAACACAATAAAATATAAATTAAAATATGCAAAACAAAAAGAAGATGCACCTTCTCTGTCATATGGGCCTGGGATGATTTTTTGGGAGAGTGTTTTCCTGCTTGGAATTGCATACATAGGATTCACTGCATGAATAAACTTTCTGAATCCTTTATCATCCACAACTGAAAATAATTGTGGATGATTACTATACCTTTCTAATGTGACGATGTTGTCTCTTGTTGTTGTCCCTGGCTCTTTCTCTCTCTTTCCCTCCTGATCTGTTCCTGTGGTACTGCGAGTGTAACTACCGCTCCTCCCCCCTCTGCTCAGCGCAAGCACAAGGCTGACGTGCAGAGTGAAGGGAAAAAAAGTGCGAGAGAGAGGGTAAGAGAAAGAAAAAAAAAGCATAAGGAGACGGCTCGCATCGTTCACTTCAAAGAGTCGGCTCTAAGAGCCGTTTCGTTCGCGACCGACACATCACTACTGTCCAATTCAATTCACAACTACAGTTGCCTCAAAGCAGTTTAAATTGCAATTTCACTAGCTGAGACCACATCCTCATTTTAGGTTTGACAGCATTTCTTGTAGATAATGGAAGATGGCTTGAGCATGAATTTAAGCTGCAGTTTGGGGAAGGTCACACAGGGGACTGTCAGCGACTCCTGAGCTGTGCAGATCCCTGAGTGCTAATGAGAAGTAAATGAATTGGAAAAAGGAGCAAGAAGAAGCAAGAGGATGCAATGACAGAACAAGCTGTGTCAACACACAGCTTCAATGGAAATGATGATGCAGCTTCAATAAGTGGTGCAAAAGTTAACATGAACGGTGCTCTGAGCTAAAACTGCTTTGCAGCTCCCAAAATGTTGATTCTGAAAAGGTTACGTCCAGATGAATAGAATCAAAGTTTTCGTTACATGGATGATTGAGCAGCGTTTGATTAAATGAACAATAACTGCTCTTATTTGAATAAAGGAAAAAATGAGTACAACATTATATCTGAACAGAGAGATATAACAAGTGCTAAATTAACATTCACTGAGCCAGCCACTTGTTTGCATGAGATCTGAGACACTGGAAGCAGCAAAAAAGCTTGTAACAAGTTGTTTTGTGTGATTCAGGTGGACTGAAAGAGTCTAATATGTGTAAAATATTAATAATATCAATAAATGAAAGACTGCAGTCCACTTTAGCTAACTAAATAAGATCCAGAGGAGGCAGAGCATTAACAAGAATACTGTCAGTGTCTGTGTGTCATGGTTCTCAGTCTTTGTCCCAGTGTTTTGTGTTGGTGGACTTTTCAATGTTGCTTAATCATTATTGTTGTATTCTTATACTGACTGAAGTATCCAAGTTTAGTTGTCCTGCATTCATGAATTTTCTAATTATTTTCTGATTATTGTTTTGGCCTCAGTGTCTCCTGTGGATGTCAGTCTTGTTGTCACGTAGCGTCTGTCATAGCCTTCGTCTCTGTGTTCTGTATTCAGTGTCCCCTTTGTCTCCCCAGCCCGTCTTGTCTCTCCCTCTCTCTGTGTCTTAGTCCTGTCTCTGTGTCTTGTCTCCTTTACCTGTTTCCAGTGTCCCTCTCTTTGTGTTTTGTCCTTGTCTCCCCAGGCCGTCGTGTGTTCCCATGTTTGTTTATTTCCATCCTAGTGTCAAGCTCATGTGTCCTTATCTGAGTCTCAGTGTCCGTGCTACTTCTTGTCTTATTTTGATAATCCTAGTCTGTGCTCCCATGTTTGTCCACTTCCCTGATCACCCCTCAGTGTATATACTGTCTCTGTTTTCCTCTGCCCTTTGTCAGAGTGTCTGTTCACCTACCCCGTGTCTCCATGTTCCCAGTGTTCTAGGTTTCCGAGTGTTTTCCCAGTTTAGGTTTTCATGGTTGGTTCTGTTTGCTACTCAGCCAGAATAAACAGCTCGCTTTTTTAAAAGTAGGCTCCAGAATGGATGATGGGATGTTCGCATGTCTTTATGTAACACTGAGTGCGCTGAACTAAAGGTAGGCCTAGTTTCATTTTCATGGTCATAATTATCAAGACAATGATTATGTCTTATTCTGATTATTTCTCCCTTTTGGAGGTGTAACCTTTACATGAGGGGTGTAGGAACATTTCCCCTTAAATATATTTAGATAAATTTTTGTTGAAGTCACTGTTTTTGTCGTATTGATGATGCAGCTAAAACAAATGCTTTTAAATAAAAGAAAAAAACATTCAAAGTGCTCAGTGGTGAAACTCTTTCAGAGTTTGAAGGCTGGACAAGTGATGCCTTATTTAAAGAAACATGAGATGAGTTCAGCATATTATCTGAACAGAGATCATTCAATGAGCAAGAATAAACACTGACAAGAGAAACACTTCACTGTTGATTATCATATGAAGTCTAATGAAAGCTGTTAATCTGTTAATATCCTGTTAATCTGCATACAGCAAATAAAGAACATGTGACTTTAAAGCATCCAGCAAAGTGATAACTGTCCTCTGCCCACTAAGTAGTGACTCTACAAAAGATTACATTCAATATCATCTTTATATTATATTTATATTATATTTAGTTATTCTCCAGTGCAAAAAAGCCATGTAGGGCAATGTAAGGAGCTCTGTGATTGGTTAGGAAAGGACAGACTGGCCACTTCAATTTTTCTTCACTGCACATCGATCCATAGCTTTGCACTGCAAAGGCTAACAAACTGCTTTTGCTTTACAAAGACATTTAGCCTCGGTATTCACTCTCTTAAAATGCCACTGGACACTGGAGTGAAATGGAGCCCTGATCCTCATAGTTTTATTGTTCCTAATATTTCTTATAGATAGCACAGATAGTGCCCCACTGCAATAATCACTCATGTCTAGATATTCCTGTTAAAAGGGAGTTTTACTACTGTTGCATAGCAAACCTAAAAAACACAAACTATTCTATAAAACGATCTAATTTAAACGAATAATCCAGCTGAAGCGTCAGACAGCCATCATATGACAGTGAAACACTGCCATCTGCTGGACTCGAATAACACAGACGCTGCTTTGACAGGTGAGGGAGTTTCAAAGTCTGCAATGACTCATGCATCAAACTACAAAACTATTATAGCGGACATGGTGCTCTAATGGCTGCTTCATTAACTTAGGTCAGAAAGGATCAAACATATCAATAAATTTTGAAATACAAAACTTCTCTTATTAGCACAACATTGCCCAGGGCTCAGAGAGTATTCCTTATAGCCTATTAAACCTAACATGTTATTTTAATGTGTTACAGGTGAAACAGCCAACCAGTAAAGTTAACTGTAATTTAAAACATTCAGCTACAAAAATGCTTTTTTCAAATAATTTTTTATGACTGCGCTAAATTCAATACTAGATTTTTGCTGCTCTGATTAAAAGGTTAAATGTAAAAGCATAATTTCTGCACACAGTGGTCTGAGGGATCTTCCAGGATCGGGGATTTTATTTTTTTTGTTCTTTTTGGTCTTACTGGTTATTAGGTGGTGATTTTCTACCTGTTGATCTCTCATTTGGAACATGAATTGCTCTGGAGCAGATTGGGTTCAGAGCATGAGTTGACCTGGCATTATGTCGTGGATTACAAAAAAATCCCACATTAAACCTTGAAGTTAGCCGGATAAGACAGCGTTCTGTTTCACAGCAAAGGCCTCAGAGAGTTGTTGCTAACCAAAGTCTATCTTGTACGGCCACGCAGCATCTTATGACGTTTTGTAACCTGTCACTACGAAGGAGCAGTGAAATGATTTCTGTTTTAGCACACATACACAGTGTGAAGATCAGTATCAGGACATTAAAGTGATGTTGCAGAAAGCTGCATCTGGTCAGAAGGAAAAAAAAAACACGCACACTTGGAAGACTTGGCCAGATTTGCACAAAATGAAATGGCTGACAGTGGACAGATACAAGGATGTGGATGGTCACACCCTTGTGCATTAAAGAGGGCGTTCACAAAACCAAACACTCAGACACAATAAGACAGCTGATCAGTTTGTCTCACTAACTCACCTACACAAGTGTGTTGTGAGGGTACAGCAGCTGTGGCAGTTTATCTTCGTAATGTGGCCCTGACACTCCATCGTACGTCACAAAGCTGCGAACAAATGAAACGGTTCTGAAAGCCAAAGAGGCGCTTCATTATAGAGTGTGTTTATTATTAATGACACACTCTCATTAACACAGAAGTTCAATACCACAGCAAATAACCTCCAATAAACTTTTTAATAAACTGTCATTGAAGGCTGATATGTTCTCTCTCTGTCAGACATGTCTTGCCTCTCTTCTTGTTGCGCGCCACACAGAACATAAACACATGGTGTCTTAACTCACTGATATGTGATATCAATGAGCACAGAGTCCAGCCAACAATGGCACGAAGTCAAACCTCCCTCAAGGAGACTAAAGAGGCCAAGACTTGTGTTGAGGCTAGCCCAACAATCTCAATATGGTGTAACTTCCTGCTCTAACTCAGGCTCCTTCCCCACAAGAAAGATGATTGTGTTATATACTAGAAGACAGACCTGGAATTTGGGCCCCCGACACCTGACCTCTGCAAAAGATGCCTGTTTTTCATATCTTGTATTGTTAAGTGTTTATAGTTTCTTGAAAAGGTCAAAATATACAGAAACATAACAACAGAGATACAACAAGATAAAGTTAATTATTAGGATAGTGAAAACTTCAGTTTTTTACGTTTGTTACCAATCTAGCTACAATAGTTAATAGTAGACAGACAATAGACAATAGTGTGGCTTACTGAATGTTTTGAACCGTGTTCAGCACAATATTAATTAGACATTGTTTACTGTTGATTTGCCTCCTATTCTCTCCCTCCCTCCTTCCCTCCTAGATATCTATCTATCTACCTACCTACCTACCCCTAACCCCACCTACCTATCTGAGTGTTCTCTAGGAAGGAAATTATTGACTTTGTCACATGCAATTATGCAATTACAATATCCTTTCTTCCCTGTATGTACAAGGTTTGTCTGTTTTCCTTCCAACAGTTCACAATGCAGAATGCCCATTTCTGTGGGGCTTTCATAAAGATTTGTATTCCCTTTGATAAGATTTTGATCACAAATTAGTCAAAGCTACTAATGATGAAGGTATTTGTGAACTTACAGTTACCTTTATTATGTCTGATGTTCCTGTTTGCTATCAGATAATCACATTCCCCCTTGTGGGATCGTGCTGATGATATGCTGGTTTTGGAATTTCCCAACACGTCTGTTAGCCATGCAGAGCACAATGCCAGAGAGCGCCACCAGCAGGAAAATGGGAGTCTTCATTGTATGTTTACTTCATTTTCATTTCTATAGCAAAGAAAATAAACAGAGTGAGTATATGAATCAGTATTTTTTAAATTAATTTATTGACTTCTTTATTTTTGTTTCCTAAATGTTAAACATGCTTACTTATTAAAGCAAAGTTCCAATACATATTTAAAACTACAAATTAGATGATGCTAATGCTCCAAACAATAACTAGCAAGATGTCTCACCTTGTCTTCTTTTTTTCAGTTAGCCAAAGAGTGATTGGTTGCCTTGAACACCCACAGTTGTTGGCAGGAGTTGGCTGAATGAGGAAGATCTTCAATGTAGGAAACTCTCTGAAAAGTCAGATTGTTTGCAGTGAGTTCATATATTTGCCAGAGGAAAGGTCAGCACCTTCATATCCAAACCAGTTTGAATGAATTCTGTCTAAACAGAAATCAGTTAAAGCTTGCACTATGTGAGCTATGCAAGTAAATATGTAAAAATATCCATATTATAAGAGATCACAAAATCAAGATCAAGTCATGTAATGCTGTCCGTATTTGGTAGATTATGAAGTCTTCGGTATATACGGATATATTGATATCCTTATAACTGTAGTTATTTTAGATTTTCTTATGTGACATCTCTGCATTACACTTTCCTTCAGTCATCTTGACAGATATGACAGATATGCAATCTTCAAAAATTTCACAAAAGCTTTTTTCCCACATTGTTTCTCTCTTGGTTTTATTTGAGGATTCTCCTGCGTTGAAACTCGACTGGAAAACTAAAAGAGGGAAAACAGAAACGCACTTTGGATTAAGAATTTAGTGCAGCTAAAGCTATAATATTGCAGTGAATATCAAATATGTCCAAAAGGTTAAAGTGGCATTCAGCAGGTAGGTAAGTGTAAGTGAAAGTGGTGCAACGAGGGCAAAAGAATTACTCAGTCACAATAATTTGTCCATCCATTTTCTTTCGCTTATCCATGACTGGGTCGCAGGGGCAGCAGGCTAAGCAGAGAAGGCCAGACCTCCTTCTCCATCACTACCGAGTGAAAGAGAGGTCACTACCCAAGGCTCGTTACTATTGGTGAGGGTAAGGACGTAGATCACTACGACGGACCGGTACAGTGTCTCCAGTCCACGTCTGCACCCGCAGCACCAATCAGTCTGTCGATCCCCCGATCCCTTCTCTCATCACTCGTGAACAAGACTCAGAGATTTGTAATTTAACAAAAGTAGTTATTTGTTTATCAGAACGTGTCTTCCATGTCACACCTTATTCTTTCTTTCCTGCCTTGAATGAAACTCACTTTGTGAAGCTGCTTTGGGAGATTGTTAAACTTCATTTATATAGAGTGACCTTATCATTTAGCCAGCTCTTTGAAACAAAGCAGGTTCAGGCCTGTTGCTGTAATTTTACAAAGTGCTGAGGTTTAGGATCAATATCCAACTGTCATTTTAAACTGGACTGATTCATATAATACATGTTAAAAAAAAAAACCTTTGAAAGCATCAGTGTAAAAAGTTTTGGAATAGAAACTAATGAAGTTTTGATATTTTAATAGGTTCAAAATAAAATCAAAATCTGTAATAAATAGTCTGGAATTTTTTTTCCTTCTTCACAGTTTGAACTGTATTTATTATTTTTACTGTGCTGCACTTTTCACTTCACAACAGTTTCTTATATGATCTTGTACTGTTCTACTAAAAGGAGATTCAGATTTGTCACTGTTGACTTTCTGTGCTTAAAACCTTGTACACAGTGAGCTCTAAATGGTCTGAAACTCTAAAACTTGAGTCTAAAAGGAAGCATGTTTATTTTGAAAGCCTCGCAGATGCACATTTGGAGGATTCTTTTAGTGCTGACTTTATTTAACAGCTACTTTTCACACTTATTGTGTGTGTACTGTCCTTACTGCTGTGAGATTATGTGTCTATGTGCTAAGTTTAAATCAGCTCATATATTTTGACACTGTGATGTTCTGACAGCTCTAATGATGCAATGTAAAGACTGCAGGTTGTTGGAGAGTGACTGAAAGTGAAGCACCCCTTCAGTCCCAATACTGTGTGTGTGTTTGTGTGTTAGCTGTCACAGGTAAATATTATCTTCATATAAGTCAAAGCGGTGTTAGCACTAACATTGATTTTATTGTACTAATATTGCCAAACTACTACAGTGAGTTTATGCACCTGTGACTTATTGCTTTGTGACGGACAAGCACAGTTTTAAAATCTGAGGCTAGATCTTAACAGACACAGTGTCTAAGAAATATACAATTTTCTTTCTTGTTATTATATGTTATATATAAAATATATATAACTTGTTACATATAATGACAAGATTTTGTTTTGTATGTGCCATTATGATGGATTCATCCTCAGGTATCAGAATGCTCATATCTGAAAGTAAACTCTGATATAAATCCCTGACAAGGATTATCACTAAATAAAAGATCACCCCAAAATGATCAAATATATAAAGACACTCTCCAGAAGAAGAAGTTAAAAGGATTTTACTTATTGTACAACCAATATCTTCACAGGAATT
Source organism: Oreochromis niloticus (assembly GCF_001858045.2). Classification (NCBI taxonomy): domain Eukaryota; kingdom Metazoa; phylum Chordata; class Actinopteri; order Cichliformes; family Cichlidae; genus Oreochromis; species Oreochromis niloticus. The sequence continues at coordinate 16,629,280 of NC_031986.2, forward strand.
ACAAATTCTGCAGACATATTATTGGCTCACTGAATAACTCTCACGCAGACGTGTCTGCTGCTTATCTCTGTTCAAACATGATGTTTTATCTTCTCTTGAAATCACATTAGTCATCTTTCTGGCATCAGTTTGACCACTGAAGAACATACATGATTTATCTAACATGAAAAAGCCTGTATTATACCTGTGTCACTGTACCACGAAGACAGTGACTGCAACTCTGTGCTTGCAAAATAGAAGAAATAAGACGACCAGCAAATACATAAAAGTTGGTAAAAGTGATCCCAGTTTAGTTTCTTGTCTACTAGGTTCTCTTTGTGTCTTCGTCATCTATGTGAACCTCACTCCCTCTCTGTGTGTTTGTCATATCTCCTTTTTCTGTTTACATGTTCCCCCCCTTGTGTTTCATTCCATGTCCCCTCTGTCTGTCGTGTGCATTCATGTATGTTCTCCACAGTCTGTCTTGCCTCTCTCTCTTCTCTCTTCCCCTCTGTCTCTCACTGCTTGTCTCTCTCTTCCTCCTCCATGTCTATTGCTCTCTCTCTCTCCCTCCGTGTCTCATATCCCGTAACTGTTTCCATGTTTCCATGTTTGTGTCTCCTCCCATTGTTTCCCCAGTCTGTCTACTTCCCATATTCCCAGGACACCGCTGGACAACAAGTGGGTGTTCCAAGACTGACCAGACAGCCAGAGTTGGCAAAAGAACAGACATTCTCTACTTAAGTAGAAGTACAAATACTACTGTTAAAAAGTACTCCAGTGAAAGTTAAAGTACTGATTCAACTTTATTACTCAAGTAAATGCAAAAATGTACAGACTCTAAAATGTACTCCAAGCAAGAAAGTATTAAGTATCTCTTTGGTGGAAGTTTCTATGTTTGTGCAAAGCTAACTGAAACTTCTTGATGCATGCTCAGTCATCCAGGTAAGTAAATCCCCAAAAGTTGATTCTGTTCGTCTGGACGTAGCGTTTTCAGTGGGAGAAACGTTTCGTCGCTCATCCAAGTGAGTGACGAAAGATTGAACCTGCAGTCAGCTGAAACTGAAGAAGTCACTTGGATCAGTGACTAAATGTTTCTTCCACTGAAAACGATACGTCCAGATGAACAGAACTTTTGGGGACTAACTGAAACTTGTAGTATATTAACATAATGATAAAATAATGTCAGTAGATGGGACCACAAACTGTAGTTTAACTTTTTTTTAAAAAATTCCAACTATCCTCAGCTTGAATCAGACCAAAAAGAAGGAAAATAAAGAAAAAAACATCTATTTTCTATTGCCTTCATTGTAGAGGGTGACTTTGCCTCTAAACAGGACAATGTGTACAGTCAGGGGTTAAAGTCGGATTCAGCAGGTGTGGGAACCCTAACATTACAGAACATTTTAAAATATGAAAAAAAATAATTTCACATGTATGGACTCATTATCCAATTTAAAAACATGAGGACTTACATGTAAGATTTAAATTTCTAGCTGGATGACAAAGTACCACAACTGCAACTTATGGACACCTGGAGTCGTTCCGTTGTTGTGGCAAAAACTAAAACAAAACAAAACTGTGACAAGAATAAGGACCCACACACACAGCATTACACGTTGCTATGCGTTTTATTGATTATAAGCTTTGCCACACTCTGTTTCCAGCTGCCACACTGCTCTCCCCTCTGGTCCCAGCAACATCCTTAAAAGGGGAGACATGATTCGATGATGGAGGACATGAAACTCAGTATAGCGCCACTTCGACAGCCCCTGTCAATAACAGAACATTGACCAATCAGCTGAAGGAAGAACAATCTGATATAAATCCGTACTTGCAAGTTGAAACTCAAGAACAAGCTGGGAAACGCAGAGTTTTAAACGTAGTGTTTTGCTTTCTGTAAACAGACCTTAACAAAAAAATGTGTAACTTGTGTTATTTTTTGCAAAAACAAATCTTTTTTACACACAAACAAATTCTCATCTATAGATGCACAAACATAAAACTTTCAGATACTCAGTGTCTTTTACCATCTTTTATGTATTTGCTGGTCGTCTTATTTCTTCTATTTTGCAAGCACAGTGTTACAGTCATTGTCTTCGTGGTACAGTGACACAGGTATAATACAGGCTTTTTCATGTAAGATAAAGCATGTATGTTCTTCAGTGGTCAAACTGATGCCAAAAACATGACTAATGTGATTTGAAGAGAAGATAAAACATCATGTTTGAACAAAGGAGGAGGCACGTCTGCGTGAGAGTTATTTGGGTTCAGTGAGCCAATAATATGTCTGCAGAATTTGCAATTCTTGCTAAGGTATTGGTTGTACAATAAATAAAATCCTTTTAGGTTCTTCTGCTTCTGGAGAATGTCGTAATATATTTGGTCATTTTGAGGTGATCCCAAGATGTGCACAGATCTGTGTTTATACTTCCGTTTTACTTTTGTATCACCTTTTGCTTGAATTTAATAAAACTTAAGCAGGCCCTTTTGCTGAAAGAAGAAACATATTTTCATCTCTTTCCTTCCTGATATTTCCAGAGTTTATATAATAAAGTTCAGAGCACTGGAACAGAAATATTAACTAATTTAGTGGTAATCCTAGTCGGGGACATGTATCAGAGTTTACTTTCAGATATCAGCATTCTGATACCTGAGGATGAATCAGTCATAATGGCACATACAAAACAATAACTTCCTGTGTTTTAATTGCTTGAAATCTGATGTTTAGAGACACTTAGTTATTCATTCAATCAGGGCCATTATCGTGTGTGTGTGTGTGTGTGTGTGTGTGTGTGTGTGTGTGAGGTAGCACTGACCATCAGAAATCTTGAACTTCTCTGCTCATGTTCTACATAACTGATTCAAGCTGAATAGATGTATTTGAATTAAAGCTTAGACAAAAAAATACAATTTTTATTCCCATCTACTGACATTATTTTATTATGTTAATATAGCACAAGGTTCAGTTTGCTTAGCATAAAATCAGTAATGTCCTCCAAAGAGCTTCATTTTACTTTCTTTCTTGAATTTATTTCAGAGCCTGTGCTTTTTTAATTTTTCTCAAGTAAAGAAGTTGAATCAGTACTTCAGCCTTTACTGGAGTATTTTTTAACACTAATATCTCTACTTATACTTAAGTACAGAATGTCTGTACCTTTACCACCTCTGGCAGACAGATGACAGACGATGAAGACATAAATGGAAGAATCAAGTAACTTTTGTGTCATTTAACATTACATGTCTGTTACTTACCGTATTTTTCAGACCATAAGATGCTCGGGATTATAAAGCGCACTGTTGATTTTTTGAGAAAATTAAAGGATTTTAAGTGCACCTTATAGTCCAAAAAATATGGTATTATAGTAGAACTTTATGGAGGCAAACCTGAGCACAGCATTTATTTGGATACAAAAAGAGATCTATAATATTCACACTGTAAAGCTAATATTCAATAGTAGTTGTTTTGTGAATAATTGATTGTGCCTTAAACAATATTTTGATGTGAAGACAAATATCCAACAAAGGCAGTACCATTTTTTAATTGTTGATGATGGACTAAAGGAGAAAATGCATTGATATGATTTTATTATGTTAATTTATTATTTTTTCATAATGTTATAAATTCAAGCAATATGTGTGCTACCATGTGCCAACTCAAACAAATACTTTAGTATATAATGCAATACATTAAAGTCCTGGTTTCTCTTTACATGCACACTTAAAAATCAAGTTGGATTGAGTTTAAAAAAGCATCAGCATTGAAATATTTCCTTTAATTCATCATGTTTCATTAAATAAAATTATCTTCTGCACCACAAATATTCAGCTTCCATTCACATTACTGACAAATGAAGTGTGGAGTTTTGAGCTCAGAGATCAAATAAAATAAAATAAAATACAAAGATGGCTATTATGTACCAGCTCAGGTAGGGTCAAGGAAAACGATGTGCAACCAAATGTTATTTTAGTAACTTTTTTTTATTGCGCAAACACAAGAAACATGTTTTGAAAAACAAAATTGCTGAGTAGCGCACAGCCCTGGAGTGCTGCTAAAAACAAAGAAAGAAATTAAAAAGTGGCTAACCTGCGTTCAGTTTGTTTACAAAGCTCCAAAAGAAATGACACAATCAAAGCTAAAAAGACAATAAAAAGCGACAGTCTTCCCCCTGCTGTGACTGACAGAGAAACAGCCCGTGTGTGTTCAGTGAAATGTGTGTGAATGTGAGACTAGTCATTGACATCCCCCAGACTGTAAAAGTATCACAGAAACACAGTTACCTTTGGCACTGCACAGGCGGCTCTAATGATGACAGAATCACTGAACAGGTGGAGTGTGTGGGAGCATGTTACTGTTACGACATGTTAAAGCCTTGGACCACAAACTCAAAGCAACATGAGCTTCAGGAATCGTTCGATGTTCTGTGATTACTTTGCAGTTTTAGAGAGATTCAAATTCATTGTGTGTTTAGCTACAGGTTAACAGTCTTTAGAGCAATATTTTGTTTCCACCAAAGAGAAAAAAAATATTAGGGGATTTCCTGAACATATATACTTAATCTAGTTGTTAGCCGTCTAAGACCAGAATGTCTCTTGCAAAGTGTACAGGTAATTTATCTTCACAAGCAACTGCAACATATCTGTTAGTGAGGCGGTTTCCATCATACTGACATCTGGGTTTTCTGGTTCCCTCATTCTTTAGTACACATTTAACAACTGTGAACTTCTTGTGACTTTTTGTCATTTGAAGTTTTTCATCAAATTTTCCCTCAACACAAATGTTTTTGACCTCAGTTGGATTATCAAGGATGAACGTGTTGGTATCTTTACAGCTGCTGTCAAGATTGTAGATCTGTTTACTTTTCATAACCTTATCACAATCCTTTGCCTTCATGCTGGCGTCTATGTGCTGTCTTCCAAACTTGCCCACGAGCAGCAAACAGATAAAGAGGATCCTCATTATTACCTGGTGAAGAAAAAACAGAAACAATATTCTGATTCAAAATTTTATCCAGAAAAAGCACAAAATATTGCAACAAATATGAAATATATTTGAGTGCTCTGGGTTGTGTTGCTTAGTAACTTAAAACTGTTGATCTATTATTTCTACACCCATACTGGCTATTTGTCAACAATTCATGTTTATCCACAAAGCTATCAAAAAAATGTATTAATAGTTTTTCCAGTATCTTAGAAAACTGGGAAAGAACCGACACTGGTCTATAGATTGTAAAATAATGCTTTTCACCTGATTTGTAAATGGGAATAACTTTCACAACTTTCATTTTTTGTGGAAAACCCCTTCCTGGAAAGACAAATTAAAAATATATTGTAGCGGTTTTACAATACCATCAATTACTCTCTTTACTGTTACCATATCAATATCATGACAGTCAGTACTCATTTTAGGTTTGACAGCATTTCTAGTAGATAATGGCAGATGGCTTGAGCATGAATTTAGGCTGCAGTTTGGTGAAGGCCTCAGAGGGGACTGTCTGTGACTCCTGAGCTGTGCACGAGGGGTCGACCACCCACTGGATGGCCGGGCACTCGTTTTCATGACCTCACACTTCGACAGTTTCTGGCTGATGTGCTCAGGTAACCTGTAGCGCCATGAAACCACTGTCACGCCAGGGCAAATAGAAAACTCCCAGTTGTTTTAATCTTTGGGCTGAAGGAGGGACAATACTCGGTGTATACATGCTCAATCAACAATATTTTATTTTCATACAATTCAACACTTATGAGCATAAGAACCATCATGATGGGGAGAGATGCCTGAAGAGGGTCACAGCATGTCTCAAAATGGTGACGGGTTACTCAGCCTTTTATAGCTCCTAGTGGCCCCCACCTATTTGTAAAAGCCTAAACATTCACATGTTTTCTCTCTTACGGCACCTAAGTTATGACCTCGGCTCCCTGTCTTCATGCTCTAAAGACGGTGGGGGTATGGAATGTAGTCTATCTTCTCCTAACTGCAGACACAAGGTCTTCTGCACACAACATTCTCTTCATGATTCAGCAGTATGCAATGTCAAGAAACAGTGTAACACATTCAACAGTGTCAAATAATACAGGTCAATCCAATAGATCTAATGATTTTCACACTCTTTTAAGTCAGAAGTATAATGCAAATTAAAACTACATACTGATCACACACTCTATATTAAGGGGTATAATATGATCTACAGCAGTATCATAATTCAACTACTTTGATTACAGATATAAGGTAACATATAATAACAGAATAATCTCACAATTCCCTCTCTTGATCTCTTAAAAAGAGATCACTTACAACATACACTCCATCGTTACAAGGTCCAGTTCTTCTCGGTCCTGAGGCCCTCTGTCCCCCTTTAACGGGTGGACCATATGTGGAATGACCTCTGTGTTTAGCAGTTCAGATGCAAGAAAAACTGTGATTACAACAACAAAGTACAGATGACACTCCCATCACTCCCCAATTCTCCCACAGCTTTATTTCGGTGCTCCAGTTTTCCACCCCCATTTTGGTGCCACCTTATACCTTTCAAATGTACTCAGACTAGAACCTCTGTCTAAGGAGTTTTTAACCTTTATTTTAATGCTGCAGCTACCAGTGTCTTCCAGTTGGGTGATTCTCAGCTTCTTTCTTCGACCTCTGGGGTTAGACCACCCTTTAGTCGTTGCACAGATCAGGGGATTATTCTGCCCCGATTTCAAACAAAGATCTGTGTATTTTGGGATCACAGCCATGTCCCCCTTTTTACCAAGAGCCTCTCGAACCTCGTTGGTCTGGTGTTCCTAGATTTTCGCCAACCCCTTCATGGTTATTGCTGTGTTTATGGGATCCATCTTCTCGAGGAGCCCAACAGAAGCCCAAACGCCATGACACTTGACCCCAGTTGCTGCGAAGGATCCTCATCTCCGTGTCCTCATCTGGTGTCTGTTCCTCTCTCTGTAAGAGACAGAAAACCAAAACACCTCTCTCCCTAGCCTTGATAATCTAGTGTTGTTATCCATTGTTCTTCCGATGACGCAGAAACAAATTAACCCTTTTTATTCTAACTTTATAAGCTTAAGTTTTACCATACCTAAATTATTAAACACACAAATAAAGTCATAAAATGTTCATAAAACCATTGTTTGATGTTCAGACTCAACTTCCACTCCCCCCTTTTTGACACACTCCCATGTGTCAATTCACCGGAGCTAGAAAAGGAAGTATCAGAAATTCTTCTCTCGAGTACCGTTGCTCCAGCCTTGTCATCCTGTGTCGGGGAATAAAATCAATTTAATTCTCACGTTAGATCTGTTAAACACCTGGCTCTGCCCAGGGACTGCATCTGCAGAACTACCTAGAAACAAAATCTCTGTGTTAGTATGAACTACACATTTGTCACCCCCTTTGTACCCACTGTTTTTAAATCTGTTAATTAGAATCCTTAAACATGAAGTGAACTGTGTCCACAACAAGTCAACACAGCTGTAAATGTGGCCAATTATCAATCAATTAACATTCAATAACAAAATGATTATTTTATGCATGCTTTAGTCAACCACTCACCCTGAGGATCTTTAATCCCAGAAAGTTCCCTTCTCCACATGTAATAAAGTCTGTCATCCTTCCATGCCCTGGTAACTGGTCCATCCAGAGCTGTAACATTTTGAAATATACATACAACAAGCCAAACCACACCTTGGTCACACCAACCCTTTTCCCATCTGAGGATGTCCAACGCCATCCTAGTGGTTTGCCAAATTATGATTATTCAGAACTCCTTTCTGTCTCTAAGTTTTGGAAAATTTTATGCTTGTTGTTAAACTTTTAATTAACCTCCTTTGGTGGTAAAAACTGTTGGTGTGGTCAAGTGGGAGCTATAGGAAACAAAAGCTCAGGACAGAACAGTTATCAGTCATGTACTTTATACAAAATTTGCATGTTTTATTTCATATTGATTCTCTGAGTTTAAGGGTATCTTTTACTTTGAATTTAATTTTGAATGTGGCAAGACATTCCTAAATATTGTTAAAGTTTTGGTACTTTTCCTTTATAAACCTTAATTAACTTTTTACAGTGGCCTGCTATGGTTAATAGCAACCTATTCCAGTCATAAGTGATATCAAAAGTTTTCTCCACTGTAGCATTTGGCATTCCCAATAATATAACATGATACCTTAATCAAAACACAGCTAATAAAGCACAGTTTTTCTTAATGCAAACATCAGTGACTCAAAATTAGCAATCAAAGGGTTAAATCTGCAGTTCCACACTCTCATGTGAAGCTACCGTCTCCTCCTCCAGTCTCTCTTATCCTCCTGCTCCTGCAAAAACAAAACAAAACAAAGCGAAACATCCACCCTCTCTTGCCGGCTGGGTGAATTGTTTGTCAGCATTTACTAATCCTAAAGTTCGTGCAGTCTTTGTCTCAGTATCAAGTCAGTCCATCACAGTCCAGTCACATACATTCATTCACACACATTCATACCAGATGTTGCTGATAATGGAGTCTCACGCGTGACCTATTCGAGCATCCATCACCAGCAAGATGACGTCATCATTTTAAAGGAAACTAGTCCTTGTCTTTTGGACTGGATTGACTCGCTGCAATCCTTTTAGGCTCAGGACTTCTCATCTGATCAGTGTCCCATATGAGTGAATTTCTCCAAAGCCCATTATAATCATGGAGAAACACACTTTGCAACTGTTTACAGTAATAATATTTTATAGCGCTTTAAATTTCAATCTTTCAGGCCTGGATTAAAGAGCTGATTGTTAAATCATGAACTCACAAAATATCACCACCAGTGGATCACACCTCTCAGATGTTCTTATCTCAGTGCACTGTAACAAAAACGAAGACAGACATAACCAACAAAATACTAATAAAATAACACATACTAGGGCCCATTGCAGACATGTCCAAACATAAAATCATCCCTCTCTCGCTTAGAGAAAGAACACAAGCCAAAGCTCACTGATAAAATCAAGCTAGCGCTAAGCAAAACCAAAAAATCAACCAGAAATTCACAGGAAAGTTTTACTTCCTGCCGGGACAATATTGTGTAGGAATGAGAACCTCAGGTACCGTAGCACCTTTGTTCCTCCTTGAATTAAATCTCAATCACAGAAAATGCAGTACTTCGACCTAAAACTTACACTATTAGTTCATCATTTTCACTCTGTGCCACTGTTCCTCACCAGGCTGTGTGAAGCACAGCAAAGAATTCAGTCAAGGCCTTTAGCCGTAAACAGACATCACGCACAGACATTGTTTTCATAGCCAAACTGTTTTAGACCGTATTCCTTAAATCTACATAAATGCAATCTGGGTGACATAAAACACATTTTAAGTAATCAATGGCTTCTTATAAAAATATATATTGGGATGTTTGTGTGCAGCATTTTGCATATCAGCTTAAGCATTTGTTAGCAAAGCATTCTTCATTGCATCAGCGTGTGTGTGTGTGTGTGTGCGCATCACTCTTCGTTGCACAAGCGGGTGCATGTGTATGTGTGTGGATCACTTCTCAGTGAATTGAATCAGCATTTTGATTTGTGCGTGTGTGTGTGTGTGTGTGTCATTTCTCACTCAATCAACGAGTGCACATCTGTTCATGTGTGTGTTTCTCTTCATTCTGAGTCAGTGTATGTAGATGTGTGTGTTTGTGTGTGTTCATCACTTTCCTGTTCTGATGTCTTGGGTAAACCACGGCCTGAAGCGTGCCCTGGGGTCCTGCCCTCCTCCTTTTCAGTCTGTTTGCGACCATTGCTGCTGCTGCTGTTCAAAGTTCTGTCCATCCTGGTTCTGACCCCAATTGGGGCAGTCCTTTCTCCAATGTCCATGCTCACCGTAGGTGAAACCTGCATCTTCTTCTCCTGTGTTTTTGTCCATTCTGAGGTGCCTTTTGACCTCAGTTGGTCCTTCGGTCTCGGTCACGCCCTTTTTGCTGCCGTGTTGGTCCACAGTGTTAATGCAGAGTTATCAAGATCAGCATTCTTTTATTCTGCCTTACTTTTCATTCGGGCTTGGCGGGCGTCTCGTCACAGCTCTGTCAGCTGAAGCTGTCGGAGAATTTTCCCCCGTGTAGTGAAACGGGCCTTAGGTTTAGTGCTCTCCGTCTCTGCTGCATGAGATCGCTTTTCTGCAGCACTGTTGACATTTTTCAGGTTGTTGTTGTGGGTCCAGCTGTTGCAGCGTTTGGTCAGGGTCACGTAGAGGGGAGAGCAGGAGTCCAGGTCAGCCTCGGCTTTCAGGGCCGGCAAAGCAGCCTGTAATTAAACATAAAGAGAAAAAAACAAAAACAAAACAAAACAAAAACAAACAGAAGTGTACGAACAGGAAAATGATTTTGTGTTGGCTGTGTTACAAAGAGAGGGGAGAAACACCGGGCCAGGCCCTGTGTGAGCCTTCTCTCCCCCTTTTTTTTTTTTTTTTCTCTTTCTTACGATATAATCAACTCATAACCCACCAAGTTGACAGGACAACATGCACATGTTCAAATTTTTAAATTCACAAAAGAGAATTTTCTTTCCGTCAGTAATCACTTGTGTTGTTCAATCAGCAGAAAACATCTCACAATTTGACTCTTAACCACCAAATTTGTTGTTTCATCACTGGTTGGTCATACCAGTCTCTTTATTTTCTTTTTCTTTGAAGTTAAGTGGTTGTCCTGCAACCCAGAGGGTATATTTGTTAGTAATGGATAAACTTCATCATTAAAAAACAACAGGTGTATGTTAATTTTTGCTGCTTTAACCTTGCTGGAAAATCTTCACATGTTCATGAGTGTAAGCTGTTTCTTCATTGCATGTGTGTGCATTTGTAGGCAGGTTAATTTTAACTCTTTCTCAAACTAGGCGTTACCTTAAAAGGAGCCTTTCTCTCACATTTCTCTGCTTGTGTGTGTTTTTGTTTCACCTTTTGTTGTGATGCTCCGGACGCTTTCCCAACCTCCACAAGTCTGTTGGCCCCAAATTTTATGTGTTAAAACTTCTCTTACTTTCTCCTCTAATTCTCTCCTCGCTGCTGTCTGTTTCCCAGCTGCTGATTCGTGCTGGGTGTGGTTCCCACTACTATAATTTTGCTTCGGCCGCTGTGCTTGTGGGGGCAGTTGGTCCAGGTCCATAGCTTCCTGTATGAACACACTAAGAGATTTATTTAATATCATTTTCATCACTGTTAAACAGATAAGCAGGCAACACGCCCACCTTGACAGCTTAAACTGCACATCAGTCTCCCAACACATTCCTCTCTCTACTCCTCAATACTTCTCCACTACACACCTCTTACTATCTCTCACTCCTTTTATTTTTTTTAATTAAGATTACACCACAGAGTAATGCACCCAATTATGCCCGTCTGTCTCTATGTGGCTCCAAATTCCCTCTTTATTCGTAATTTCACGCTATCAGGGGACAGGCACACAACAATTTTAACCACTGAAACGTCACTGAAACGAGGACTCTAACCTCTATTTTAAGAAATGAGGACTCTAACCTCGGTTTTCTTTTGACTAATATAGAACTCAACCTTAGATGACAAAGCATTCTCTTGTTCTATTCCAGAATAAATGTGAACCCGTGATTACACGGCCGTTCCAGTGTTACTCTGTTATCGTTTGAGGGCCCTCAGCTCTCAGGTGATAAACCTGGACCTCCAGACGACGCTGGTCCGTACGCCGCGTCCAACGTACGGTGGGGGAGCCAACCCCAGGGCAAAATTAATTTCCACAGGTACACTAGGCGTCAACCTTAGATCTTAAAGCATTCTCTTCGCACTAATGTCCTCCTAATCACACATCAACCGTCACTGTCACTGTGTTCACAGTTCACACACAGAAACACACCCAGAGCGCGTCTCACATGCAGAAACACACACAGAAACCTCTGAGCTCACCTTTGAAATGCAAGCGCACCACAAGTCAGACTCTATTTCACCTCTATTTCATATGCTAAACTTTGGTTGCGTCTTAGAAGTTTTCCCCGTTTCTTGCAACAGAAGCCAGTCATAGACAAAGTTAAATGTGGAAGGTAACGTGGGCTGCAACTACAGGGAGTGCAGAATTATTAGGCAAGTTGTATTTTTGAGGAATAATTTTATTATTGAACAACAACCATGTTCTCAATGAACCCAAAAAACTCATTAATATCAAAGCTGAATGTTTTTGGAAGTAGTTTTCAGTTTGTTTTTAGTTTTAGCTATTTTAGGGGGATATCTGTGTGTGCAGGTGACTATTACTGTGCATAATTATTAGGCAACGTAACAAAAAACAAATATATACCCATTTCAATTATTTATTTTTACCAGTGAAACCAATATAACATCTCCACATTCACAAATATACATTTCTGACATTCAAAAACAAAACAAAAACAAATCAGCGACCAATATAGCCACCTTTCTTTGCAAGGACACTCAAAAGCCTGCCATCCATGGATTCTGTCAGTGTTTTGATCTGTTCACCATCAACATTGCGTGCAGCAGCAACCACAGCCTCCCAGACACTGTTCAGAGAGGTGTACTGTTTTCCCTCCTTGTAAATCTCACATTTGATGATGGACCACAGGTTCTCAATGGGGTTCAGATCAGGTGAACAAGGAGGCCATGTCATTAGTTTTTCTTCTTTTATACCCTTTCTTGCCAGCCACGCTGTGGAGTACTTGGACGCGTGTGATGGAGCATTGTCCTGCATGAAAATCATGTTTTTCTTGAAGGATGCAGACTTCTTCCTGTACCACTGCTTGAAGAAGGTGTCTTCCAGAAACTGGCAGTAGGACTGGGAGTTGAGCTTGACTCCATCCTCAACCCGAAAAGGCCCCACAAGCTCATCTTTGATGATACCGGCCCAAACCAGTACTCCACCTCCACCTTGCTGGCGTCTGAGTCGGACTGGAGCTCTCTGCCCTTTACCAATCCAGCCACGGGCCCATCCATCTGGCCCATCAAGACTCACTCTCATTTCATCAGTCCATAAAACCTTAGAAAAATCAGTCTTGAGATATTTCTTGGCCCAGTCTTGACGTTTCAGCTTGTGTGTCTTGTTCAGTGGTGGTCGTCTTTCAGCCTTTCTTACCTTGGCCATGTCTCTGAGTATTGCACACCTTGTGCTTTTGGGCACTCCAGTGATGTTGCAGCTCTGAAATATGGCCAAACTGGTGGCAAGTGGCATCTTGGCAGCTGCACGCTTGACTTTTCTCAGTTCATGGGCAGTTATTTTGCGCCTTGGTTTTTCCACACGCTTCTTGCGACCCTGTTGACTATTTTGAATGAAACGCTTGATTGTTCGATGATCACGCTTCAGAAGCTTTGCAATTTTAAGACTGCTGCATCCCTCTGCAAGATATCTCACTATTTTTGACTTTTCTGAGCCTGTCAAGTCCTTCTTTTGACCCATTTTGCCAAAGGAAAGGAAGTTGCCTAATAATTATGCACACCTGATATAGGGTGTTGATGTCATTAGACCACACCCCTTCTCATTACAGAGATGCACATCACCTAATATGCTTAATTGGTAGTAGGCTTTCGAGCCTATACAGCTTGGAGTAAGACAACATGCATGAAGAGGATGATGTGGACAAAATACTCATTTGCCTAATAATTTTGCACTCCCTGTATAAAATATTTAGCTTTTATTAAATAGTTATCTGAATCTTACAACCAAAGTTTGTATAATAATACACAAGATTGGCTGTAGACCATTGTTCATCATTCAGAACACTGTGTAAAAATAACAAAAAACAAAAAGTGAATGCAAAAGTGCATAAATATTTATTTTACGTGTTTGATATGTGTGGCGGGGCGTGGTCTGCAGTGCCGCTGCAGGGGAGGTGGACCCACCTGAGGGGCATCTGCAATCACACCTCTCGGGCGTAGTCTGTGCTCTCTCGGCTGTTTTTTGGGTGTGTGTCGGGCTGTGAGTTGAAAAGCTACAGCTGGCTGGGAGGGTACACCAACCATGTGTGAAAAGTGGTCCATAACGTACTGGTTCAAAGTGTGTTCGTGCAAACATTGTCGGGGTCTGCCGTGGTACAGAGGGACTTCTGCTTATGAACCTGTGTGCACAGCGTCTGCAAATCCGGGCTGTACAAAGTGACCTCATCTTTACCCAAAACTGTAAGCTGTCATCTGTGAGGCGCGAGCGGTGTTTGTTTTTACCATAATTCATGGTGGAGAATGGCTGCTCTTCTGAGTTTTGCTGTCTGTAGCCGTATGAATGGAAAACTACACAGATTAGCAGCGGCATAGGCACACATAAAATTTCTTCTGAAATTTTCGCTTTCTAGTTTCATTTTCATGGTCATTATTATCAAGACAATGATTAAGCCTTATTCTGATTATTTCTCCTGTTTGGAGGTGTAACTTTTACATGACGGGTGTCTGCAAGTCTGCAATGACTCAAGCATCAAACTACAAAACTATTAGAGCGGACATGGTGCTCTAATGGCTGCTTCATTAACGCAGGTCAGAAAGGATAAAAGAAAATCAATAAATTATGAAACACAAAACGTCTCTTATTAGCACAACACTGCCCAGGGCTCAGGAAGTGAGTGTATTCCTTATAGCCTATTAAACCATAGCATGTTATTTTGATGTGTTACAGATGAAATGGCTATCCAGAAACATTCAGCCACAAAAATGCTTTTTTAATATTTTTTTTTTTACAGCTTTGCACTTTTACACAAGTTTTATCATCAGTGTCACAATGACTGCTGCTAAAATTGAGTACAAGATATTTGCTGGTCTGATTAAAAGGTCTTGATGCGTGCTCAATCATCCAGGTAAGTAAATCTCCAAAAGTTGAATCTGTTCATCTGGATGTAGCGTTTTCAGTGGGAGAAACGTTTCATCACTCATCCAAGTGACTTCTTCAGTCTCAACTGACTGCAAGTTTACCCAATCTTAGAAACAGTACATTTGCATAATGACTGAAACCAGCCCACTGAAGGAACAATGGGCTGGGAGGTCAGTTCGTTCCTCATGATTCTGCAAATTCTCATGACCACTGATCAATGGCCATGAGTACCATTCACAAAGAGTTGTGGAATGGCTGCAATCACAGCATTGTAAGATGGTGAAAGATGTACCCTTAAGCCCCCTCCTCAATCCTCAAACTAAAGGTGCACCTTTAGTTTTGTAATTTAATTCTTCCATCCATTTTCTTTCGCATATCCCTGGCTGGGTCGTGGGGGCAGCAGCCTAAGCAGAGAAGGCCACACCTCCCTCTGACAGAGAGGTCACTACCCAAACCTTGTTACCATAGCTGAAGGTAAGGACGTAGATCGACTGGTAAAGCGAGAGCTTCGCTTTTACTTTCAGCTCTCTCTTCACCACGACAGATCTGTACAGTGTCTCCAGTCTGCGTCTGCACCCGCAGCACCAATCCATCTGTGAACTCCCGTTTCCCTTCTTACATCACTCGTGAACAAGACTGCGAGATCTGTAATTTAATAAAAGCAGTAATTTGTTTGTCAGAGTGCACCATCCATTTCACACCCTGTTCTTTCTTTCCTGTCTTATATGGAAATTCACTTTGTGTAGCTGTTTGGGAGCCTGTTAAACTTCATCTATAGAGAGGTGCTTTATCATTTAGCCAGCTCTTTGAAGCAAAGCAGGTTCAAACTTAAACTTGAAGCTGTGTTAGCACTAATATTCATATTATTATACAAATATTGCCAAAGTACTACAATGAGTTTATGCAAGTAGCGTTTTCTGCAGAAAACTCTCATTGCTAATTAATTACTTTGCTGGTCTGATTAGAGTGATTTGAGTTTTTGAATGACCTCATATGACACAGTAATATCAAGGCTTCTTAGGTGTTGCATCTGTGACTTATTGCTTTGTGACGGACAAGCACAGTTTTAAAATCTGAGGCTAGAGATGAACAGACACAGTGTCTAAGAAACATACAGTTTTCTTGCCTTGTTTGGATCTGCTCAGAGGAGCTTTGTGTTCATGAAGAAGGATCGTTAATAAAAGTGACACTAACTTGATGTTGTTTGGCATCAATGTTTAATAATCTTAGAATCATTTAATACTTCTTAAAATTATAGTCATGTGAATTATCTATTGCAGTTATTGTTGACAAAAACTGAAAATTTTCATCATATTGTATCGTGTAACCATCCAACTCACATATTAAATGTAAATGATTTGTCGAACTCAAGACATGATGAATGTTCCTGCATTAAAACACATCCAGCCTAGTGTTCTCACTCTACCTAAATGGATCTGTTACATTAGTAATATATGGGAGTTGTGTTTCAGTCTTTTCCACATGAGGACACTTACCTTTAGTTTTTGCTTTACTGATGAGTGGCTGGTTAACCTGCAGTGGTTGAAGTATGTGTCGGTCATCTGGAAGAGTAGGTGTAGAAGATGTCTTTAATTAATGTAATGCTCTGAAGGTGTCAGTGATTACTGTGAATTCATTATAAAACTGGATTTCAGTGAATAAAGTGAATAAAGACAGGCCCTCATGGTGAAGCTCAGGTGTGCATAAAGTGTAACAGGAGAGCTTTGTCATACTTTCAGATATTTTACATGAGCCAGTCTTTCAAAAAAAAAATTCATTCATCCACAGGTATCACAATGCTGATATCTGAAAGTAAACTGATACATATCCCCGACTAGGTTTACTACTAAATAAAGGATCGCCCCAAAATGACCAAATATATAAAGACACTCTCCAGAAGAACAAAAAACACATTTACATGTATAGATTCATTCCAAACAGCTCTCGTGCCTCCAAACACATACCGATGATTTGTCACATGTTGGGAAGAGAACGTGTTGTTTCCAAAGCACCACAAATTGGGATCTGTAGCTCAGGTAGAGCAGGAAACCTACTAATCAGAAAGTTGCTGGTTCAATCCCCGTCTGCTGCAGTCTGCATGCCAAATATCCTTGGGTAAGATACTAACCCCAAGTTGCTCTCCGATGCATCCATTGAGAGGATGAATGTGTATTACAGTTTTTCTCGATTGCTAAAACACATTTCTTGAAACTACGCCTCATATCCGCACAACAGTAAACACAAATCCATAACATCTCACTCAATTCCCCAAACATCCTATTTCCAGGTCAAAATGAAGCTCTACACCCAAAACTATTCACTCCTGCTGAAAAACCGAACTTTGCCCTCAGACATCAAACACAAGCCCTCAAAAACACACACACTACAACAGAGTTTTGCACACTGGTACAATTAATTCAAAACAATAGTTCCAAAACAATTAGGTTGCTTATGGTTCTCCCCTTCAAAACCCTTGTCACATGATAAACACAAAAGACGCAACCAATGTATGTACAGTGGCACATTGTCATTCATGTACTATACAGTACAACACACACCAGAAACATTATCCCACCACAGCATCTTGTCTTTGGTCTGGGTCAGGCCAGAGAATCTCATCCACATCACAGGCTATATTGGCCCCAGCCAGGCAGCAGGGGTAAAATCCTCTTGCATGCCTGATCCACCCCTGGCATGCATCTACTGATATGTCTAGGCAGGCCTCTTCCACGGCCTGAAGGAGGTGAACACGGACATAAGGTTCTCGGTCATACACTTTCCACCGCCATGCCGAAAATAACTCCTCTATCGGGTTTAGAAAGGGGGAGTATGCAGGCAGAAAGATATTAGAAAACCTTGGGTTATTGGTAAACCAGTCACGAACCAGAGCAGCGCGATGGAAGCTGACGTTATCCCACACAACAACGTAGTGAGGCTGCTCTGGCTGTGCTGGTTCCCTGTAGTCCAGCTGGAACATATGTTGTCTTAAACCATCAAGAAAAGCAAGGAGAAGCATAGTGTTATAGGGTCCTAGTACGGCATGGCGGTGGAGTACCCCTCGTTGGCTGATGGCTGCGCACATAGTGACATTCCCCCCACGCTGACCAGGGACATTTACAATAGCCCGATGGCCAATTATGTTCCTCCCCCTTTTCCTTCTTTTGGTCAGGTTAAAACCTGCCTCATCCACAAAGATCATTTCATGGGGAACAGGCCGTCCTTCAATCTCAAAGATTCTCTGCAAAACACATAACACAGTAGAGTCAATCGGTACCCTGAACCAAAGTTCAAGAGTGCTGAAATGGCAGCATAAACTGCCATGCTGTGATGGTACACAATACCTTATACAGTATCAAAACTCATACCTGAACATATTCCACACGTTGGTTTTTCACTCTGTCAGAGTTTCGTTCGAAAGGGACTCGGTATGCCTGTTTCATCCGGAATTGATTCTTTCGGAGGATGCGGTCAATTGTGGAGAGGCTGATGGCATTTATGCCTCGAAAAAGATGATCATCCTCAATCACTCTCCTTTGAATCTCTTGCAGGCGGATTACATTATTTCCAATTACCATGTTTACAAGTTCCCTCTCTTGCTCCTCCGACAAAAGCCTTAACCTGCCTCCACCAGGTGGTCGTCTCTGTGTCCTACAAAAATAGAAGCACTCATTACTGTAACTGTCACACATTCATTTTACAGGAAAATAATGGAAACATACTGAAACTCAAGACACATAAATTCAGTAACTTAAACGTTACTGTACAAAGCAGTCTTACTGCAAGTACACCTACCTGTTTTCCTCCCTGAAGGTTCTGATGATGGAGGCAACAGTGAAGCGACTCAAATTTGGTTGTACTCGTTGCCCAGCCTCCCTCATAGTCATCCCATGGACAAGGACATGGCCAACTAAAGTGGCTCGAATTTCATCCGAGACTGACTGTCTTCGTGCCCTTGCTCTTCCCCTTCCTTGTCGCCGTCGTTCTCCACCTCCACCTCCTTCACCACCTCCTCCTCCTCTTCCACCACGTCCTCCTCCTTCACCACGTCCTCTTTCTCCACCACGTCCTCCTCCTTCACCACGTCCTCTTTCTCCACCACGTCCTCCTCCTTCACCACGTCCTCTTTCTCCACCACGTCCTCCTCCTTCACCACGTCCTCTTTCTCCACCACGTCCTCCTCTTTCACCACGTCCTCTTTCTCCACCACGTCCTCCTCTTTCACCACGTCCTCTTTCTCCACCACGTCCTCCTCTTTCACCATGTCTTCTTTCTCCACCACGTCCTCCTCTTTCACCATGTCCTCTTTCTCCACCACGTCCTCCTCCTTCACCACGTCCTCCTCCTTCACCACGTCCTCTTTCTCCACCACGTCCTCTTCCTTTGCATCTCTTTGGATCCATTGTTTCAAACCTGAATGAGCTGACTTTGGCCCTTTTATCTATCCATCGCAGGTTCTGATTGGTGTGTGCTAAATTTTGACTCCTAGTGTTTCCACCTGGTTAATTGTGTGCTAATTGGGCTCAAGCTATGCTGACTTAAGTTAACATTATTGCATGCTAGTGCTTTCTACATGACTACATGGTGTAAGCACTGTAAAATGTAGGGATTTGTGTGTAGAGTTTTGCAGTACCAGTTCACCAAATTTGAGTCATGTGTCAAAGCAGGGAATAGTGTTTATAGTTCAGGGAAATGGGTGAGCTTTTTGACCAATAGCGTTTATGCACTGTAAAATGTAATTCTAGCTGTTTGTTATTTCAACATATTATTCTATATCAGTTTGACGATAGATGACTGAAGTTGTTGTTATAACATAGAATTACAAGTTAAAAACGTCCCAATTACACCAAAAAAAGCTAACTTGAAAACTCATGTCCAGCTAAATCAGCAACTTATGTGAACTTGACAATGTGGGTAAGTTGAGCACAGCAGGATTCAAAACTGCCTCACGTGACTGCTACCGAGGTGCATCATGGGGAATTGGTGGTTAACGACATGCTCACTTTACTTGGACGTTTTCTAATCGTCTTCTTTGGAATATGCTTTCAAGGTGAGTAACATTGGTTATAACTATAAGGAAAGAGAGCTACAAAAGTTGGAGCATGTTTTGAATTTATGGCATGATGTGTGTTTTTCTCTTTTACCGAAATGTTTGCTTTAGCTAATGTAACTTTAGCCGACAAGGTCCAGCTTGTGTGTCATGACCAAACTTGACTTAATAAACTGACACATGGCCTTTTTTATGGGTTTAATGTGGCACTGACCAAATCACAAGTATTGTGCCGCTAGCTTTAAGGTTGTGCACTCAACCACTGTTGCGATATTAGCAAGCTAACTCAGCTAATTAATAAAGCTTATTTCATATTGTCTCTGTACTTGTAAATTTCTTTCAAGTTCACAGGCTGTTGTATTTTGGTGGAAGTTCATTTTGGCAATATTTCCAATAACTGGCTGGGTTCAAAAAGAACTTTTTGGCAGGACTCCGATGCTTGTTGTCATCTGTTTACTCCTATGTAATCACTTAAGTTGTTATTAACTGCTGCATGCTAAGCTGCAAGAGTGCACTGAGGACTGAGACAAAATATGGTCTACAAACCAACATTATATTAGTTTTTATCAGATAGTCCTCCAGTGTGTTTATTTTTTGCTTTAATTCTATTGTGCAGTTATTTGTTACCCTGAAATGCTTTATGCTTAACAACAGCTCACAATTTTAACTTATTTTTGAACTCTTGTGATCAGTATGACTAGATTGTGGGAGTTTCCATACTAAAAGAGCTGTAGTGATAAAGTAATTGGCATCAGAGACACTGATTTTTGGCATGGTATACTGCAGAAGTGTTTTTTTTTTTTTTGCATAATTTACCTTTTAATTAAACTGCATTCTCTGTATTGTAACAAAACTAACATTGTTTATATGTCAGAAAATTAGCAAACATGAATAAATGGCGAAAACAATATAATTATAACATATATTTTTATTTTACTTATTTTAGGTCTGTGAAGCCAAACTTGATGCTGGGGATTTATTTTTGTCAGTGGACTCAAATGGTAAGTTACAATTTGTGCATTTTGTCATACTGGAAACACCACAGATTATATTGTAACTTAATAGCTCTGTAGAACAAATGATATAAAGATTGTAGTGTCAGGGTACTTCTTAAGAAGTAATATGGCACTATTGATGATCACATGCAGGTGGCATAAACTAAATATTCAGACGTGTTACCAACAAATGATTCATTAACAAAAGCAATGGAGCAGACTGTTTAGGTTCTTGTGGTTGTAATAACATCCATAACTGCAGGTTTGTCATTAATTTATTTTCACAGGTCTAGATGATCACATCTGTCTTTGTCATTTAAATGAGGTGGACTTGCAAACTTTGCGCTCTTTTGGGTAAATTGCTGTCCACTACATATACACAGAATGTGCACAGTATTTCAGATCTAAAAAGGGAGTATGTAATGGACTTGCTGGCTTTAATGTAAAAAGCCTGTTGTGTAACTTTAATGAGGCAGTTGGACTAAAACAGTATTGCTCATCAAGGTAAACATCTGAGGAATAAGGAAATTGTTACTTGTCCTTTTACTCAGTGTTCTTTTAATCGCATGTTTACTAAAGTTTTACATCACATAAGTCATTTTCACAATCATTCTACTTTAAAAGATTTCGAGACAGAGCTTATTGTTCTCTGAACTTCCTTGTTTGCTGAACGGCAGGTAAAGTGCATCTTTTTGTTTGTTTGCTTTTGTGTGTTTGTGTTTTCTCTAATGGGCCTCAGATGACCGTTTGCTTAAATTTGGGTCTCAAAGAATCTTTTTTTTATTCTGTCTGTACTCTCCACCCCTCTTCTTCTATTGCTCAGGTTGAAGCAGAATTTGCCCGTCTTACATCTGTTGACCTGAAAGGGTTCCTTTTTGCTGTGCTTGACCATTATGGAGAGGTTCGTGGAGCTGTACAAAATCAAGAGCGGCATAGGAGGGCTAACTAGGCTCCTAAAATGCTTCAATGATGATGTAAGTGTTCAACTGCGAAATCTAATCCTTTGTTTAAGTTTTAGGTTATCCAGTTCAACTGATGAACTCATTGAAAGAAAGCTGATAAGTAAAGTCTGTCATCATATTTCACAACCGGACATTTAGTGTGGTAACTTTTACAGAATCTGTGTATATTGGTGGTAGGTTGGATATCATATTCTACTTGAATGTCCTGATAAGCCTGATTCAAAATCTCCAATGATAATCATATATTGATGGAATTATGCATCAAAAAGCTGTGAATTTGGAGCTGTCTACATGCTTCATAAACACTGTTTAAAAAATGTTTTTGTTTTGTTTTTGACTTCTTTGACCAGAGCCCTACACAAAGGAAGAGGACAGAGGACCTCATTTTCTAAAGGAAGATCCCTCACACACTTTCAAGACTGTGAAGGTTAGCATTGTTTCTTTTAGTAAATTTAATAATGACAGCACCACTGTACTTTTTCCTCACCAAATGTATTATTACAAGATCTTTGACACTGGATTTGGCCTGGGTTTCAGACAAACTAACTGGCAAGCTAGCATTGATATTATTAGTGTCTTGTGTTTATTCATGTCTTCACCAGGGTCTTTGACATTTCGCTGCTGTACTGTTCACTTCAGCTTTATGTTTGATTTCTCACATTGTATATTGTAATGGCAGAGATATTAGGATATTTAAGGGCCTGCAGTGGCTGCTACAGCTGTGGGGGGCAATACTTTGGTGAAATGTCCTGGACCCTGGAAAAGAGACTGTGTAGACTGGGTAAGCAATTAAAGGTTACTGGCCGAGAGTCATTGGGCAGCTGGGTAAAGGTGGATGTTGACATTCAGTGCCAATTATGCAACCTGTTCAGCCATGTCTATATGCTCTTTTTTCATGCTGTTAATATAGGGGGAAAAATAAACTTTAATCAATAAACTGATTAAAGAAGCATTGTCTATGGAGCCATAATCTGATCCTGTAGTGTAGCTGCAGTTTGCACATTTCATGTATTCTCAGCCAGATTTGGTTTAGAGCACAGCCAATATTTAGCATAAGTAGATTTAAATTCACACACTGGTGATGGCAAGCTACGTTGTAGCCACAGCCGCCCTGGGGCGCACTGACAGAGGCGAGGCTGCCGGACACTGGCACCACCAGGCCCTCTGACCACCACCAGTAGGCAACAGGTGAAGTGTCTTGCCCAAGGACACAACGACTGAAACTGTCGGAGCCGGGGCTCGAACCGGCAACCTTCCAATTATAAGACGAACTGTCAACTCTTGAGTCACGATTCAGTCATCCACCCATGTGTGTGAATGACTGAATGTGTAAAGCACTTTGGAGTCCTTAGGGGACTAGTAAAGCGCTATACAAATACAGGCCATTTACCATTTAAATTGAAAATTTTGTTTGAATTCTGCAATTGAAGACATGCTCAGTTATTTATGAACATGGTCTTTGTTTAAAGCAAGAAATGGATTTGTAACATGGGGGTGCATATCTCATTCTGAAAAAACTTTAACAACTAATAAGTGTTACCCAAAGCCAATCACCATCATCCAAGGCATCAGTATGGCTCTTCTTTGGAAAGACATGAATTCTTAAGCACAAAGAATGTTGTGTAATTGTAATTGTGTAATTTTGTTTTGTTTTGTTTTTGTCTTTGAACCCTTTTATAGCCGACAGGTATTGAAGACACGTTTTCTAAGAGGATGAAAGTTGGCATTGCGATGGTGAAAGAAGAAGACATCATCGATGTGTTGGTTGTCCTTGAGGCGGCAGTAATCCTGTCTAATCTGAGGGATGTCTCAAGTGCCATTTCCATGCTGATGGGCCTTCTTTTTGCCCTCAACATAGACTATCCAAAGGAACTTAAGGACATCTTTGAAGTCATTCAGAACGTCCTAATGAACATTGGTGGAAGGCAGTGCATCTCACTAGTGCATGGTCTAAGAAACAGACTCTTGCAGAAAGCCATGCAGAACTGTAATTGTATGCTCACAGCATACAATTGCCTTAGTGTTAAGGACAGTTTTTATTTTACTGTTTGTTTTTTTATTCTTGCAAGTTCTCATTCTCACTTTTGTATGTCACTAAATGACTACACTTTACATTACAGATTAGACAATTACTCATTTGTTCATGGTTTAAGAAATTTATGTGAACAACAATATAATGGTGGACTTTGCAGATGCTTATCTCATGCAAGTCAGTAGTTTTTCCTTTGTTTTGCAATTGAGCAGACTCAAACTGATGTTTCTGAAATATTCATATTATCAAATGTTTCAGAAGCATGCGCTCATTTTCAGAGATATTGGTTCTGTGGAATTTGTTGCAATTGTAAACGAAGACAAATACGAGAGTTTGATGTCTTAGTTGTTATAAACTGATCTTTACTGTCACTTATCAAAGGTTTTGTACTATTTTAATATTTCAAGTTTTATGCTAACAGGTGTGACTGAGCACAATGAAGTTTAAAAAGTTTGCAAATGTAAAGAATAACTTTTCTAAAATAGCAAGTGTCCCGTTGATACATTACATTAATGCAGACTTTATGTTGTTACTTCACAAGAATCACTACTGCTCCTAGAATATTGGTCAGAATTTAATCTTCACCCAAACTGGGCTCAAGACCAAGTTCAAATTTATTGTTTCACAGGGTTGAGTTTTGATGGATTGTGAGCCTGATGAGCTACGTCACTGATTTTTCTGTTTCTCAGATGACTAAGATGGCACAATAAATGGTGAATGTTGGGTGCTCATGAGTAATTGTCTTGTCATGTTCTTAAAACAAACTTTCTGTATGAAATGATCAGATAGACTTTAATGGAATCTGTGGGGTTTTTATTTTTTTTTCTGTAAACAACAGAAAATTAATTTAAAGGAATGTAGATATTTAAACCTGAGATCTAAGATAAACCTAACAGGTAGTTTTGCTGAAATGGATGTTAGAAAGCTAAAAAAAAAAAAAACTTAAGATGTTTAATACACATTTTTCTTTACATCCAGTCAATCAACTCTGATAATTAAAATGAAACTGATTTACAAGTTCACTCAGCTACCTTAAGGAGCTCAGTTAATTAATAAACTTAAATCAATTTAGCTAACAGATTATGTTAGTTAAGCTAAAATAGATTCCTAAGTTAAAAGAACTACTAAAGTATTTGAATTAACTAAAAAACCCAAGTCAACTGAACTAGGACAAGAGTTTAAACAATAGATTATTTTAATTTAGCTGAAAGAGTTTTCCCAAGTAAAAATGACAATTAAAGGAGTTGAACTGACTAACAAATCTCAGTCAACTAAACTAAGACGAAAGTTTAGACAACATGTGATTTTTCATTAAGATAACAATTGGTTGTGTTATAAGAACAAACTCTATTTCTTGACTTAACTTAAAATTTTAAGGCAGCCCTGTACCTGATATTTTTAAGTTGAAACAACAAGTTATATTTTACAGTGTGGTTTTGAAATTTTAGTTTAGAGGCCTGGTTATAGTGTTTAAGCAATCGAGAAAAACTGTAATGTTAAATAGAAAGCACTTACAACAAAAAGCATAGAAAAAAGTGATTGGATGAATGAGGCAAGTTGTAGAGAGTAGAAAAGTTTTATATAAGAACCAGTTCATTTACCATTATATGTTAGTCAGTTCTGTACTTTATACATGTAATATTGATTCGTTAGGTCTGATACATGTAGTCAACCTAACTCACTGACAGCAAATTTAAACAACTGTAATTGTTTATTTTCAGCATCTGAAATACTAGTTTAGTTTGTTTTTTGTTTTGTTTTTCTTTTTGGCTCCTGATATTAGTCAACTACTATTTGTCAATGTTGAACTAATAATGAATTTAAGTAAAGGTATTATCCCAGTTTCATCCTGTTCAATTCAATTCACAACTGCAGTTGCCTCAAAGCGGTTTAAATTGCAATTTCACCAGCTGAGACCACATCCTCATTTTAGGTTTGACAGCATCTCTTGTAGATAATGGCAGATGGCTTGAGCATGAATTTAGGCTGCAGTTTGGGGAAGGCCTCAGAGGGGACTGTCAGCGACTCCTGAGCTGTGCACGAGGGGTCGACCACCCACTGGATGGCCGGGCACTTGTTTTCAACCGTACTATACCTGACCTCACACTTCGACAGTTTCTGTCTGATGTGCTCAGGTAACCTGTAGTGCCATGATCCACTGTCACGCCAGGGTGCATAAGAAATGATGCTTTATGAGACTGATGGGGTCAGGCAGCAGGGAAAACACATCCACAAAATGCTAGTAACTTAAGTTTGACTATCTAAGACTACCTAAATTAAATAAAGTCATTACATGCTTGTTAAAAGCCAACACCAATTTTCCCACTTGTGACTACTTCTCCACGTTAGGTAAGTTTTCAGTGTTTGCCATTACCAAAATGGGCTGAAATAATAAGTCAGTATTATTGTGAGTATCCAGAAGATGTGCATATTAGTCAGAAAGTTTAGTGGAGTGTGTTTGTGTGAGCAAAGTCCTGCTGATGGCTTAGATCCAGCCTATGGTAGCGCCTGCTGCAGTTCTCTGTACACTGTAAATGTATTTCATGCAGTTAAGTGTAAGTTGATTTTATTTTATTTGAGATTTAATGCTAATCATAATCCAAGGAATACACTTGATTTCTTAATAGAGAGCACCAGGGGCCCGCCAGCTTTGTTCTTTGATGAAAGAAGGGTGGGAAATCTTTTTAAAATGAGTAAGATTAATAAAAGTCCAGGTCCTGATAATATATGTGGCCAGGTGCTTAGAACATGCGCTGAGCAATTATGCAGTATTTTTTATTATATCTTTCTTTTATCTCTTCAGCAACAGAAGGTTCCAGAGGTATGGAAAAAATCAATTATTTCTCCAGTTGCTAAGACCACAAAACCTACGTCATTAAATGATTTTAGGCCTGTCGCTTTAACATCCTTAGTGATGAAATCCTTTGAAAAACTTGTCAGGAAGGAGATCCTGCAGCAAGTAGAGAAGCTTATAGATCCACTACAATTTGCATACAGGCCTTGTAGAGGTGTGGATGATGCAGTGGTCACTCTGTTGAACTACCTTTATCACCATCTTGATGGCGCCAAAGCTCATGCTCGGCTCTTATTTATTGATTTTTCTTCAGCTTTTAATACTATCCAGCCACATCTTTTAGTTGATAAGCTTCTTAACCAGTTTAAACTTGATTTTAATCTCGTTGGTTGGATTTTAGACTTTTTAACTGACAGATTTCAGTGTGTGAGAGTAAACGGCTGTTTTTCCAAACAGCTGAACTCTTCTACTGGCTCGCCACAAGGTTGTTGTCTCTCTCCTCTACTGTATATTTTGTACACTAATGACTGTCGCAGTACACAGGCCAACAGGCATTTCATTAAATATGCAGATGACACAGTCATTGTAAGCCTCCTTCATGGTGAAGAGGATTCCCATGGGCCTGTTGTGGATGAGTTTGTTTCGTGGTGTGATCAGTCATTCTTAATGATTAACACCTTAAAAACCAAGGACATGGTTATTGACTTCAGGAAGACATCGCCCCATCCTGCGCTAACAGTGGTAAATGGTGCAGCCATTGAACTGGTGGACAGTTATAAGTATTTGGGGGTTGTTCTTGATAAGGCTCTGTCCTTTGATTCACATCTTGCTGCTACAGTGAAAAAGGTCCAACAAAGATTGTACTTTTTAAGGAGGTTGAGAGGTTTTAATGTTTCATCTGAAATGATGACTCTTTTTTATAAAAGTTTTATTGAATCTGTTTTAACTTTCTGTATCATTGCCTGGTACGGTAATATGTCCCTGAATAATAAGACCAGACTTAACAACCTGGTTAAAGTGGCTGGCAAGATTTCAGGGAGGCCTCAGGTCCAGCTTGTGGATTTTTATAACAGGCAGGTGCTGAGGAAGGCAAACTCTGTCCTGTTGTGTTCAGATCATCCTCTCTTTAATGATTTTCAACTGCTTCCATCAGGTCGTCGTTATAAAGTGCCTGCAGTGAAGACAAAGAGACATAGACTGTCTTTTGTACCTAGTGCTATTATCACAGTTAATAACACTAAACCATGAGTGTTGTTGCCATTGCACATTGCACTTTTTTTGATGAAAAATCTAGGTTGTTTTATCAGGCTTATATTATATTATTTTGGTGAGTGTATGTGATGTGTTGGTTGTCTGTTTGTTTGTTTGTATGGACATACTGCAAATCAATTTCCCGTTAGGGACAATAAAGTTACCATTGACCATTGTGTACATGTTGTTTGAGTAAATCTTCTCAGTCAGTAAACACCAGTTTTATCATTATCTTGATTAAACATACATAATGAATACATCCTTATATCTGAACAGAGAGATATAACATGCACTAAATTCAAATTCACTGAGCCAGCCACTTGTTTGCATGAGATCTGAGACACTGGAAGCAGCAAAAAAGCTTGTAAAATGTTGTTTTGTGCAATTCAGGTGGACTGAAAGAAAAACTATTAATAATATCAATAAATGAAAGACTGCAGTCCAGTTTGACTAAATTAAAAGTGAAGATCCAGAAGAGGCAGAGCATTAACAAGAACACTGTCAGTGTCTGTGTGTCATGGTTCTGGGTCTTTGTCCCAGTGTTTTGTGTTGGTGGACTTTTGAATCTTATTCAATCATTGTTGTCGTATTCTTATGCTGACTGAGGTTTCCTAGTTTAGTTTTCTTGCATATGTCAGTTTTCTTCTTCTTAATTGTTTTTAGTATTATTATTATTGTTTGTCCTCAGTGTCTCCAGTGCATGTCAGTCTTGTTGTCATGTCCCGTCTGTCATAGCCTTCATCTCTGCATTCTGTCTTTACCGTCCTCTTAGTCTTGTCTCTCCCTCTCTTTGTGTCTTAGTGCTGTCTCTGTGTTTTGTCTCCTTTACCTGTTTCCAATGTCCCTCTCTTTGTGTTTTGTCCTTGTCTCCCCAATCCATTGTGTGCTCCCATGTTTGTTTATCCCCATCTTGGTGTCAAGCTCACCAAGCTCTTATTTTGATTTTGAAAGTCACTGTTTTTTGTGGTATTGGTGATGCAGCTAAAATAAATGCTTTTAAATAAAAGAATAACCATTCAAAGTGCTCAGTGGTGAAACTGTAACTCTTTCAGAGTTTGACAGCTGGACAAGTGATGCCTTATTTAAAGAAACATGAGCTGAGTTCAGCATATTATCTGAACAGAGCTGATTCAATGAGCAAGAATAAACAGTGACAAGAGCAACAGTTAGTACACTCTTGATTATCATATGAATTCTAATGAAAACCGTTAATCTGTTAATATCCTGTTAATCTACATACAGCAAATAAAGAACATGTGACTTTAAAGCATTCAGCAAAGTGATATCTGTCCTCTGCCCACTAAGTAGTGACTCTACAAAAATTATATTTCATTTCCAGAGTTATTCTCCCTGACATGTAGGAGTGTAGAGGTTTAAAGTGAAACTCTTATATTGCTGTTACATTTGTACAGGAAACATCGGACTTTATCTCAAAAATCCATGGAAATTCATTCATTATTGAAAACGCTGTTTTCATTCATTCACTATTTAATGTTACTGAACTAAATGTGAGACAGCTTCTCTTTGAAAATACAATTTGTAAAAATCATGAAAATTTTAAGTGACAGAAATTCTCTGAGGCAGAAAGCTGGTTAATAAGTTTATTTTATCAATTCAACAATTCAGCAGAGGGAGAGCAGATGTAAAATTAACTGAGTGCAGAACATAATGTTTTATTGCATTTTCACTATTCATTGTTTTTCTAAAGCAAACTGAAGAAAAATCATGATAAGCAATAATGAGATTGTAGCCAGGATGGCTGTAAACTTCAAACTAAGCAAAACGCAACAATTCAGAACAGTTTAACCAATTTGCTGCTATGCAAGTGGACTGGCACTCCATGTTTACACTTTATAGGAACAATCCTGTTGTCATGGCGTCGACCTGTATAACTACAATTAGGATGTGAACTGGTAACAACAACATTAAAGCCAACATTATGTGTTCCGTCACCATGTGCACAGGTGTTTCTGACCCTAACACCTGTGTCCAGAAGAAATGTGTTTATTTTTTTGCATCCACCATTTCGACCGTTGATTTGTCTCGTCTGCATCACTGTAGCACATTCGTATTCCAGCATGTTTCCAATGACATGTTTCTGATAGAAGTCCAGGCTTGCACAGAGCTCCACAGCAGAAAGCAGGCCCAGCAGCAAACAGACAAACTGAACCTGCATGATCCTCTGGTGAAGAGAAAGGAAAATAGTGTTCTTATTAAACACCACAACTAATGTAGTTTCAGAAAGGAGAGACTGTGTTTGCTATCTCCATTCTTTCTGAGACTGACAGATCAGAAGTAACAAAACAAAACGGACAGTTTGATAATTAAATTAAAAGAGCTGGTACAAAACACAGCAGGGGGAATATTAACAGGAAAACTGTCAGTGTCTGTGAGATGTCTGTTTTCTTTCTGATATGCTAATCAGTTAGTGCAGCGATAATCAGTGTAAATGTTAGCATAGTTTTATGTGACATCGAATTCGCTCAACTAAAGGTAGTTTAGTGTCGTTGGTCACCATTATCAAAAACATAGTTATGAGCTTCTGTCTTAAAAACACAAAAGGAAGCTTTAAAAAATTGCGATACAGCTTATGTTTATGTAAGAATATGACATTACAACATTTTAAAAGTGCTGTTTTTTTCAACTCTGCACACAGGACATTTTTATTGTTCTCTTTTATTTCTTCCTCAGTGGCGTCCACAAATTAAAACTTACCAAAGTAAAGCCGTCTCTCTCCTTTCGTCGCAGATGTAGCTGTTAAATATTATGTCCATCCATCCTTTACATTACTGCCATCGTGTGGCCGTAGTCACCTATTGTCACTGAAAGCTGCTGTAATTTCAATATTATTGGAGACTGCAGCTCTGTCTGCGATACAGGTGTGTGTGTGTGTTTATTTTATTTTATTTATTTTAGTGGTTTCTGCTTGCCTTGTGTGTAATTGCACTGATGTCCATCCAACTTTGTTTATTGGCTTCATTGTTTAATAATCTTAGTTATTGGTTAATATAACCACAAATTGCTGTTGAATCTAAATGTCTTACAGTGAGCCTCATTTGAATTTAGATTTTGTCTTTTCACACACTGATTGTCAGCCTGAAACTTTTACATTACCCAATGAAACAATGTTCAAGAACTAAAACATCAGCTCAGACATGAAATCATCTTAAATGTAAATACCAGAGAGCTTTCCTCTCATGTATTTTGGCTTGGTGTGTAATAATAATCAGTGGCAGTCCTAGCCTGTTTGGCGCCCTGGGCGAACACCCCGTCTGATTATAATTCTGATTGTTTCAGGATGACCTGCCATTATCCAATGACACATCTGCTTACCTGTATCTTTTGCTCGTTTCTCCTCTTCTTTTCTCTTTTTTCTAAACTGAGCACCTGATGGCTTTTAACTTTTCTTGTCCATCTTCCATTGGTTTTAATTTTGCACTCCAGTATGAACACCCATCCCCCAACACGGGGATCACCACAACATAACCTAACAGACCTACACCTTAGTTCACAGATTCACTTTGTCTATGGTTTATTTCTGGGATTTCGCACAACCCAGGATTCAAATCATGAATACATAATGGGCTTGGATTTACAAAATTATGAATGAAATGTGCTCTATTTGGAAGCAGCCGGCCCCTCTCCCTTTCGACAGGTTGTGTGTGAGACTTTAAATCATCAAACTGTAAATTATAAATTTTAAATTGTTATTGATCCCTTGCCTGGTCCTAAAGTGTATATTTATTTTCTTACTCTTCTTATATTTATTGTTTGTTTACTTGCACTGCTGTAACTGGAGCCTCGTCATCCCATCTCTCTATATACTGGACTGTATGTAGCGGAGATGACAATAAAGTTTACTTTGACTTCAGCAGCGAGCAGGCGCACCGAGGGCTCTCGCGCTCACTTGCAAATTATAAGTCTGTATCATGATGTCTGGTGTTTTCGTGTTTGTTGGTTTGTTTTTATTTTTGTTTTATTTTGCGAGTTGGACTCCAGCCAACCAGAGAATCCCCCGCCGCCCCGCCCTCTCCTCCCTGTGCCGCAAGCAGCAGGCGCACCTCGCAAACGGAGGGCGCCCTTACTCCCAGCAAATGGGCGGCAGAAAACCGATCGGTGCCGATGCCATCTCCAAAATGCGCTGGCATGACGTCGGGGCAGCATGAGTCCGAGCAACTGTATTTTTTTTTTTGGAGATGCCTGTAATGCTGCCCCCACCACGATGCCGCCCCTATCAAAAACCGTGTTAATCAAAAGATGTGCGATCAGTTTGTTTCATTAAGTCATGTAAACAAGGCATTTTGTAGTGGGTAAAGCAAATGTGGCAATTTGTCTTGAAACAACAATGGTAATCTCCAAATTTCAACGTGTTTCTCTAAATAGAATTACAACTTTATTCTTGAAATTTTGACTTTATTCTCCAAGTAATCAGTAATATTTTTTTCTTAATGTGGCCCTAACACTCCTTCGTACAGGTGTGTACACAGAGGGAAGCCCAACAATGTCTGACCCTGATCTTTGCAGCAGGAGTGATAGCAACGATATTTAGACTTTTGCCTTTTGGTCAATTATTTCAATCTTGATGCTTTAAAGCTCATCTTAGAAATGAATAGTTGGCATAAAATGAAAACAAAAGCAATAAAATTTAATAACATTAAAAACAAAAAAAACATCTGAGAGGCAGGGTGCTGAATATGAACATTTGACCTTGTGAGTCCTGTGACTGGTGATGCCAAAAATTAAAAAAAAAAAAAAAGTAAATAAACTAAGCAAAAACATTTATTACATACTATTCTGCGATCAAATAAAAATATTTTATTAGAAGCCAGTTTGATCGAAGAGATTATTTCTACACAGCATCCTACAGTCAGTACAATTAATATATCAGTATTGGTGGGTTGAATATAGTTTGAAAACAGTTTTATATTATTTAATGCAATGTGTGAAGCCGATCACATGTTCAAAAAAATGTAAATGGTTACTGATAAGACAGGCTCGAGTGAAAACTTGTGACGAACAAGATGTTTCCAGCGACTTTTGGTCAGAGCTGATGATAAATGTTGATCTTTTGTTATCTCAGACATGTATATTTGTGGGTACAGAGGTATCGTCCATGGGGATTTTTCCTGTAGTTGTGTTATTGGATTCAAAAGTCACTATGTCCTTCTCAAAGTGCACAGGTAATCCTCCACATTGGACTACAACTATTCTGTTAGTGAGAAGTTTGCCTTTATACTGGCAGTTGGGTTTCCTGCCTCCATTATTCTTTAGTTCACATTTAACAATACTGAACTTTGCTTTACTCTCTGTCAAGCAAGTATTCTTATGAGGTGACCCATGACCATTACAAATGGCTTTGACCTTTTCGTAGTCACTAAGGATGAATGTGTTAGCTTTCTTACAACTGTTGTCAACATTGTAGATCTGCTTGTTTTTTATTTCTGCATCACATTTTTTCGCTGTCATCTTGGCATCTACATGCTGTCGTTTAAACTTTTCATAAGGGGTTTCATTCTTCAGCCATTTGACTTGACGATTAGTTAGTTTTGAGAGTCCAGTGGCAAAGAGCATCACAAGCAGCAAACAGGCAAACAGGATCCTCATTGTTTCCTAGAGAAAGAAATACAGGAACATTTTCCAGATTAAGAATTTAAAGCAGCAAAAATCTTGACACTGGTGGAAATATTTATTTGATTTCCTGCTGAATTTGTAATTTTGCTCCCTTACAAAGAAATGAACAGTCTCTAATATTTATGGTAGTTTGATTTTAATGGAGAAAGACAGAATATCAACCAAAATTCAGAAAAAAAAAAAAACATTACATAAAGGTTTTTGATTTGCATGTCATAGATTGAACTAAGTATTTGTTCCCCTATAACCAAACCAGAATTGTGGTTCACACAGATTGGATGGCAGTTAATCAATTACAGATACTCCTGATCTCAGTTTATTTTGTGTAAAAAACACACCTGTCCACAGTATCAGTTTCTTCCAATCCAACTTCTACACTATCATGGCAAGACCAAAGAGCACTCAAAGGACTTTTTACTGAGGTCTACAGGGACAATACAAGATCATCGACCTTCTTCAGGTCTACAGTCCCCACCATGGGCAAGACCAAAAAACTGTCAAAGATCAACAGGGACAAGATTGTAGACCTGCACCTCTAGACCTTTCTTTTGAAGTGAGGATGGTTATGAGAAAGTTGTTGGACCAGCCAAAACTAGAAGAGAGTAAGCTTGTTAATGCCTTGAAGGCAGTTGGGGCCACAGTTACTAAAAACATTGATAACCCACCACGCTGTAATAGACAAAAATCTTACGGCACTTATAGGTCCCCCATGTATAGGCCCATCTCAAGTGCGAGTGAACATCTAAATGATTCAGAGAAGACTTTAGTGTCGGGAGATGAAACTAAAGTCAAGTTATGTGGCATCAACTGAGCTGCTGAAATGGGAGTGTGACCAAAAAGACAGCATCCCCACAGTCAAGCAGAGAGGTGGAAACATTATGATGTGGGGCTGTTTTTATCCTAAATGTACAGGAAGACTTAGCTGGGTCAGAAAATGCGACGTCAGACTGCATGCTACCGATTGGCTTGTCAGTCGCGGCACTCAATGAATCATGAGACGGTGTCCTTCGCGAAAATCAAAACTGACATTTTTTAAACCCGGTAACGAGGGAAATAGCTGCACAAAGCACACAAAAAGCCACCGATTGCGCAACAGATATATCATCGCTGCAACGTCTTCCTTAGTTGTGGTGTTCGTGTTGCATATGAACGACATCACAGACATTTGGCCACTTTGCTGTAATGACCACACGCACATTAGGTGGTACTTGATTGCAATGGAAAATGAGTCCCGTCAAGCCAATCTGAGTATGTACTAATGGAGAAGTGCTATAAGATCACAGAGTAGTCTAGTCAGTCTCCAGACCTCAGTGCTGTAGAAAATCTGTGGAGGAAGCTGAAGTTTCAACTTTCCAAGTGGCAGTCAGGAAACTTAAAGGATTTAGAGAGTTTCTGTAAAGAGGAGAGGGCTAAGATCTGTAAACCAAGAGACGTGAAGCGTAGTATGACCATCTTTTGGCCAGACAAAATATGTAAACATGTTCGGTTCACCCTTTCAGGTCACATACTGAGGCCACAAACACGACTCTGTATTTCTCTTCTCTCTTGCTTCTCACATTTTAAGAGCCATTTTTCACAGATTTACGACCGTCACGTAATTTTTGGCACCGTTCTCTTGAAACTTCTATTTGAAACTGAAACACCCCGAAAAGCGGAAGCATGCTTCTGCACACCTGAGGTGCATGCGCTGCGCAGACCCCCTCTGCATGTCCGCCGGAGGGGGCTGACTTGAGCAAAAGACACAGAACCAGCAAGAAAGGAAAAGACAGAAGCAGACAGAGTTAACCTGAGCTGGAAATAAAACAAGAGTCAGCAAAGCAACTTTTGAGAGGAGATCAGGACCTGATTATTCTTCTAACTGATGCCTACACACAGCTCTGCTGGACAGGTAATTACCCCTGTTTGGTTTAATATTCTAGTTCAAACAGTGTAACTATGAAGCTAAGACAAATACAGATCATATATTTTCATACAGTGATGTTCCAGTCGGGTTGATGTTTGTGCGTCTTCACTGTAAAGACTGCAGGTTAGTGTCTCCAAATGTGTCTGTGAAACACACCTTCAGTCTAATATTGACACCGTTATGCCGTGTGTACTTCAGTCCCGCTACCTACTCTTGAAAACGGTGTGCACATCTACTTTGCTATTTACGGTTCAATATGTGTATGTAGGTAAGGAATTCCTGTTGCTCTGAGGTACATCTAGCAAACTCCAATTATTTACCACTAATAACAACCATTTTACTTTATTAATACTCTTTAATAATATCTCATTAGTTTCTTATTCAATTTAATTCAGTGTTTTAAATAATTCAATTATAAAATCAATCTAAATCAATATAACAGCTTCCAACAATTCAATATCAAAACCAGTCTAATTTTTACTGCAGGAAATAACTTTTTGAACAATATTACTGGATTTTTTAAAGGCAATAATTAATTATTTACATACAAATGCTTGCATGTAGATATTATTATGAATATTATGTGCCAAACAATTACAAAAGGCTGCATTCACCAGGTTAAACCAGTTGACTTTTCACAAAGCCATGATAGATAAAGTTTGCTGATCAGAACTTGGTATAATCTTAGCAATGAATAAATAAAATATGCTTCATAAAGGTTCATATGTTGTTTATCACTTTAGCTTTTACAAAACATGAAAATCATCAAAAAGGTTTCTGGTTATTTGTTAAAAGTTTGGAGGGGAGTTTTTTATTTAAAGCCTTTTAAATAACCTTGGTAGGGTTTTTGTTTGTTTGTTTACATTGTTGTTGTTTTTGTTTGTTTTTTGATTGATGGATTTATGATGTGGACCTAAAGGGATTAAGAGTTCTCTACTTACATCCACACATTGAAGCATACATACTTTGTCTGCAGTTAGGTAATAGCTGTCACAGCAAAATATTATCTTCATACATGTCACAGCTGTGTTAGCACTAATATTTATAATAGATGTGATCATAAATAGAAAACACTTCTGCTAAATGTTATTATTATATTAGAAATGTATAAAGCTTGAATTCACACTTTTCCAAATGAGGATATATACCTTATTTTTTACCTTACTGATCAGTGGTTGGTTAGTTAACTGCAGGTGTTCGGGCATGAGTCAGTTGTCTGGAAGAGCAGGTGCTGATGATGTCTTCAGTGATTCAAATGCCCTGAAAGTGGAAAAGTTACACTTTATTTGAAAATGAATCAATAAAGACAGGCCTCTGTTTTGACATGCAGTAATTGCAATACTCATGCATTATATGCATGCTCACAGAACCCAGATGATGCCAGCATGTTTTGAAGCCCATGTCTGGATAGTGAATGTGAGTATAAGTGTGGCAGGAGAGTGATTTCTCTCTCTTTTTTGGAAGTATGCAAAAGCCAACAAGTTCTTGCCGAATGAGAAGTGAAGCCTGGAGATGAGCAGAGATCAAGTCAAGTACAGTTCAGACACGCTGTTATTAAATTCTACCTGAGCAGGTTATAGTTCACCTCAGTAACAGAAGAATAAATAACACTTGGCTCTGAGGGCTTCAGTTTTTATACATTGCTGCAGCACCGCCTTAAGCAATCATTTACATCAATACCTACATCACTAGCCCACCAGTTCTAAGAAACGTCTCTGTTTGTGGTTCAGAACCTAATGTGATGACCAGTGACCACAACAGCATGCAGCTGCAGGTTGTCATTCACACCTGGCTTTATGGTAAAGAGGCATATTTGCAGGCAGCTACTTGAAAATTTCTGTAAAATATTATTTTTATATAAATAAAACAAATGTGTCTAAAAAAATAGGTAAACAATCAGAATAATTACATTTTTGAAAACTACAGAAAATGCATTTGGCTTAGTTTTTGTTAACTTGGGTGTAATATGTCATGTGTTGTTGTTCAGCTGTAGTCTTCCTCCACACAACATGATGAGTGCCGCCTGCTCCAATCAGAGACGAGGTAAAATGCAGCACTGTTAAAACAATGAGATTAATGCTGCATTAAAATGAGCATTTAGCACATAGAGAGGATTAAACAGTTTAATTTGAGTTAATTATTCATAAGGCAGTTGCTACATATTAAAGCTCTGAAATGTCATATTGTTCAATTCAAACATTAAAGCTTACACTCTCACAGACTAACAAAAGAGACATGGAATCACTTTAGTTTGTCTCCAGATGCAGTCCGTGCTTCATTCAGTAGTTTTAATTCGATAGCAAGCAAAAATGTATTTCCCCGGCAGAGACTCTACATTGCACTTAAAACATGCTATGAATAAAATAATCAGTGAAAATGAGTTGATTTTAAACCACAACTTTGAACATAACCTGCTCCTGATGGTTTTAGTGTTTTTTTCTGTCAGCTGCAAAGTTTAAGAGTAAAGACAGAATATAAAAAGAGAATTCAGATATGGCTCCAGTCTGGGACAGACTGGGTCTAAAGCACAAGTTACCATGGCAATATACCCCAGTAAAAAGCAAATCACCTTTGTAGGACATAAAACCCAGAGCTAACCCTAAAGTTACCTGGTTAAGACAAAATTGTGCTTCATTTTCGTGACTATTTACATTGTAGATTCTCACTGAAGGTATCAGAACTATGAATGACACATATATGGAATGATGTAGTAAACCAAAATGTTTAAAATAACTCAAAACATGTTATATGTTAGATTCTTCAAAACAGCCACCCTTTGTTGTGATTATTGCTTTGCACACTCTTGGCATTCTCATGAGCTTCATGAAATGGTTTTCCAAGAGTCTTGATGGAGTTCCCAGAGGTGCTGAGCACTTGTTGACTCTATTGCTTTCACTCTGCGGTCCATCTCATCCCAAACCATCTCAATATGGTTTAGGTCAGGTGACTGTGGAGGCCGGGCCATCTGCCACAGCACTCCATCAATCTCTTTCTTGGTCAGATCCCCTTACACAGCCTGGCGGTGTCTTTGAGGTCATTGTCCTGTTGAAAAAAAAAGACGGTGGTCCAACTAAACGCAAACTGGTTGGGATGGCATGTTGCTGCAGGATGCTGTGGTAGCCATGCTGGTTCGGTGTGACTTCAGTTTTGAATAAATCCAAAACAGTGTCACCAGCAAAGCACCCCCACACCATCACACCTCCTCCTCCATGCTTCATGGTGGGAACCATGCATGCAGAGACCATCAGTTCACCTTGTTTGTATCAGTCAAAAACATGGCAGGTGGAATCAAAGATCTCAAATTTGGACCCATCAGACCAAAGCATGGATGTCTACCGGTCTAATGTCCATCCCTTGTGTTTCTTGGTCCAAACAAATCTCTTCTGCTTGTTGCTCTTCCTTAGTAGTGTTTTCTTAGCTATTTGGCCATAAAGCCTGATTCACACAGTCTCCTCTGAACAGTTGATGTAGAGATGTGTCTGCTACTGTTTATTGGTCAGATGAACACACTGCTTCTGAGTCCTCTATCTTAATGTTTATTCCCTGTTCACTTTTCTTAGGTGGAGAATGTTTGTCTTGGTTTTCCCAGTGCTAATCTGGAGGCGGAGCTGCTGGCACCAGTCATCAAAGTCCTCAGTCAGTCTTCTGTACTTCCCGTGGTCCCCATTTACCAATAATTACTGAATCATCAGAGAACTTTTGCAGGAATCATTTATCAAAAGTGTAGGAGAAGTCTATTGTTTATATTGTAATAAAAATGGAGTCAGGTCTGTTCCCTATGGGGTACCTGTACTGCAAAATTCCCATTCAGACACATAATTATGGGCACTTGTGTATTGAGGGGGGTTGGTAAGACACACCAGGATCCATGTGGTGATGGTCCACACCCGTGTAATCCAGCTGGTCCTTCAGGATTGTGGGTATAATGGTGTTGAAAGCATTGGAGAGATCAAAGGACATAATTCTCATAGTGCTCCAAACTATTTCCAGGCGAGGGATTGATGTCAGAGCTGGATGATAGCATCATCTACCGTAATGTTGGTGTAGTAGGTGAACTGGAGGGTGTTCAGCAGTGAGCTCACCTGGGGCCGAAGGTGAGCAAGGACAAACTCCCCATGGTCACCATCAGGTGTGATGTCAGAGCCTCCAGCCTCTAGCTGTTGTTCATTTACATCTGCCTAATTGATCATTTA
This sequence comes from Oreochromis niloticus, assembly GCF_001858045.2. NCBI lineage: Eukaryota > Metazoa > Chordata > Actinopteri > Cichliformes > Cichlidae > Oreochromis > Oreochromis niloticus. The sequence goes on from NC_031986.2 coordinate 16,668,842, forward strand.
TCCTCAGCACACTTTTCAGTTCTCTTGCCTGAAACTGGACAACATGTAAAATCTTATTTCAAGCTGCTGCTGCACTGTTAAGAAAATCATAACTTAATCCTCATAGCACAGTCACAAGAAAACAAACAAACATACAATCATGTGAAAAAGTGTGTTTTCATAGGAATCTATAGCATACTCTGAAAAACTAAGAACACTCCATGATTCAGTCATTTGTAGAGCGACCTTTTAGCAGCAGTAGCGTTACCAAATTGTTTCTGTATGACTATCAGTGTTTCACAAGGACGTTTGGCTCACTCTTCTTTACATTGTTTCTTCAGATCATTGAAGTTTGTGACATTTATTTATGTACAGCTCTCTTAAGTTCCCTGCACTGAATTTTCGGCTGAGGTCTGGACTGTGACCGGGCCATTGCAACACCTTGACTCTTGTCTTTTTCAGTCATTCTGGGAACTTTGCCCTGGTGTGTGTCACAAACACATTTCTGACTATAGAGTACTTGGTATACGGGGGAGTTCATGGAAAACTCAATGACTGCAAGGGGCCCAGGTTCTGTAGCTGCAAAACAAGCTCAAATCATCACCCCTTCACCACGTGCTGACAGCTTGTATGAGGTGTTTGTGCTGGTATGCTTTGCAACTTTGCTACCAAACTTGCATCCATGCCGTCATGCTCTTTTTAGAGAGAAGAGACTGTCTCCTTGCAACCCTTCTAACCAAGCCACACTTATTCAACTCTTTTCTAATCGTACTGTCTTGGACTTTAACATTTAACATGCTAACTGAGGCCTGTAGAGTCTGAGATGTAGCTCCTGGGTTTTTTGAGCTTTCTCTGACCACTGCACAGTTTGACCCTGGGGTGAATTTGCTGGGAAGATTATGACATTCTGATTATGACACACAGCTGAATACTCCAGACCAGCAAACTGCCAAAATGTATGCTTTCATAGAGGTGCTCACACTTGCTGGTAAAACAATTTGTGAATTGCAATGAAGTTGGTTAGAAGTAATAAATGGGGAACATATTACACTCTAGAGTCTACAGACAAGTTGGAGCATCCAAATCACATGATCAAGTGAAGATTACTTCGAACATTTACTGACTCTTGTTTCAATTTGGGTAAGAAGTGCGGACTTCAAACTACATTAAAGTGTTTAAATTGTGCTGATGGATCAAGTAAAACCAGAGTTGTGAAAAATAATGTAGCCCATGCTTTTTCCCCAAATACTGTCATCAGCTTGAGTGCAGCGACCAAATGCCAGAGTGTAGCATTTGGTTGTTCAGGAAAAGGGGAAGTTATTGGAGTGAAGGCAAATATATGCTGCAGCTGTGCTAAAAAAAAAAAAAAAAAAATACACCAAACAAGGCAAGATAAGCAGTTTGTAAAAGTGAAATATATAAGTAAACTCTAAAGTAATTAAAAACAGCCATTTATAGGCTTGACTTCAGAGTTTTAAATTACACAAAGATTGCATTATCACGTATTTAGTTAGTGTGATAACATCTAGAGTTATTGCATTCGTAGAAGTTTCATCTGCTCTCAGAATAGATTCAGTTGTTCACAGTTTTGGCACACGGTGCATTACCAGGTTGCAAGGTGTTGAGTTGTGGTCATGAAAAGAACAAAGTGGTTAGCAAAAATTCTGTGATGCAGTGTCATCTGACGGTTGACAAACCCTCAGTCTAGCCACAGTGTGACAGCACGGCTTCACGGAAAGTCACGTTTTGAATATTTTCTCATGCAGTTTTTTCTTCTCTATATTTCATGTTCATTTACTTGACCAAGCCTCTGATGTGTAAATCAGATCCAACTGAATGTCATCAGAACATATTATATAATAAAAAAATTTGTTTTCTTTTACTAATAAATCGATGATGAGGATTTGGAGTAACACTGAATATAGAAGTTTTCTATCTCTGAAGGTCAGTTTCTATGTTGGATTGTAAACTCACTTTACTAGTCCTCCTCCTTCATTATTCCATCCATTTTGTGCAGTTGATCAGTACCACTGGCACCAAATCAGCCCCGGAGCATGATCCTACCACCACCAGGCTTAACATCTGGTGCAGTGTTCTCATATTTCAAAGGATCACCTTTGATACACCAAACATACTGTTGTCATTGTGGCCATACAGCTCAGTCATAGTCTAGTCTGCCCATAAAGCTTTCTTTCTAGAAGCAAATGGCTTTTTGTGGTTGGGATCCTCTCAGTTCGCAGTAAAGACAAATTCCCTCTGATCTAAAGCTGGTCATACACTGTGGGATTTTTGGCCCAATTTAAGATGAATTTTCAGTCGTGCAACCGTTTTGGGGATCGGCCCAAGTTTCACCTTAGTCATGTGTCATATATCGTGTAGTACACATGGGGTAATGAGAAGCAAGTAACACCTCATGACCAGCTCCCGATCAGCAATCACATGGTTGCAGCCAGAATTTCAAACCTGTTAGAAATTCTGGTCACCCCAATTTAACACAACCTGTCACACTGCGCACGCACAAACACAGAAATGGAAATGAAAAAGACAAAGAAGCATGGCAGTGCAGTGTGTGATCTGGACACAAGCGATGGAGGCCCAACTTGTAGAACGTTGGGAAGCTCATCCAAGCCTTTTCAACGTGGCCTCACAAAATTATTACGACCACAACCATGAAAAGAGTTGGATGGACGTTGCTGCTCAATTGCAGCTGCCTGGTCAACGTTTTTCATTAGCAAGTTTGCAAAGTTGATGGTGGTGTGTGTGTGTGTGTGTGTGTTTGTGTGTGTTAAAGATAGAGAGGAGAGACAGATTTTGTGTTATAAGGTTCACGTTATAGACGCACAGTGTGAACACTCAGGTTGCATCAGAGCATCGGGCCGCATATTGTGAGACCGTGCATCGTGACCTACGAACTTCTAACCCCTTCGATTCAATCGTACAGGGTTGAGCAGGAGCTGAATAACGCGACTGAAAAAAATCGCACAGTGTACGTACAGCTTAAGGGGGACACTTTGGGTCTTCTTGCAGACCTTGGCAAAATGATAACACATCCAAATAACTTGTTTCCTCTAGTGAACTGTATCCCTCTATTTTAGTTGAGATTGCTCATGTCAAACATTTAAGAGTTTAGACTGTTTACTGTGAGTTTTCTTACAATTAACACAAATATCATCTGGCTTTTAGTACCGCAATATATCGTATTGTCTCCTCTGTATTGTGATACATATTGTATCGCCAGATTCTTGCCAAACACACCCCTAGCATTTACACTGCAGTCTGCCTTTGGTGGCTTTTTTGAGCAACTGTGGCATTCATCAGTATAACTGACAAACAAAACAAAACAACGACTACACTAAACACTAACTGCACACTAACTATAGACTCCAAACACGCTAAATGTCACAAAACTCTTAAATGTGTCCGTCTCTTCCTAAACAACCAAATGCCACATGTTGCCATATAATTTTTGATTGTTTGACAAAGTATGCTTTAACACCAATAGGGAAGGGAGGGGTGTTTTGTTTTTGGGAGTGTTTTTGTTCGCAAGTGGAGAGTGTTTGCTTGCACTGTCCTTAGAAAATGCAGTTTTTACAGTTTCTTCCCGCTGTAAACAACACTGTTTTATTCAGAAAAAAACATTGCGTGCATTTTCGTATGGAATGCCAGGACTGCCAAAATGAATTAATTAAATACACCGTTAAATAATTAATAAATGTGTCATTAATTAACTAACATTAATTAAATACATATTTATGACAAATTCAATTAATTATTGAGACATTTAATTAATTATTTCATGATGTATTTATTTCATTTGGCCGTAGGGGTCAGGACTGCCAGAACCGACAGACAGACCCTGAGTGAATTAAGTCCAGTGTTTAACCACTGAGAGCTAAAACTCAGCGGAGGATTTAAAGCTGTGTGCTGGTGACTGGATGTCAGCCGCTGATAAAGTACTCTGTAGTTTTCTAGGTGTCCATCGCTCTCCGTTTAAATCCGTTTGTCGTCTTTATCAAAGGTTAGTCACTGTAACGGAAACACAAGCTCCAGCAGTCCTGAGCTCCAGAAAAAAACTACATTTACTTGTGCAGAATAATGCGCCGACATTGCGTTATATCGAGCTGCAGCTGCCCACGTTAAACTGTGGTTATCACCAGGTAACGTGGGCAAGTTTTCCCGAATAAGGAGCAGATGTTAAACAGCTGACAGGTGAGCAGGATGTGTGCAGGTAAACTGAGGGTCTGTCGAGCTGATCGCTGGTGTTGTGAGGAAAATGTTATTTATGTTACAGAAACACAGAGACACAAGAGCAGGCGGAAAGAGACGACCGTTCGGTGAAAATTAGAATCTGCGGATGTAAAATGTGGAACACACAAATCTAACCGGTTAACGTAAAAACATTTAAGCTGGAACACCGGAGCTGTGAACTCGGTACACTCTGTCAACTGACTGTTAGCTGAGCTAGCGACATCTCCGAAAACATCGGAGCACTTTTGCAAACATGTTCTATTTTGACCAGCTGACCAGACGTGAACTTTACGCCACTACATTCACACAAAAAAATAAAAAATGGGTAGCACACATTTCCTGTAAAATTAAAGTAACATAATTACAAGGAACATTTTTATTAATCAACTTCATGTAATATTTATTATGTGTGGTGCATTAATTAAAATTTCATGACCTTTTGCTATTAAGTATTAAACCAAACGTGTAAAACTGTGCACAGACAGAGACTCATATCTTTACATATTTGGCCGTGCAGACAAACTGCTTGTAAGTTGTTTTTTTGCAGTCATGTTTGTGTAGCGCTTCATGTTGATGTATATGTGCCATATATGGGCTCAAAGACACGAAGTTGACAGGAAATGTGGGTGCTAAGCTGCTGCTATGTGCGCTGAATCTATTTATGGCTAAGGCAGTTGTGTAGTATAAAAAGGGCTGACTTGGAAATCGTGGTTCATTTTTACTTTTGTCCCTTGGCTTTCTTTCATGGTCCTTTTTGAGTGATCCTCAGCTCTACACAGGTCAGTCTTTAGACTTGTTATATTTTAACTTTGATTTTATGTCTCTTTGCTTTTGCATAACCTTTTACTTGAGTGTAATAAAACTTCAGGTCACGATTAACTGCAAATCATTTTCATTCGAGTATTAAAAACAATTGTTATATTTAAAAAGATGTTAGTTTGTCCAATTTCTCTTGAGTGTAGATGTGGTAAAATACATATTTTTATCATTTAAGTACAAATACATGTGCTTGGGTTAAAATTAGTCTAGTAAACTGTAAGAAACTGATTCAACTTCTTTACTTAAAATAACATCTCTAAAATGTACTTGTTTGAATGACTCTGAGTACATTTTAAAGCCTATTTCTACAATATATTTTGGTGCAAAGCTAAACAAACTTCATTATTAATATAATAAAAAATATAAAGAAATTAAAACTTTATTTAAACTTAAATTATAATTATAATGAATATAATTTGTTATCTTGTAATCTTTTGCAACACAAGTAGAGAAAAACAAAGTTTTAAAAAAGTTCTATTTGCTGTTGCTTACATTGTAAACAGGCCAACTGACCTCAACACCTAAATATTATGAAGTTTCTATTGTGAGCTCCAATAGATGTGGCAGACATGGCAGAAACAAATCAGACAGAACGATACAGTGGAAGTAAAACCTGAAGCTAGGACATTAGAGTGCTAGTCAACTGGTTCAGGTGCAGCAGGTGGGCTGATCCTCCTAATTGCTCATAAGTATTTGGCTGCTTCACTTCGTTTGTTCCAAAAACATGTCAGCTTTTAGATGCATGTTAACTGTTTACTTTCCTAACATGGCTATTTTTCATATTTTATTTGCATGTATCACATACAGTCAACTTTACGTAATTTCTGTTTAAACAAATATTCATCTTCATTCAAACTGATCTTACATGCAGCTGCTGTTCATTCACCCATTTAGTTTATTAACTTATAGCAATTAATCTGACATTTCAGAGAATTTCCTTCCCTGAAGATCTTCATTGATCCCTGCGTCAGAGAGCCGACTCCCACCAAACACTACACTGCACAACCAATCACTCCGCTAACTGAAGAAAGAGGTAAAAGTAATACATCTTTACCAGTTGTTGTTTTGGTTCATCCAACTGGGATCATCCAGTTTGTCGTATTAAATGTGTATTTTAAATGTGTTTTAATGTGTAAGCATGTTCAAATGGTAAAATGTTTCAGAAATAAACAAAAAAAACCCCGACTACTTTACATATCAGTGTTCTTTTTTTGTCTTCAAAACAGAAATATGAAGCTTTCCATTTTCTTGATGGTGGTGTTCTCTGTCACTGTGCTCTGTGTGGATTACGAACATGTTAAGAAGTTCAAAAACCAGCATATCATCAAACCAGACACAAAAATGTCGTCCGTTTCTTCTAGCAGATCAGCACAAGAAAGTGATGACGAACGTGTTAAAAAGTTCATAAACCAGCATATCATCGAACCAGGCAAAGAAGAGTCATGTGATAAACTAATAGGCGAGAGGAACATCACAGATGTTAATGGTGAAAATAAATCAAGAAATACCTTCATCATTAGCACTTTTAAAGAGGTTAAAGATATTTGTAAAAAAAAACGTGTTTATAAATATGACAATCTTTATAGAAGCTCTGAAGAGATGAAGATTTTGTACTGCAAACTGCAACGTGAGAAAAAAACATACGAAGATGAAACGATAAAGAAGCATATTGAAATTGCATGTGTGAAAATCGGCCGTGATCTTAAACCCGTACACTTCGAATGCTGCTGTTGATTTGAGCTGCTCTGTACTCACTGTGATCTTTCTATCATTGTTTCATGATGTTGCTTTGGATTTTTTCAGATTTGGAATTCTTAAGACTTTGTAAAGTTTGCATAAATAATAATGGGAATATTATTATTAAGGAAATATGGAAGAATTGTTTGTCACTGAATGTGGAAAAATATCACAATCACAAGAGTTATTGAAACAACTTTCTTTTCTCACTTGCATAAGTAAACATTACATGGCATTTTTTTCTAACTGGCTGTTCATCCTGTTCTCTCAGATCACAGTCATTGCTTGTCTTTCAGCATTCAATAAATAATCTACAAAAAAAACAAGTTGCTGCTCCAGAGAATTTTTTTATACTTAAAACAAAGCTCTTGTAAAACCACAAACACTCGCTGGTTTTAAAATCATTGATGAAGAGAGGAGCTACACATTTTGTCTTAGTGCTGAGGTCTGAGTTAGTGATGGAGTTCATCTGGACTGCATTGTATTTCTATCTGCTCCATGTGTGGGAATAAGCAAAGACAACTAACAAAGAACTTTCAGCAGTAGGGTTGGGCGATATATCGAGCTTTTAAATATATCGATATATTTTTATACGAGATATGAGATGTGACAATATCGTTTACATCAATATAGTCTATGTTACGTTATAATTATACTTGTGGAGCCGCAATTTTGCCTCTCTTTCGTCCACTTTTGTCTCTACGCAACGTTACTCGGCCTCGCCTCTCTCCTTCCCTGAACACAACTCCCCCTCCCCCATCACTTCACCTGCAGGCAGCACAAGATGGACGTGGCAGCTATCAAAGAGGAGCTGGTCGGTAAAAAGAAAACATTTAAAAAGAGCCCATGAGGTTGCCATCTCCCTGGTTGAATGAGCTCTCACCCCGTGGGGCAAAGCAAGACCTTTGTTGCCGTATGCCAGTGAGATAGCTTCTATAATCCAATGGGACAGCCTCTGTTTGGACAGAGCTCTACCTCTATTTGGATTAGCGAAGCAGACAAACAGCTGGTCACATAAACACACATTCTGAGTGCGCTCGATGTAGGTGCATAGCACACGCACTGGACAAAGAGAATGCATCCTCCTCTGCTATAGTGATGGGATTTCCGGCTCTTTTTAGAGAACGTTTCTGTGTTTCTGCAACATAAAACACTTTTTTTTACATTAGTAATTCCTTTTGTGCATAGTTTTATGTTGTTGTTAATAATAAATTAATTAAAGCAACAAAACAACCTGAAGAGCCGGTTGGGAGCCGAAAGAGCCGGCTCTTTTTAGTGAGCCGAGCCGAAAGAACCGGCTCTCTCGGCTCGGCTCACTAAAAAGAGCCGGCTCTTTCGGCTCCCAACCGGCTCTTCAGGTTGTTTTGTTGCTTTAATTTATTTATTATTAACAACAATATAAAATTATGCACAAAAGGAATTACTAATGTAAAAAAAAAAGTGTTTTATTTATATATGTTTATATATAAATATATGTGGTGGCCCCTAGAGACAAAGCATGTACAAACTCCAAAACACATTTCTAGCGTTAACTGAACTTCCAAAACAGAGCTACCTAGATCACTTAAATTACATAATTGAAAGCATATGTGTATTGTTTGTGTATTTATACACAAGCACTCATATATATTCAAATAATTTAAAAAAATGTTCATTTACCTGTTACTACCACACACCAAATCTGGTCGTTGGTACTTCCTGGCTTGTGTAGCCACTAGGTAACAAAAGCCTAACACTGCGCCTAGCATTCTGGAGCACTTCTGTTGTGTTTTGTACGTGTTTTGGAGTTTTTACGTGTTTTGTCTCTAGGGGCCACCGTAAATATACTTTTATTTATTCACTCCACATAAAATATAATAAATAAATCATATAATACAAAAAACAACTATTCACATTTCAACTTTTAACTATTTAAATTTTCAGCTTTTTTCTTTTAAACTAATTTAAAGTGAAACAACACAAAACACTGCAAACCACAACACTATTAAATATAAATTAAAATATGAAAAAAAAAAGAAGATGCATATTCTCTGTCATATAGGCCTGCATGAATAAACTTTCTGAATCCTTTATCATATGCAACTGAAAATAGTCGTGGATGATTACTATGCCTTTCTAATGTGACGTTGTTGTCCCTGGCTCTCTTTCTCTCTCTTTCCCTCCCGCTCTGTTCCTGTGCTACTGCAAGTGTAACTACCGCCCCTCCTCCCTCTGCCCAGCGCAAAGCACAAGGCTCGCGTGCGGAGTGAAGCGGAAAAAAAGTGCGAGAGAGAGGGTGAGAGAAAGAAAAAAAAACACAGCTCGCGATAAGGAGCCGGCTCGCGTCGTTCACGTCAAAGATCCGGCTCTAAGAGCCGTTTCGTTCGCGACCGACACATTCAATTCAATTCAATTCAATTTTATTTATATAGCGCCAAATCACAACAAAAGTCGCCTCAAGGCGCTTTATATTGTACAGTAGATAGCACAATAATAAATAAATCACTACTCTGCTCCTCAGATGCAAAAGGAGGGGAGCAAAATTTCAGCAACTCAAACTCCATTGAGCTATAAGATGCAGGCATGATCTTGGGAAAATAGGCAGCATTTGGACACAATACGACCTTGTGGCCATCAGGAGAGAACTGTGTGCAGGAGGGATGCACAGACCGCGCATGAAGGTCACCCACTCGCTTTACCGAAGCCAAAGCGAGAAGTAATGTAGTCTTATATGAAAGAAATTTCATATCCACAGACTCAATGGGTTCAAACGGGGGGCTACAAAGGACCTCCAGCACCAAAGACAAGTCCCAAGCAAAGACACTGGACTTAAGCACAGGTCTCAGCCGGCGAACCCCTTTCAGAAAACATATGGCGAGGGGATGTGCACCTGGTGTCGCCCCGTCAAAGTTAATATGACAAGCAGATATAGCTGCTAAATAAACCTTAATTGTCGCAGATGAAAGGCCATTTTCCCACAGCTCCTGTCAAAACATCCACAATAGAGGTCTAAGGAGCTTGGAAAGAAAAGCGTCTGGACTTCTTTAGATTGCTTGAAGACGTTTCACCTCTCATCGGAGAGGTTCTTCAGAACTGAAGAAGCTTCTTGACTACGATGACCTGGATGACTGAGAACCTTCACCAAAACATCCACAACAGAGCACTGAAATGGGAAAGTGTGGTGGTCCTGGCACCATTGCTCGAAGGCTCGCCATTTGTAAGCGTACAAGCCTCTAGTAGATGAGGCCCTAGTGGTCTGAATTGTCGCTATCATAGTAGGTGGCAAACCCTTAGCAATCAAGTTTAACCTCTCAGCAGATAAGCATGAAGGCGCCACAGATCCGGGTGCGGATGAACCACTTCTCCTCCCGCCTGAGAGAGAAGGTCCCTGCGGAGAGGAAGCTGCCAAGGACTCGCTGCTGGCAGGCTGATTATCTCTGCATACCACGACCTTGTGGGCCACCAAGGGTCCACTAGAATCAGAGAGAGGAACTGCCAACGCACTCTCTCTAGAACTGGAGATATCATTTCCACTGGGGGAAATACATACAGGAGCACGTCTGGCCAATGGTGCACTAGCGCATCCAAGCCCAAGGGTGCATCGTGGTCGATTATGGAGAAGAACAGGGGGCAGTGAGTATTTATCCTGGAAGCAAAAAGATCTATTTGCGCCTTGCCAAATAGATCCCAAATCTGAACCACAATTAAAGGGTGTAACCTCCATTCTATCACCAGAGGACCCCCCTTGGGCTCCCTCCAAGGAGCTAGCATGCAAGACGCAGTTACCGTCAGCCTCCTCCGGAGGTGACGCGATGCACAGAGAGAGTCCTGCCTTGAAACTCTCTCATTTTTAACAGTCCAAGTGGCACTACGGCGATCATAGATGCCATCATGCCCAACAAACGTAATGGAAATGCCTGGAAACACATTCTGCATCCCAGCTGAAACTGGGCGAGGCAGCGATGAAACGCAGCCACTCTGTGCTCCGACAAACGTGCGCGGCTGGAAAGCGAGCATATTTCCAAACCGAGGAAAGAAATCTGCTGACTTAGCGAGCTCTTTTGAAAGTTCACAGAGAACCCCAGTGTCTGGGGTTCTCTGTGAACCCCATTCTGTGAAATGGAGAAAGCAAGAAGAATGAGTTAAGTAAAGTTTGACTTATCTGACTGTTTTGTTTCGCATAATGCGCCTTATAATCCGGTATGCCTTATGGTCTGAAATATGGTCCTCATATTCTTAAGAACAGATGATCTGTTTAACTGTACCTTACTTTCAGTAAGTCACTATAGTGTTGCATGTAAATTAAATTCAGACTGCTGACTCATCATCCACGTGCCCTAATCAGGTAACAGTCCAAATGGCTGCTTTGTTGAGTCCCACATATTGGGCACATTTATATATGTGTCATATTCTTAATCTGTCGCAGCAGTCACAATGCTGTTTATAAGTTATATTCAGACTGATGAGTCTTCACGGATGTCCCCAAAACAAGTAAAGCTCCAAATGTTTATGCTGTTGTTTCTTCAGTTATTACTTATATATTTTGAAATGCAGGCATCTGATCTGTTTCTGTTATGTAGCCTAATGTAACGGAGCCATTGCTCTCACTCAAAAACTGTGTGGCCCCCACCCATGCACACACCAGAATGAATGAACCCTTCCTGTATAATTGCAGTCCCTCGAGACGTGACTGCCCCTCAGCATCTCTGTTTATTACACCAAAGCAAGTTTGAGAACAAAAAGAATAAATGGCTCTGTATTTGGTGCTTGTTTATGTGTTTCTATGCAAAAGCACCCTGTGATGTTAATGATGACCATGTCTCTCAATTTGAAATGACTCCCACAAAGTTACATTTTTGTTTTTAATGTGCTTTTAATTCTATTAACAGCTCTCTGATATACATTAGCGTTATAATATTAGGGAGAAAACTGGCCATCCCTGTTCAGTCATTAATAATAAATAACCTCTTAGTTCACTTGCCTCAGTCCTGCTGTGTTCACGACATCAGCAGAGCGGGAGGTGGCTTACTGGGCTTAAGCCCGGGTTGTTGTTTCAGGAGCCCGGGGTCTTTTGGAGTGTAATTTGTTTCATAGTTAGATGCCTGACTGACAACTGTATAAAACAAAAACTACACACAATATTCAAAGCACATAGCGCACAGTCGTAAATTCCCCCTAATTTCGCTATGATCCGAGCTCAGGCACTAGCCGACTGAGCAGAGGCGGAGCCAGACATCTTATATAAGTTGAAGATTTATTAGGCTGTGTTTTGAGTTTTGTTCGAAAAAGAATAACTTCAGATAAGAAAAAAATATATACAGTGGTCCCTCGTTTATCAGCAATGGGAGTTGAAATAACCCTCATTAGGTGAAATCCGCGAAGTAGCCAACTTTATTTTTTACAGTTTTTGTAGATGTTTTAAGGATGTAAAACTCCTCACTACACACTTTATACACTTTTCTCAGACACGCATGAATATTTTCACACTTTTCTCTCTTGATGGCCTCAGTTAACATGTTAAATGTTAAAGTCCATGACAGTACAATTAGAAAAAGGGTGAATAAGTGTGGCTTGTTTGGAAGGGTTGCAAGGAGAAAGTCTCTTCTCTCTAGCTGACTGCAGGTTTCCCCATCTTATAAACAGTACATTTGCATAATGACTGAAACTAGCACCACTGAAGGAATGATGGGCTGGGAGGTCAGTTCCATCATCATTATGCAAATTCTCATCACCATTGATCAACAACCACTGATCAAAGCCGACTGATCAGTGGCCATGAGTACCATTCACAGAGAGTTGGGGAATGGCTGCAATCACAGTTCAAACCTTCGTAGAAAAATAAGTCCAGTATTATAGAATGAAACCAAAGGCACCCGCGGTTGCCTTTGCCGATGCAAAACGTTTATTCCACATTATTATTGTGTTTGTTGGGGAGAAAACTTACAAACACACAGTACAGCACTTCAGAGTCACACTGCTAGCGATCGAAGATTTATGTAAATTTGACAGCTGATCAGGACGCAGAACACAATGTACTGTATAAAAAAAAAGCATGTAAAATTGCACAAAAACAAACAAAAAAATCTGCGACAAAGCGAGGCCGCGTTATAGCAAGGGACCACTGTATCATATATGCAGGACACCTTGAACTAGTTTTTTTTTAATTAAGCAGCAAGTCAATGCTGTCATGTAAAGTCTGAATTCAAACACAGGTTGGGGAAACCTGCACTGAGCTGACTGAAGATATCAAACATTTCCAGTAAGACATTTGATCAGGTCTTTTAAAACTTCCTGTTAACCAAGCAGCATTCTCAAGCTGCTGCTGCACTGTTAAGAAAATCCTAACTTAATCCTCATAGCACAGTCAGAAGAAAATAAACAAACATACAGTCATGTGGAAAAGATTGTTTTCATAGGAATCTATAGCGTACTCTGAAAAACTAAGAACACTCCATGATTCAGTCATTTGTACAGCCACCTTTCAGCAGCAATAGCGTCACCAAACTGTTTCTGTATGACTATCAGTGTTTCACAATGATGTTTGGCTCACTCTTCTTTACATTGTTTCTTCAGATCATTGAAGTTTGTGACATTTATTTATGTACAGCTATCTTAAGTTCCCTGCACTGAATTTTAGGTTGAGGTCTGGACTGTGACCGGGCCATTGCAACACCTCGATTCTTGTCTTTTTTAGCCATTCTGTTGCAGCTCTGCTGATGTGCTTGGGAACTTTACCCTGCTGCAGTACATCGAAACACACCTTTGACTATAGAGTACTTGGTATACAGGGGAGTTCATGGAAAACTCACATTTTCACCACATGCTGACAGCTAGTATGAGGTGTTTGTGCTGGTATGCTTTGCAACTTTGCTAACAAACTTGCAGCCATGCCGTCGTGCTCTTTTTAGAGAGAAGAGACTTTCTCCTTGCCATCCTTCCAAACAAGTGTTAAAAAATCAGTTTCACCCTGGTTCTTTTATTCCTCAAGGCATCCAGAGATGGCACCGGAACTCAGTAGTTATTTCACAAAACCTGTATTCATCTTTATTCATCTTCATTTAAGCATGCACCTTCTAGAAGGGAAGACTTGCCAGGCCGGTGTCCCTCTGCAAAATCTTCCCTCCTTTGTCTGTGAAACGCAGTTTTGTAGAAGCGACCCTATCATAAAACCCCCATGGTGTGCTGCAAACTCTGTGTGTCTGTGTGTATGCATGAGCACGTGAGCGCCTGTGTGTGCGCGTACTCGCGTGTCTATGTGAGTGCACGTGAGTGAGTGTGCATGTGGATATATGAGTGTAACAGTTTAAGCACTGTGTGTGTCTCTGTGTACGTGACTTCCTCCCGGTCATAAAAGTCCATCTCCCTTCCAGACCACAGTTATCCAGTTACAAATGTTGAGACCCCCACACAGGTATCCTCTGGGGAATTTCCACTCAGCATTAACTCCTCTTTGTCTTACTTTCACAGTTCAACTGGGGGAGGGTCTCCTAAAATCTACTCCTAAGTTCATGACACAGTCAGGCCTTTATTTATATCCAGGGCAGTGTCAGTGTCTCACAATTCTATATCCTATCTAACACATTCCTAAACTCTAAAATAAGCTAAACATTCCTACAAGTCCCCCTTTTTATCTGCCCTAAGGCAGATAAAACTACACTAAATCTTTCACCATAATGTTTTCATACTGTGACTCCCCATTTCCCAAAAGTGGCATCATGATGTCTGCCTTTGTATCAGATTCTCCCACAGCACGATTGATGAGTCTTACGAGCAAAGCTCCGATACAAGGCACACAACAACACCCACACGTCGCTAATATTGCAGTAAAACAGACAACCTACACCTACACAAGCCACACTTATTCAACCTTTTTCTAATTGTACTGTCATGGACTTTAACATTTAACATGCTAACTGAGGCCTGTAGAGTCTGAGATGTAACCTTGGATTTTTGAGCTTTTTCTGACCATTGCACAGTTTGACCCTGGCGTGAATTTTCTGGGACATGATTCCTGGGAAGATAATGATAATTGTGTTAACTGTCAAATGTTATGCTTTCGTAGAGGTGCTCACACTTGCTGGTAAACAGTTAATCAAGTGCAGTTGATTAGCAGCATCTGGCTGTTATTTACTTTCTTAATTTGTATTGAAGCATTAAAGGCGCTTTCTGAATTACAGGAGGCTGTCTGGTGTGAAGCAATAAACTGAGAACGTATTACCCTCTATAGTCTACAGACAAACTAGAGCATCCAAATCACGTGATCGATTTAAGATGACATCGAACCCTCACTGAGTCTCGTTTCAGTTTGGGTCAGAAATGCAGACGTCAAACTACATACCAGTTTTGAAAATCACCTTTAGTGCAGGAAGAAACAGTAAAAACTGCATCTTCTAAGGAAAAATTAAAATAAAACACAACTTCAATTTCCTATTGGGGGGCGGAAATGCAGCATGATAGCCAAAATTATATGACAGCATGTGGCATTTGCTATGGAAAAGGGTTCTTGGAGTGAAGGCAAAAGAAAGAACAGCGACATTGACAGCAAGTTTTGAGATTTGAGAGATTTCTGGAATTTTTTGACTGTGTAGTGTAGCTTTGTGTGTGTGTGTGTGTGTGTGTGTGTGTGTGTGTGTGTGTGTGTGTGTGTGTGTGTGTGTGTGTGTGTGTCTATCAAAAATACAGTCAGAATGAAATAATAACTGTAAATTCTTATTTGTCCTGTTGTGCTGAAAAGAATGACACCAAACAAGGAAAAATAAGCAGTTTGTAAAAGTGAAATTAATGAAGGTAAACTCAAAAGGTGTCAAAAACAGCCATTTATAGGTTTGACTTCAGAGTTTTACATTACACAAAGATTGCATTATAACATATGTTGTTAGTGTGATAACATCTAGAGTTTTTGCATTTATAGAAGTTTCTTCTGCTCTCAGAACAGATTCAGTTGTTCACAGTTTTGGCACACGGTGCATTACCAGGCTGCAAACACTCATAAGGTGCTGAGTTGTGGTCATGAAAAGAAGAAAGTGGTTAGCGAAAATTCTGTGATGCAGTGTCATCAGACTGTTGACAAACCCTCAGTTTAGCCACAGTGTGACAGCACGGTTTCACGGAAAGTCATGTTTTGAATTATTTCTCATGCAGTGTTTTCTGCTCTTTATTTCATGTTCATTTACTTGACCAAGCCTCTGATGTGTAAATCAAATCCATGTGAATGTCATCAGAACATATTTTATAATGAAAGTTGTTTTCTTTTACTAATAAGTTGAGGATTTGGCATAACATTGAATATAGAAGTTTTCTATCTCTGATATATCAGTTTCAATGTTTGATTGTAAACTCACTTTACTAGTCCTACTTCTTTATTATTCCATCCAGGAAATCAGCCCCAGAGCATGATCCTACCACCACCATGCTTAACATCTGGTGCAGTGTTCTCAGATTTCAAAGGATCACCTTTGATGCACCAAACATACTGTTGTCATTGTGGCCATATAGCTCAGTCATTGTCTAGCTTTCTTTCCAGAAGTGGTTGGGATCCTCAGTTCACAGTAATAACAAATTCCCTCTGATCTAAGGGGGACTCTTTGGGTCTTCTTCCAGACCTTGGCAAAGTGGTAACATATCCAAACAACTTGTAATTACAAACGATTGTTTGAAGCGAATCTGTAAGTGTATAAAAATGGCTTAAAATGGTTTACAGTGAGTTCCTTGGACTTTCCGTTGTTCTAAATATTGGTCAATCCAACAAGTGGTTTTAAGCTAATCCTTTTTATGCTGCGAAGAGAAGCTAACACTTGTAGTCAGCCATGATCACTAATGAGAAGTTAATAGGGCTTGTTGAGTTATGAGGTTCAGAACCTTCAGCACCTCATATGAAAAGATTTGACTGTGTGTATGCTTTTGGCACTGTGTGCATTTGAGAAAATCCTAAATAAATTCAAACTTGTTTTTGAAAGCTGTTCTATAAATTTCAGTGGTATATTATGCATGCAATAGGGAGTTGTCTTCTTCAACTAATGAGGCTGAAATAAGTTCATCTAGTTTAGAAACTTCCACTGAACAGTCTATTACAGTGTCACAACTAAGCATATGCTTAAGAACTTAAACACTTTAAATTAGAATAATGGAAATTTTCCTTTACAGCTTCTGCTCAAGTACAATTAATAAAGAAAACCACAGACTCTTTGATGTTTGTTTTGAAGGAAAAGTAATTTCCTGTAAATGTTTATCTGTGTGAGATTTTTCAAAAAACATCAATTTTGTTTAAACGTGAGATACATGGCCTATTCTTTCCTTGTTCTACTTTTGTCTTATCATTAATCCGATTACTCTGGAAGACAAGATGGAAATATAATATTCCCATGTTAAAAATATAGAAAAAAGATTTTATTACCCAGAAATGTAACTTTTCATGCCTGTGAGCATAAACATGAGCAGCAGCGCCCTCTGCAGTCTGTGTGACGAAGTGCAAAAGCTTACAGCACCTGGTATTCCCAGGCGGTCTCCCATCCAAGTACTGACCAGGCCCGACCCTGCTTAGCTTCCGAGATCAGACGAGATCGGGCGTGTTCAGGGTGGTATGGCCGTAAGCGAGAGAGCTGCTATATAAAGGGCATTTTATAAGTGGCAAATGTCTCATAGTTTATTATATATTATTGTGCTAAATTTCATATATTACAGCGAAAACATGCAGCTATTCGTTATTAACTGCAGCTTCAACATTGAGCTGCAAAAATGCTTTTCCCGCAGTAACAGCTTCATAATAACACATGTTAGTTGATTACAGCACAGTGTGAAAGTGACAGAGAGCACACAGTGTGTTTTGTAATTCAAACATTTGTTTCGTTTGGAGTGTGTGTCGTTACAGCATGTATAAAAAGGCTGTTCCTACAGTTCTCTCTCGCTTACGGCCATACCACCCTGAACACGCCCGATCTCGTCTGATCTCGGAAGCTAAGCAGGGTCGGGCCTGGTCAGTACTTGGATGGGAGACCGCCTGGGAATACCAGGTGCTGTAAGCTTTTGCACTTCAATACACAAACTGCAGAGGGCGCCGATGCTCACTCGGTGGAGATAAAGCTTCAGGAAAAACCTCAAAACCACGCTTGTAATTCTTTGCTTGTGTAGAGTTAATAAATGAAAACTACAATCATCCCTGCAGCTCCCTGTAAACACTCTCATGTTTCTGATGTAGATCAGAGGTTCAGCTCAGCGTGACGTCATGTGTCTGAAAGCTTCAGGATGACAAAAATACACCACCAATAATCCTCACTTTACTTTCTGGACAAAGTAGAGGTTACACAAGAAAATCTGCTGATATGTGGAGATTTACAATCAAAGTATATTCTTGTATTTTTTATTTGTTATGTTTTAGTTGAAGTTTTTAAATGGGAAAAATCTTTTACTTGAAACGATTTTAACAGACTGTGTGCTCTCTGTTAATCCAACACTGAGCTGTTAAAAACAAACAAACAAAAATGTATCATTTTATTTGTACTACTATGAAAAAAAGTCATTTTAAAACTTTAACTAATGTCTGACAGGCGTGTTTGGGTCAGTGTGGCTGTGAGGAACAGGCCTTTTGTTGATGCCGTAATGCATTATTTTTATATTTTTACCTTGTAGTCTCCAAACTGCACAAACCTAGTTTTTAAATAAAAGCTGTTGCACACTTTGTTCTCTCTGTCAAAGCAACACTGCCCTGTTACTAGGATTTATTTTTATTCATATATAACTTTGTAAAAAGCATTTTGATGCTATGATTAAGAATTTTACCGTTTGCCTCACAGCTCAACTCTGTCGGACCAGGATGGCCGAGTGGTGAAGGCGTTGGACTTAAGATCCAATGGACAAATGTCCACGTGGGTTCAAACAAAACTCTTGGTAGCAAAATAAACCTATAGCCAGAGGACAAGGGAGGAGAGAGTTCTTGATAACTTGATAAGCTGGTGAGAGTTGTGATGATGAGATGTGCTGAAGAGACATGTTAATGTGTCCTGTGGAATATGAATATTGAGTGGCTGTGGTGTGAAGGATCATCCAATCCAACTTCATTCATAAAGCACTTTAAAATACCCAGCACACGACCAAAGTGCTGTACAGTAAATAAGTTAAAATCAATAGAACAAAACAGCAAAAAATAAAACACATAAAAATTAAAACAGCCCTATATAAAAAAAAAACAAGATAAAACACCATACAATCAACTAAAATACAAATAAACTAAAACTAACATCTCACAAGGTGTCAAAGGCCCGGGTGAAGAGATGGGTTTTCAGAAGTGATTTAAAAACAGGCAGAGAAGAGGTCTGTCTAATCTCTAAAGGCAGATTGTTCCACAGTTTAGGAGCTGCAACAGCAAAAGCACGATCTCCTCTAAGTTGACGCTCAGTCCTGTGTACCTTCAGCATCAGCTGACCTGACAGAGCGGGTGGGCATATAAGGCTGTAGCAGCTTTATATGAGAAAAGAGAAAAGATGGGGCTAGGCCATGGAGGGCTTTAAAACCAAATAAAAGAATTTTAAAATGAATCCTCAAAGAAATTGGCAGCCAGTGAAGTGAAGCTAACATAGGGGCAATGTGCTCAAACGTTCGAGTGCCAGTTAAAAGACAACTCTGTAGATGAGTAACATATGAAGCACTGACCCCTTTAAAAAGTGCATTACAGTAATCCAGCCGAGTGCTAACAGTGGCATGGATAACTGTCTCAAAGTGCTGCCGTGAAAGAATTGGCTTTATTGTAGCAGCTGCCTGAGCTGAAAGAAGCTTGAGTTTATCACTGCCTTAATCTGACTGTCAAGCTTCAGTTCAGAGTTCACTATGACCCCCAGGTTTGTGACAGTTGGCTTATTATACTGGGCCAAGCTATCTAAATACATATGGGGGGTCTCAGTGGGGCTACCAAAAACCATCAGCGCAGTCTTTTTATCATTGAATTTTAAAAAGTTAATAGACACCCAAGCCTTAATGTCATCAAGACACTGAAGTAATGGCTGTATGGAATATGTGCCTTTTTCCTTTAGATCACATTAGTCTTGATACAGTCTCTGCCACCACATTAGCTCAATCCCTCTGGGCTCCTTTGATCAGCTCCATCACCTAGTGGGGGTGGGGGGTTGTAGTTCGGTCTCGCCTTAGCTATTGTGGTTGATGTGGGGGTAGGGATGGGCTTAGGGCATCTGGGGATTCCCTAGGGATGTTTTCCCTGGAGGGCCTAACCCGGGGGTTGTGGTCATGACCTGGTTAGGGGCTCTGGTGGCTCTTAGATGGTGTTTTCCTCATGTGTGCAACGGGGCTGGGAGAGGGTCTGTGCTGGCAGACGTGGTTTACTGGCCTGGTAGCCTTTCTGCGCCTGGGCCCCCTGGCCTTTGTGGATTCTAGAGAGCGGGGGTGCCTGCTGGGGTCAGCGGGGAAGCTGGCCCCAGGGAGGGGCTACTTGCCCCTCCCTTCTTCCCTCCCCATCCTCAACTCCCTCCCTCTTCCACAACCGCCCACACATGCAGGGCCTTGAGATACAGGTGTGTCACTAGGATGCAGGGGAGGCACTTGCCCTCTGTCCCCTTCTGGCCGCCTGTGCCTCAATTTTATTCCACAACCTAGACATCCACATTACTCACACTATCATTACACATGATAGTGTGTAATGATAGGGCCTTGGGGGTGGGCACGTTATACGGCGTCCAGAGGACGGTCTGTGTATTCAACCTCACCTCTGGTGCCGGTGCCCACTTCTGTCGGTGGTTGGTGGTTCTTGGTGGGCAGGGCTGGGTACTCAGGTACGTACCGGCTCACACCTGGTGGCTGCTTGGCGGGGCTTGGCGCCCGTGGCCCTCGGGCCTCTGGGCCTGGGGCTCGGTCCACTCTGGTACAACTGGCTGCCGACAGAGCCCGTGGGCACGTCACTCCAGCCCCCTCTGGCTTCTGCTCCGTGGCTGCTAGGTGACCCCTTGTCTGGGGCTCACCTCAGCTCCTTCCAGGAGGGTGGCACGGTTGCCCCTCCGATGGTCCTCTTTGGGCTCTCGCACTCTGGGGCCTCTGGATGTCTAGGGCCTGGATCTCCTCCATGCCTGCTTCATGCCCTGGGGGACGGGGCTATGGCTCTCTACACCCTCTACCAGATCGTTACATGGAGAAACATTTTGAATACAAGCGCGCAGATCCACACAGGTGTGCACACGGGTGTTCACAGACACAAACTACACCTTTCTTGGCTGCTACCTCAAAGCACATTGTGCGCTGTCCGTCCTGCGTGCTGCACAATAACATTCAATATTTAGTATCTACTGTTATTTACTGTTAGCTAGATTATTGCAATGGTGGGTTTTTTTTTGCTTTTTTTCTCTTCTGTTTTTTCTTCTCTCAACAGGTGATCCGGGTGATTTTTTTTTTAAAGTGCCTCTTTCCCTCTCTTTTTCTTTCTCTCCCTCTCTTTCTATCTTTCTTTCTTTCTCCCTGTCCTATCCCCCAGTCATGTCTGTCCCTTCTGTAACAACTGAAAATAAAATAAATACATAATAATAATGAAGGTCAATCAAATGGACCAATTTGGCAAGGCCATGATGATCCACAATAATTCTGATGGCTAAAGAACCAAACGGGACAGGCGGAGCCAGACATCTTATATAAGTTGAAGATTTATTAGGCTGTGTTTTGAGTTTTGTTCGAAAAAGAATAACTTCAGATAAGAAAAAAATATATACAGTGGTCCCTCGTTTATCAGCAATGGGAGTTGAAATAACCCTCATTAGGTGAAATCCGCGAAGTAGCCAACTTTATTTTTTACAGTTTTTGTAGATGTTTTAAGGATGTAAAACTCCTCACTACACACTTTATACACTTTTCTCAGACACGCATGAATATTTTCACACTTTTCTCTCTTGATGGCCTCAGTTAACATGTTAAATGTTAAAGTCCATGACAGTACAATTAGAAAAAGGGTGAATAAGTGTGGCTTGTTTGGAAGGGTTGCAAGGAGAAAGTCTCTTCTCTCTAGCTGACTGCAGGTTTCCCCATCTTATAAACAGTACATTTGCATAATGACTGAAACTAGCACCACTGAAGGAATGATGGGCTGGGAGGTCAGTTCCATCATCATTATGCAAATTCTCATCACCATTGATCAACAACCACTGATCAAAGCCGACTGATCAGTGGCCATGAGTACCATTCACAGAGAGTTGGGGAATGGCTGCAATCACAGTTCAAACCTTCGTAGAAAAATAAGTCCAGTATTATAGAATGAAACCAAAGGCACCCGCGGTTGCCTTTGCCGATGCAAAACGTTTATTCCACATTATTATTGTGTTTGTTGGGGAGAAAACTTACAAACACACAGTACAGCACTTCAGAGTCACACTGCTAGCGATCGAAGATTTATGTAAATTTGACAGCTGATCAGGACGCAGAACACAATGTACTGTATAAAAAAAAAGCATGTAAAATTGCACAAAAACAAACAAAAAAATCTGCGACAAAGCGAGGCCGCGTTATAGCAAGGGACCACTGTATCATATATGCAGGACACCTTGAACTAGTTTTTTTTTAATTAAGCAGCAAGTCAATGCTGTCATGTAAAGTCTGAATTCAAACACAGGTTGGGGAAACCTGCACTGAGCTGACTGAAGATATCAAACATTTCCAGTAAGACATTTGATCAGGTCTTTTAAAACTTCCTGTTAACCAAGCAGCATTCTCAAGCTGCTGCTGCACTGTTAAGAAAATCCTAACTTAATCCTCATAGCACAGTCAGAAGAAAATAAACAAACATACAGTCATGTGGAAAAGATTGTTTTCATAGGAATCTATAGCGTACTCTGAAAAACTAAGAACACTCCATGATTCAGTCATTTGTACAGCCACCTTTCAGCAGCAATAGCGTCACCAAACTGTTTCTGTATGACTATCAGTGTTTCACAATGATGTTTGGCTCACTCTTCTTTACATTGTTTCTTCAGATCATTGAAGTTTGTGACATTTATTTATGTACAGCTATCTTAAGTTCCCTGCACTGAATTTTAGGTTGAGGTCTGGACTGTGACCGGGCCATTGCAACACCTCGATTCTTGTCTTTTTTAGCCATTCTGTTGCAGCTCTGCTGATGTGCTTGGGAACTTTACCCTGCTGCAGTACATCGAAACACACCTTTGACTATAGAGTACTTGGTATACAGGGGAGTTCATGGAAAACTCACATTTTCACCACATGCTGACAGCTAGTATGAGGTGTTTGTGCTGGTATGCTTTGCAACTTTGCTAACAAACTTGCAGCCATGCCGTCGTGCTCTTTTTAGAGAGAAGAGACTTTCTCCTTGCCATCCTTCCAAACAAGTGTTAAAAAATCAGTTTCACCCTGGTTCTTTTATTCCTCAAGGCATCCAGAGATGGCACCGGAACTCAGTAGTTATTTCACAAAACCTGTATTCATCTTTATTCATCTTCATTTAAGCATGCACCTTCTAGAAGGGAAGACTTGCCAGGCCGGTGTCCCTCTGCAAAATCTTCCCTCCTTTGTCTGTGAAACGCAGTTTTGTAGAAGCGACCCTATCATAAAACCCCCATGGTGTGCTGCAAACTCTGTGTGTCTGTGTGTATGCATGAGCACGTGAGCGCCTGTGTGTGCGCGTACTCGCGTGTCTATGTGAGTGCACGTGAGTGAGTGTGCATGTGGATATATGAGTGTAACAGTTTAAGCACTGTGTGTGTCTCTGTGTACGTGACTTCCTCCCGGTCATAAAAGTCCATCTCCCTTCCAGACCACAGTTATCCAGTTACAAATGTTGAGACCCCCACACAGGTATCCTCTGGGGAATTTCCACTCAGCATTAACTCCTCTTTGTCTTACTTTCACAGTTCAACTGGGGGAGGGTCTCCTAAAATCTACTCCTAAGTTCATGACACAGTCAGGCCTTTATTTATATCCAGGGCAGTGTCAGTGTCTCACAATTCTATATCCTATCTAACACATTCCTAAACTCTAAAATAAGCTAAACATTCCTACAAGTCCCCCTTTTTATCTGCCCTAAGGCAGATAAAACTACACTAAATCTTTCACCATAATGTTTTCATACTGTGACTCCCCATTTCCCAAAAGTGGCATCATGATGTCTGCCTTTGTATCAGATTCTCCCACAGCACGATTGATGAGTCTTACGAGCAAAGCTCCGATACAAGGCACACAACAACACCCACACGTCGCTAATATTGCAGTAAAACAGACAACCTACACCTACACAAGCCACACTTATTCAACCTTTTTCTAATTGTACTGTCATGGACTTTAACATTTAACATGCTAACTGAGGCCTGTAGAGTCTGAGATGTAACCTTGGATTTTTGAGCTTTTTCTGACCATTGCACAGTTTGACCCTGGCGTGAATTTTCTGGGACATGATTCCTGGGAAGATAATGATAATTGTGTTAACTGTCAAATGTTATGCTTTCGTAGAGGTGCTCACACTTGCTGGTAAACAGTTAATCAAGTGCAGTTGATTAGCAGCATCTGGCTGTTATTTACTTTCTTAATTTGTATTGAAGCATTAAAGGTGCTTTCTGAATTACAGGAGGCTGTCTGGTGTGAAGCAATAAACTGAGAACGTATTACCCTCTATAGTCTACAGACAAACTAGAGCATCCAAATCACGTGATCGATTTAAGATGACATCGAACCCTCACTGAGTCTCGTTTCAGTTTGGGTCAGAAATGCAGACGTCAAACTACATACCAGTTTTGAAAATCACCTTTAGTGCAGGAAGAAACAGTAAAACTGCATCTTCTAAGGAAAAATTAAAATAAAACACAACTTCAATTTCCTATTGGGGGGCGGAAATGCAGCATGATAGCCAAAATTATATGACAGCATGTGGCATTTGCTATGGAAAAGGGTTCTTGGAGTGAAGGCAAAAGAAAGAACAGCGACATTGACAGCAAGTTTTGAGATTTGAGAGATTTCTGGAATTTTTTGACTGTGTAGTGTAGCTTTGTGTGTGTGTGTGTGTGTGTGTGTGTGTGTGTGTGTGTGTGTGTGTGTGTGTGTGTGTGTGTGTGTGTGTGTGTGTGTGTCTATCAAAATACAGTCAGAATGAAATAATAACTGTAAATTCTTATTTGTCCTGTTGTGCTGAAAAGAATGACACCAAACAAGGAAAAATAAGCAGTTTGTAAAAGTGAAATTAATGAAGGTAAACTCAAAAGGTGTCAAAAACAGCCATTTATAGGTTTGACTTCAGAGTTTTACATTACACAAAGATTGCATTATAACATATGTTGTTAGTGTGATAACATCTAGAGTTTTTGCATTTATAGAAGTTTCTTCTGCTCTCAGAACAGATTCAGTTGTTCACAGTTTTGGCACACGGTGCATTACCAGGCTGCAAACACTCATAAGGTGCTGAGTTGTGGTCATGAAAAGAAGAAAGTGGTTAGCGAAAATTCTGTGATGCAGTGTCATCAGACTGTTGACAAACCCTCAGTTTAGCCACAGTGTGACAGCACGGTTTCACGGAAAGTCATGTTTTGAATTATTTCTCATGCAGTGTTTTCTGCTCTTTATTTCATGTTCATTTACTTGACCAAGCCTCTGATGTGTAAATCAAATCCATGTGAATGTCATCAGAACATATTTTATAATGAAAGTTGTTTTCTTTTACTAATAAGTTGAGGATTTGGCATAACATTGAATATAGAAGTTTTCTATCTCTGATATATCAGTTTCAATGTTTGATTGTAAACTCACTTTACTAGTCCTACTTCTTTATTATTCCATCCAGGAAATCAGCCCCAGAGCATGATCCTACCACCACCATGCTTAACATCTGGTGCAGTGTTCTCAGATTTCAAAGGATCACCTTTGATGCACCAAACATACTGTTGTCATTGTGGCCATATAGCTCAGTCATTGTCTAGCTTTCTTTCCAGAAGTGGTTGGGATCCTCAGTTCACAGTAATAACAAATTCCCTCTGATCTAAGGGGGACTCTTTGGGTCTTCTTCCAGACCTTGGCAAAGTGGTAACATATCCAAACAACTTGTAATTACAAACGATTGTTTGAAGCGAATCTGTAAGTGTATAAAAATGGCTTAAAATGGTTTACAGTGAGTTCCTTGGACTTTCCGTTGTTCTAAATATTGGTCAATCCAACAAGTGGTTTTAAGCTAATCCTTTTTATGCTGCGAAGAGAAGCTAACACTTGTAGTCAGCCATGATCACTAATGAGAAGTTAATAGGGCTTGTTGAGTTATGAGGTTCAGAACCTTCAGCACCTCATATGAAAAGATTTGACTGTGTGTATGCTTTTGGCACTGTGTGCATTTGAGAAAATCCTAAATAACTTCAAACTTGTTTTTGAAAGCTGTTCTATAAATTTCAGTGGTATATTATGCATGCAATAGGGAGTTGTCTTCTTCAACTAATGAGGCTGAAATAAGTTCATCTAGTTTAGAAACTTCCACTGAACAGTCTATTACAGTGTCACAACTAAGCATATGCTTAAGAACTTAAACACTTTAAATTAGAATAATGGAAATTTTCCTTTACAGCTTCTGCTCAAGTACAATTAATAAAGAAAACCACAGACTCTTTGATGTTTGTTTTGAAGGAAAAGTAATTTCCTGTAAATGTTTATCTGTGTGAGATTTTCAAAAAACATCAATTTTGTTTAAACGTGAGATACATGGCCTATTCTTTCCTTGTTCTACTTTTGTCTTATCATTAATCCGATTACTCTGGAAGACAAGATGGAAATATAATATTCCCATGTTAAAAATATAGAAAAAAGATTTTATTACCCAGAAATGTAACTTTTCATGCCTGTGAGCATAAACATGAGCAGCAGCGCCCTCTGCAGTCTGTGTGACGAAGTGCAAAAGCTTACAGCACCTGGTATTCCCAGGCGGTCTCCCATCCAAGTACTGACCAGGCCCGACCCTGCTTAGCTTCCGAGATCAGACGAGATCGGGCGTGTTCAGGGTGGTATGGCCGTAAGCGAGAGAGCTGCTATATAAAGGGCATTTTATAAGTGGCAAATGTCTCATAGTTTATTATATATTATTGTGCTAAATTTCATATATTACAGCGAAAACATGCAGCTATTCGTTATTAACTGCAGCTTCAACATTGAGCTGCAAAAATGCTTTTCCCGCAGTAACAGCTTCATAATAACACATGTTAGTTGATTACAGCACAGTGTGAAAGTGACAGAGAGCACACAGTGTGTTTTGTAATTCAAACATTTGTTTCGTTTGGAGTGTGTGTCGTTACAGCATGTATAAAAAGGCTGTTCCTACAGTTCTCTCTCGCTTACGGCCATACCACCCTGAACACGCCCGATCTCGTCTGATCTCGGAAGCTAAGCAGGGTCGGGCCTGGTCAGTACTTGGATGGGAGACCGCCTGGGAATACCAGGTGCTGTAAGCTTTTGCACTTCAATACACAAACTGCAGAGGGCGCCGATGCTCACTCGGTGGAGATAAAGCTTCAGGAAAAACCTCAAAACCACGCTTGTAATTCTTTGCTTGTGTAGAGTTAATAAATGAAAACTACAATCATCCCTGCAGCTCCCTGTAAACACTCTCATGTTTCTGATGTAGATCAGAGGTTCAGCTCAGCGTGACGTCATGTGTCTGAAAGCTTCAGGATGACAAAAATACACCACCAATAATCCTCACTTTACTTTCTGGACAAAGTAGAGGTTACACAAGAAAATCTGCTGATATGTGGAGATTTACAATCAAAGTATATTCTTGTATTTTTTATTTGTTATGTTTTAGTTGAAGTTTTTAAATGGGAAAAATCTTTTACTTGAAACGATTTTAACAGACTGTGTGCTCTCTGTTAATCCAACACTGAGCTGTTAAAAACAAACAAACAAAAATGTATCATTTTATTTGTACTACTATGAAAAAAAGTCATTTTAAAACTTTAACTAATGTCTGACAGGCGTGTTTGGGTCAGTGTGGCTGTGAGGAACAGGCCTTTTGTTGATGCCGTAATGCATTATTTTTATATTTTTACCTTGTAGTCTCCAAACTGCACAAACCTAGTTTTTAAATAAAAGCTGTTGCACACTTTGTTCTCTCTGTCAAAGCAACACTGCCCTGTTACTAGGATTTATTTTTATTCATATATAACTTTGTAAAAGCATTTTGATGCTATGATTAAGAATTTTACCGTTTGCCTCACAGCTCAACTCTGTCGGACCAGGATGGCCGAGTGGTGAAGGCGTTGGACTTAAGATCCAATGGACAAATGTCCACGTGGGTTCAAACAAAACTCTTGGTAGCAAAATAAACCTATAGCCAGAGGACAAGGGAGGAGAGAGTTCTTGATAACTTGATAAGCTGGTGAGAGTTGTGATGATGAGATGTGCTGAAGAGACATGTTAATGTGTCCTGTGGAATATGAATATTGAGTGGCTGTGGTGTGAAGGATCATCCAATCCAACTTCATTCATAAAGCACTTTAAAATACCCAGCACACGACCAAAGTGCTGTACAGTAAATAAGTTAAAATCAATAGAACAAAACAGCAAAAAATAAAACACATAAAAATTAAAACAGCCCTATATAAAAAAAAAACAAGATAAAACACCATACAATCAACTAAAATACAAATAAACTAAAACTAACATCTCACAAGGTGTCAAAGGCCCGGGTGAAGAGATGGGTTTTCAGAAGTGATTTAAAAACAGGCAGAGAAGAGGTCTGTCTAATCTCTAAAGGCAGATTGTTCCACAGTTTAGGAGCTGCAACAGCAAAAGCACGATCTCCTCTAAGTTGACGCTCAGTCCTGTGTACCTTCAGCATCAGCTGACCTGACAGAGCGGGTGGGCATATAAGGCTGTAGCAGCTTTATATGAGAAAAGAGAAAAGATGGGGCTAGGCCATGGAGGGCTTTAAAACCAAATAAAAGAATTTTAAAATGAATCCTCAAAGAAATTGGCAGCCAGTGAAGTGAAGCTAACATAGGGGCAATGTGCTCAAACGTTCGAGTGCCAGTTAAAAGACAACTCTGTAGATGAGTAACATATGAAGCACTGACCCCTTTAAAAAGTGCATTACAGTAATCCAGCCGAGTGCTAACAGTGGCATGGATAACTGTCTCAAAGTGCTGCCGTGAAAGAATTGGCTTTATTGTAGCAGCTGCCTGAGCTGAAAGAAGCTTGAGTTTATCACTGCCTTAATCTGACTGTCAAGCTTCAGTTCAGAGTTCACTATGACCCCCAGGTTTGTGACAGTTGGCTTATTATACTGGGCCAAGCTATCTAAATACATATGGGGGGTCTCAGTGGGGCTACCAAAAACCATCAGCGCAGTCTTTTTATCATTGAATTTTAAAAAGTTAATAGACACCCAAGCCTTAATGTCATCAAGACACTGAAGTAATGGCTGTATGGAATATGTGCCTTTTTCCTTTAGATCACATTAGTCTTGATACAGTCTCTGCCACCACATTAGCTCAATCCCTCTGGGCTCCTTTGATCAGCTCCATCACCTAGTGGGGGTGGGGGGTTGTAGTTCGGTCTCGCCTTAGCTATTGTGGTTGAGGTGGGGGTAGGGATGGGCTTAGGGCATCTGGGGATTCCCTAGGGATGTTTTCCCTGGAGGGCCTAACCCGGGGGTTGTGGTCATGACCTGGTTAGGGGCTCTGGTGGCTCTTAGATGGTGTTTTCCTCATGTGTGCAACGGGGCTGGGAGAGGGTCTGTGCTGGCAGACGTGGTTTACTGGCCTGGTAGCCTTTCTGCGCCTGGGCCCCCTGGCCTTTGTGGATTCTAGAGAGCGGGGGTGCCTGCTGGGGTCAGCGGGGAAGCTGGCCCCAGGGAGGGGCTACTTGCCCCTCCCTTCTTTCCCTCCCCATCCTCAACTCCCTCCCTCTTCCACAACCGCCCACACATGCAGGGCCTTGAGATACAGGTGTGTCACTAGGATGCAGGGGAGGCACTTGCCCTCTGTCCCCTTCTGGCCGCCTGTGCCTCAATTTTATTCCACAACCTAGACATCCACATTACTCACACTATCATTACACATGATAGTGTGTAATGATAGGGCCTTGGGGGTGGGCACGTTATACGGCGTCCAGAGGACGGTCTGTGTATTCAACCTCACCTCTGGTGCCGGTGCCCACTTCTGTCGGTGGTTGGTGGTTCTTGGTGGGCAGGGCTGGGTACTCAGGTACGTACCGGCTCACACCTGGTGGCTGCTTGGCGGGGCTTGGCGCCCGTGGCCCTCGGGCCTCTGGGCCTGGGGCTCGGTCCACTCTGGTACAACTGGCTGCCGACAGAGCCCGTGGGCACGTCACTCCAGCCCCTCTGGCTTCTGCTCCGTGGCTGCTAGGTGACCCCTTGTCTGGGGCTCACCTCAGCTCCTTCCAGGAGGGTGGCACGGTTGCCCCTCCGATGGTCCTCTTTGGGCTCTCGCACTCTGGGGCCTCTGGATGTCTAGGGCCTGGATCTCCTCCATGCCTGCTTCATGCCCTGGGGGACGGGGCTATGGCTCTCTACACCCTCTACCAGATCGTTACATGGAGAAACATTTTGAATACAAGCGCGCAGATCCACACAGGTGTGCACACGGGTGTTCACAGACACAAACTACACCTTTCTTGGCTGCTACCTCAAAGCACATTGTGCGCTGTCCGTCCTGCGTGCTGCACAATAACATTCAATATTTAGTATCTACTGTTATTTACTGTTAGCTAGATTATTGCAATGGTGGGTTTTTTTTTGCTTTTTTTCTCTTCTGTTTTTTCTTCTCTCAACAGGTGATCCGGGTGATTTTTTTTTTAAAGTGCCTCTTTCCCTCTCTTTTTCTTTCTCTCCCTCTCTTTCTATCTTTCTTTCTTTCTCCCTGTCCTATCCCCCAGTCATGTCTGTCCCTTCTGTAACAACTGAAAATAAAATAAATACATAATAATAATGAAGGTCAATCAAATGGACCAATTTGGCAAGGCCATGATGATCCACAATAATTCTGATGGCTAAAGAACCAAACGGGACAGGCATAAAAAAAAAATTATATTCCTATTCTGGTCAATTTAATGTTTGTTTAAAGTACATCTCCAGATCCAAATAAAATGATGCTACCTGTCTATGTCCAGCAACAGCCTGTGTTCAGTTTGAATACTGTTATAAATGTTTAACTTTTGAGTGACAGCACAAAGACTGAGAGAGGAGGATCGAGAGGGAAAGAAAGGGACAGAGCAGGCAAAAGTGTCAATGCAGTGAAATTCACCAAAAATTTTAAATCTGTAGCTTCTTTTTCACCCACATTCATTGATGATGATTTTACATAACTAAGCAGTGTGCTGTGCTGCTGTTGATCCCCCACTAATAATAATTATTAAAAGATCCTATTTTTGTTCATTTCTAGTTTCTAGTTCAGTGAGGAGGACTGAGGGTGAGAGAACAGTGAAGTAAGCTGGAAAAACAAATGTTATTTTTCACAAAATAGTTTTTCATGTATTTAATGATTGCTTTGCATGCTTTACAATCGCACAATTAAAAAATGTCAGTGGACATTCTAAACAGAGCATATTGATAAGAATAGCAGCATTTTACAGGACTAAACATGGCTCGAACTTGTACTCCACTCGTGAAACTGGGGTACATGATCCTCTGTGCTGTGTCTGAATTCAAAGGCTTTATTATTAAAAAGCTCTATTACCAGTTTGCTTCATGTACAGGTCTATGGAAGCATGATTTTCCAGTGTCTGTACTGAATAATGATACTTTAAGTGCTTAATGATTTGGTGTACTGCCTCTATGGCATCAAGAGACTGAAATAATGTTGTGCATGTTTGTCATCTTATCTGCTTTGCCACAAATAATTCTTAAAGTTTTTTAATGCCTACGCCCTTTCCTCAGCTTTGATAACTAAAGGCTCCCCCCTAAAAAGGGGAGATTAGATTGAAATCTGATTATTCACTGTGAATTACCCCTCCGTGAATCGCTACCTTATCGTCATGGAGAGGTTTGTGTGTCCCAGGGATCTGAATTATTCTTAGAAACTAGGATAGGTCATCCAACTAATTCACTTGCTTTTGAAGGTAACATTATAATGTTCATCCAATTGAATTTGCAAATGTGAAAAGGGTTGAATAAATTTTCAAATAGCATAATCCGTTAATATTAATTACATGCCATTACATGTAATGACATCATGATTGGGAGCTGAGGCCGCCTAAACGTTTGAACCTAGAATTGTGCCTGGAGTAAACCAAACCAACTGAATGTCATTTTTTTAACATTTCATAATACAACCTGCGAATAAGGCATAAGTACGCTGCAGTTACAGTTATTTTCGGGTAACAAACCAGGTTTTTGCGGAAACTATGAGACAATCACACTGTAAGTACCCTGTAATTTCGGGGTATGGGCCGTATTATGGAGTCTTTGTAATTTCATGGTGATATTGCAAATGATCTTTTTTACATTATTACTTGAAATTCAGTGACCGAATGTGCATGATGGGTAATCCACTATTAAAATGTCCTTTCATATTAAATATTAAGATGATGTAG
This sequence comes from Oreochromis niloticus, assembly GCF_001858045.2. Lineage (NCBI taxonomy): Eukaryota > Metazoa > Chordata > Actinopteri > Cichliformes > Cichlidae > Oreochromis > Oreochromis niloticus. The sequence goes on from NC_031986.2 coordinate 16,701,113, forward strand.
CTAGATAAACTTTTCTCCCTTTCCTACCTGGAAATGGGACTAGATGATAACAGTTTTGTGTGAAGGAATGCAGAGTGATCAGTGGACATCTCTAAGATGGCACGGGCTCTTGGGCTAAAATAAAAGTGATCAGCTGCACAGTCAACAGTGGATTTCAAGCAGAAATGCCCAAGCTTCTCACAGGCAGCTTGCAAAATGTGCGCATCAGTAAAGACTTGTCAAGCAGATAGTTCAGTTCATGCATTCACGCTTGAACAAACTTCTGATATTTTCCGTCGCAACTTCTCTAAGTCCTGCTACCGAGCACAACCACATTCACTTCCTCGTATAATCATGAACTCTTTACAATAAAACAGGACACTTGTAAAAATGAACCATATGTAATGCAAATGCTCTTTTAAACTTCCATCCATCCATTCGCTTCCGCTTATCCTTTTCAGGGTCGCAGGGGGCACTGGAGCCTATCCCAGCTGTCATAGGGCGAGAGGCGGGGTACGCCCTGGACAGGTCGCCAGTCTGTCGCAGGGCTAACATACAGGGACAGACAATCATTCGCACTCACATTCACACCTAGTGGCAATTTGGATTATCCAATTAACCTATCCCCACAAGCTGCATGTCTTTGGACGGTGGGAGGAAGCCGGAGTACCCGGAGAGAACCCACGCAAACACGGGGAGAACATGCAAACTCCACACAGAAAGACCCCGGCCTTATGGTGGAATTGAACTCAGGACCTTCTTGCTGTGCGGCAACAGTGCTAACCACCGTGCCACCGTGCTGTTTTTAATAAATATATTGCCTGATAGAGTAGGCTTTTTGTTTTAGTGACGCATTAGGAAGGAAGGAAACTTATTATCTTATCTTTTAAACTTATTAAACACATTGTACTCATTTTACAAAGAATTCCAATTTTTTTCTCAATACTTTGAACATCATTATTTTACATTTAACATGGATTTCAATATTTTTAATATTTCAAGACATTTTAATAAATGGCAGTTTTAACCTGGTTACAAACAAATAAACTGATTAACTGAAATAAATAAACCAGTTAAAGAAAAATAGTGAAATGTAAAATAAAAACAAAAAACTGAAAAAATCAATAGGCAAACACATAATAATGCGTAATTTTAAATAATCTGTATTCATATATATCATGTTGATGACAAAAATGTTGATATTTGTAAAAACAAAAATTATTAAAGTTCAAATGTTTAACATTTAACATATTTATGTCCAAGTTGGTTCATGGTTGTGCGTCCAAATTGTGGACTTCATTTAGACGTCGTATAGATGTCCAGAACTCCTCATGGACCAACAGACCCAAAACTGAATTGATCTCCAGGTCTATCTGGCATCCAAGGTTTAGTGGGCAACCTTTCTCCCAGAGTGTTTTAGCCTCTTTTTATTCCTTTAGTGTATCTTTCTAAATCTCAGAGTCAGGTGGGTAAGGGACCAAGGGCTCTGATCCACCAACGTAAAACATCTATGCAGTGCAGCACAGAGCACCACAAGGACAGTCCAGGGACATTATACTGGGCGACCTAATGATCCTAAACACACAAGTTAGAAAAGGGCTTGACTCCCTTTCACTGGTAGCTCAAGCATATAGAGCAATGCCAGAGAAAAGACAGTGCCTAAATGATTACGTCTTTAAAAATGACATCATTTGCTGTTGCTTCTCTGGTCATTTGCAGCATTAAAAGCAAGAATGTTCATGTTGTGTGAATGTTTAATCCAAAGCTGGTACTTTAGGTTTTTAATATTTCTCATTTTTTTGTTGCAGTCAAGTAGCTTGCAATAGCTTAGAATACAGAAAACATGGCATTCAAATTATTTATCTGTTACAGACTGAAAAAGAAATCCTTGTCAGCTTCGTAATGAACAAACTGAGAGGAGACCAAGCAAAAAAACAAACAAAAAAAAAACACCCAAACTAATAGATATGTTGTTTTGTTTAATTCTTTCTTGCCAAAAAATTAGGTTAAAAAGTATCATCAGTGATCTGCAAAGTGGTCTGAATCTTGTAGCCTGAGCTTGACTGCTTTTGTCTCCACCCACTTGTTAAAAAATGAGGTATTCTATTTATTAGAGCAAAAGGTATTAGTGGAAAAACACCAATTTGCCACTCTTCTGATTACTTCTCCCTTATAGGAATGTTTTCAGTGTTTGGCATTACTAAAATGAGTATCCAGAAGATGTTCATATAAGTCAAAAAGTTTGGTGGTGTGTGTTTCTGTAAATGAAGTCCCACTGATGGCTTAGGTCCAGCTCAATACTCCAGCCTATGGTAGCTCCGAGTCCTGCCACAGTTCTGTGTATGAATGTAAATGTATTTCATGCAGTTAAATGTAAGTTAAGTGCATGCTGTTTGAATTAATCTTCTCAGTCAGTAAACACCAGTGTTGTCATTATTTTGATTACACGTACATGTATTCTTTTGTAACAATGTTCCCATTATCTCAATGGAAATGATGATGCAGCTTCAATAAGTGGTGTAAAAGTTAACATGAACGGTGCTCTGAGGTGAAACTGCTTTGCGGCGCCCAAAAAAGTTGATGAAAACTCTATGTCCAGATGAACAGACAACGTTTTGGGGATTTCCTTACATGGATGATTGAGCATGCATCAAGATACTTTGTGGCTCATTCAGAGTTTGATTAAATGAACAATAACTGCTCTTATTTGAATTAAGAAAAAAAATTAGTACAACATTATATCTGAACAGAGAGACATAACATGCACTAAATTCAGATTCACTGAGCCAGCCACTTGTTTGAATATGATCTGAGACACTGGAAGCAGCAAAACAGCTTGTAACATGTTGTTTTGTGTGATTCAGGTGGACTGAAAGGGTCTAATATGGGTAAATTATTAATAATATCAATAAATGAAAGACTGCAGTCCACTTTAGCTAACTAAATTAAAAGTGAAGATCCAGAGGAGGCAGAGTATTAACAAGAACACTGTCAGTGTCTGTGTGTCATGGTTCTGGGTCTTTGTTCCAGTGTTTTGTGTTGGTGGACTTTTGAATCCTGTTTAATCATTGTTGTTGTATTCTTATAGTAACTGATGTTTCCTAGTTTCGTTTTCTTGCGTTTGTGAATTTTCTGATTATTGTTTGTCCTCAGTGTCTCCTGTGGATGTCAGTCTTGTTGTAACACCGCATCTGTCATAGCCTTCGTCTCTGTGTTCTGTCTTCAGTGTCCCCTTAGTGTCCCCAGCCCGTCTTGTCTCTCCCTCTCTCTGTGTCTTAGTCCTGTCTCTGAGTTTTGTCTCCTTTACCTGTTTCCCATGTCCTTCTCTTTGTGTTTTGTCCTCGAATCCCCAGTCCGTCATGTGTTCCCATGTTTGTTTATCCCCATCCTAGTGTCAAGCTTTTGTTTCCTTGTCTGAGACATGGAGTTGGTGCTATTTCCAAATTTATTTTGATAGTCCTAGTCTCCCTCTAAATGTATTTTGATAAACTAATGTTGAAGTCACTGTGTTTTGTGGTATTGATGATGCAGCTGAAATAAATACTTTTAAATAAAAGAATAACCATTCAAAGTGCTCAGTGGTGAAACTGTAACTCTTTCAGAGTTTGAAGGCTGGACCAGTGATGCCTTATTTAAAGAAACATGAGATGAGTTCAGAATATTATGTGAACAGAGATCATTCAATGAGCAAAATAAACACTGACAAGAGAAACACTTCACTGTTGATTATCATATGAAGTCTAATGAAAGCTGTAAATCTGTTAATATCCTGTTAATCTACATACAGCAAATAAAGAACATGTGACTTTAAAGCATCCAACAAAGTGATAACTGTCCTCTGCCCACTAAGTAGTGACTCTACAAAAGATTATATTTCATTTTCTGAGGTATTCTCCCTGACATGTAGGGATGTAGATGTTTAAAGTGAAGCTGTTACAGATGGTACAGGAAACATCAGCCTTGACTTCAAAAATCCATGCAAATTCATTCATTATTATAATCTTTGTTTTCATTTTTTCACTATTTAATGTTACTGAACTAAATGTGAGACAGTTTCTCTTTGAATCTAGGTGGGAAAATACAATTTGTAAAAATCATGAAAATTTTAAGTGACAGTAATTCTCTGAGGCAGAAAGCTGGTTAATAAGTTTATTTGATCAATTCAGCAGACAGAAGGCAAGTTGAGGTCTGCAAATCCAGGTAAGATACCGGAGTGCAGAACAAAATGTTTTATTGCATTTTCACTATTCATTTTTTTAAAGCAAGCTGAAGATAAATCATAAAAACAATAACATGAGATTGTAGCCAAAATCAACAATTCAGAACAGTTTAACCAATTTGCACTGTTTTATCCAAGTGGACTGGCACTCCATCTTTACACCGTATAACAACAATTTCCAAGCCAAGGGTTTGACCTGCATATATACAATTAGGATGTAAACTGCTATCATCATGCTTGCACACAACAACATTAAAGTTAACAATCTTTTGTCCACTGATACCTGCACAGATGTCTTGGACCTTTTGATGTGCGCCCAGAAGAAATGTGTTTACTTTTTTGCATCCACCGAAAAGACCTTTGATGTGTCTCGTCTGCATCACTGTAGTACATTCATCTGGCTGCATGTTTTCAATGACATGTTTCTGATAGAAGTCCAGGCTTGCAGACAGCTCCACAGCAGAAAGCAGGCCCAGCAGCAAACAGACAAATGGAGTCTTCATGATACTCTGGTGAAGAAAAAGGAAAATAGTGTTCTTATTAAACACCACAAATAATGTAGTTTCAGAAAGGAGAGACTGTTTTCCTCTGAGTGTGTTTGCTATCTGCATACTTTCTGAGACTGGAAGATCAGAAGTAACAAAACAAAACGGCTTTTCAGATGTTGTTTTGGGGGTTCAAGAGGCCAGAGAAAAGTATGGTATGGGTAATAATTACCTTATAATTAATATAATTAAATAAAAGACTGCATGACCAGATAGAAATATGAAGAGTTTGATAACTAAATTAAAAGAGTTGGGACAAAACAGAGCAGATGGAACATTAATAGGAAAACTGCCAGTGTCTGCGAGATGTCTATTTTCTTTCTAACTTTGATAAGCTAATCAATTACTACGGTGATAATCAGTGTAAATGTTAGCATAGTTTTATGTGACATTGAACTTGCTCAACTAAAGGTAGTGGTGTTGGTCACCATTATCAACATATTTGTTTGAGGAAGATTTTAAAAATTGTGATAGCTTACGTTTATGTAAGATTGTGACATTACAACACTTTTAAAATTGCAGTTTTTGTAGAACTCTCTGCACGCAGGGCGTTTTTATTGTTCTGTTTTATTTCTTCCTGAGTGGCGTTCACAAATTAAAAAGTACCAAAGCAAAGCCGTCTCTCTCCTTTCATCGCTGTCAAATAATATGCCCATCCAGCCTTTACATTACTGCCATCGTGTGGCCCCAGTCAGCTATTGTCACTGAAAGCTGCAGTAATCAATCATGTTGGAGACTGCAGCTCTCTCTGCACAACATGCTCTCATCCCAACACATAACATACCGATGCTATGTGACAAATCGTCAGTATGTTATGAGTTGGGAATGAGAATGCCCTGCTCTGTAATACAGGTGTGTGTGTGTGTGTGTGTGTGTGTGTGTGTGTGTGTGTGTGTGTGTGTGTGTGTGTGTGTGTGTGTGTGTGTGTGTGTGTGTGTATTTATTTTATTTTACTTATTTATTTAGGTAGTTTCTGGTTGCCTTGTGTGTAATTACACTGATGACCATCTAACTTTGTTAGTTGGCCTCATTGTTTAATAATCTTAGTTATTGCTGTTGAATCTAAATGTCTTATAGTGAGACTCATTAGAATTGTGATTTTGTCTTTTCACACATTGATAACCAGCCTGAAATTTTTACATTACCCAATGAAACAATGTGCAAGAACCTAAACATCAACTCAGACATGAAATCATCTTAAATGTAACTACCAGAGAGCTTTCCTCTCATATAGTTTGGCTTGGTCTGTAATAACAATGATGTACTGCACATCTAAAAAGAATAAAACTGAAATCAAGAATCTCATCACCTTTCCTGCACTAAAAGACATCCAGCACAGCATTCTTGCTAAACGTATCTGTTAAATGAGTAATTTATGAAACCAAATCAGGACACTTACCTTATTTTTGTTTCACTGATGAGTGGTTGGTTGGTTGGTTGGTTGGTTGGTTGGTTTGGTTGGTTGGTTAACCTGCAGCGGTTCAGGCACAAGTCGGTCGTCTGGAGCAGCAGGTGAAATGTTCTGAAGCTGGTGAAAGATTACAATAAATTAATTACATGATTGAATAGGCAACATCTCAAAGTCAGTTTGAAAATTAAAGATTATTTAACATAAAGACTGGTCTCAAACTGTACATGCATGTAGCTCATGCAGGATTTGCTCACAGAACCCAGATAATGTCAGCATGTTTTTAAGCCCATGTCTGGATTGTAAAAGTAGGTAAAGTGAGGCAGGAGAGGGTTGTTATACTTCATTGGAGGTATAGAACATGAGCCTGTTGAGAATTTAATTTTTTTATTGTACATATTTTTATTATACAAACAAAACATTTTTACCAAATGAGGAGCGAAGACTCGAGATGAGCAGAGTGTAGCTGAGACACGCTGTTACGTTCAAGTCAGTCAAACTGGAACAAAGAACACTTGGTTCTTGCCACTTTGATTTTTATACATTTCAGCAGCACCGCCTTATATAATCATTTAACTCATCACCTGCATCACCAGTGCACCAGTTCTAAGAAAATGTACCACTTCTCTGTTTGTGTTTCAGAAACTTAATGCCACATGATCACAGCATCACACAAACGTAGTTTGTCACTCATAGCTGGCTTTTCTATTCATATCAGATCTATCGGGACTTAAAACCTCCCTAAAAGTTCACTTTTGCCTTGTCAGTCCACAGAATATTTACTCAAAAGTCTAAGTCTTTGTTCTTTTTGGTCAGCAGTGGTTTTCTCTTAGAACTCTTCCATGGATGTAATTTTTGTCCAGTCTCTTTCTTATTGAATCATGAACTCTGACCATAAATGAGGCAAGTGAAGCCTGCAGTTGATCAAAATCACCAGAGACACACAAGGAATGAAACAACAAGAGCTAAATTCACAACAAAGCCCTAACACGATAACATTTTTAAGGACATGACTTCCAGATACCATTCATTTGCTGTAGATAGATTTTTTATTCTTGTGACTTATTCTTGTAAGTTGCAGCCACCTTTTAAACAGAGTTTCACTGGGGTACAGATGGGAAAACATTGCTAGGGATTGCACAGAACTAGAGCACAGAGATTAGGGAGACTGGTTATCACTACATGGATGACTAAGGTCTGATGGAAAATGGAGACTCCAAATAGTTCTTAAATGCTGTCAGTAAGCGACTGGGAAATAGGTGTGAAGTCTGAAGCTCAGGTAAATCAGGACTTGGTCCATAGGTGGGGCAGGGTGCAAAGTCAGCACAACGCTCTACCTGAGAGACAAAGAGAAAGCAAGGAGAAAAAAAACAAGACCTGCCAAGACTGTGATGCTGAGAGCCACCCTTCTACTGATGAGGCTTTGGTGAACAGTAAATGGACAAGGACATGACTTTTAGACACTGATCACTTGCTGTTCACAGGTTTTTTTGGCTATCATATCTTCTTTTGTCCATGAGTGATTTAATCAGAACTGAAACAAAAAACAAAACAAAAAAATCACCTAAAATGGTCAGGTACAAAGACTGGATTGAAAATGAATTATAAAAAGGAGCCAATTTCTAAAGAAAACGTTTTAAAAGCCTTCAGAAAGTCTAAAGTGTTGTTCAAGACCACTTTAAAATATTACAAAGTCTGGTTCCTTGGAAGTAAACAATAAAGTAGTAAGTGGTGACTCCAGTTCAAGGAAGACAGTGCATTTTCTTTGTGTGTTTTGTTTTAATCACATCTCTATAACGCTGTTTGTGTGGTTCTTCTTTATGTTCCATATATGGGCTTAAAATAAAGAAGTGAAGCATGCTTAAGTTTTTATGAGCAACAGCTTTGTCACTGGTCTTATATGAAAATGTGCACTGATACCATAAAAGGCCAGGGTGTTTTTTGTTTTCTTTTTAGAAAGAATGGCTGGCAAATATTTGTTTCACTTTTGGTCTTTTCTTGGGGTGATCCTTAACTGTAAATCATTCTGTTTATAATGAGCTTAAATTTTTTTTAAGTTAAATAAAACTTAAGTAGGTTCTTTTGGCATATAAAAAATGGGCACCTTTTCTATTCTTTGTTCCTGACGTTTTATACAGTTATAGGCTCTTAGAGGACCTCAGAAAATGCTGGAGTACATTGATCTGCAAAGGAGTTCATGTTGACATGAGGAGTTTGTGCTGAAATGCTGTGTTTTTGTTTTTGCCAGACATAGTGCATTTTGCAGTTTATCTGAGCATTGCATGTTCTGACCTTGGGGTGAAATTACTGACAAATTAAATCCTGGGAAGATTGTGGTATTGTATTAACAGATGCCTGAACACATGCTATTGTTCATCTCAGGTTGTATTAATCTGCGTGTCTATCGACTCCACTCACTGGTTCCACTTGTACTTGCACTACAATCAGCTTATTTCAGTTTGTGTGTCGGAGGACCTTACTTTTATCTTTACTGCACAAATGGACAACAGGACAGAAACAACTGCATTATGATGATTATACAACATCAGCTCTTTGCAAGCACCTGCATGCTAACGCTAAGCTAGCCAAGAACCCAGGGTGATGTTAAAGCTGAGTTAATGGTGACCCCAGCCCCCAGCCCAGCAACTTGAACTGGTAACAAACACATGAACAATCAGGCTTGAAGACTCCATTTATACCTGTTCATGTTTCTGAAGTAGAATCACTGTGGCGATCACTTTAAAGGCTGGTTTTCATTTTTGCTTTGTGCTGTCAGCTTAGTGTTCATACCTAAATACTAAAAGAAAGTGTCCTCATTAGGATCGGGATTTGCATTGGGGTGTGGGACTGTTTCCTAAGGTTTATACTATTAACTGGTTATTATGTGACAATGTAAAATAGACTTCAGCTATTTTACAGAGTAACACGAAAATTAATGTAATGTAGGGTAAGTAATGTAATGAGTAAAAAGTGTACTGCAATACTTTTAAGAACAGTGTTCTGTGTAATATGTGTAATGCATTACTTTAAGTAATAACCCCAGTACTGATCTCAACAAAGAGGTGCGATACCTCCAGCATGCACAAACGTTGCATGACCCACAGCATACTATTAATTTGCATGAATGTAATGCTTTTGATTTGCTGTTTAGAGATGGTGGTGGATCTCAAAGTGGAGCCAATAAGAACCCAATAAGAATCAATAAGAGAATCGTTTCAATAAGTGATATCGATAATACAACCTATCTGTATGCCACCCTACCTGAAAAAAACAATTACATCATGTCTCAGTCTCCTTAAGTGCTCTATCTCACCTCTGTCTTTGTGTGTATTGTTTTTTGTGCAGGGGCAGGACTAATCTCGGGTTCCCAGCCTCAGTCTCCACACACATTGGAGTGATCACACACCTTTTAGTGATGGCCAGATGATGCCGTGAAGCTTTCTAATCATTTGGTTCAAACAAAGGTTCATTTCTCAAGGCTTTGTGTGCATACAAGCCCCCCTGCTGGTCAAAACGTTTATTGCCACTATTTTTGACAGCCTCTTGGCTGTCTTGCAACAGTGTCACCATTTGAATAATCACTGCCTAGAATAGAAAAAAAGCCTATAAATGTCCAAAAAATGTCAGTATGATTTCAGTCAGTGTTTAAATAAATCCAACAGGGCATGAAATGTTTATATCCCTGAAAAGCCTTCAGTCAACCCAAATGCTGCAGAAAGAGTACTGACAGAGACTAAAAAGTGAGAGCATATTTCTCCTATATTGGCTTCTCTTCATTAGCTCCCTATTAAATCCTGCTCCTCAAATACAAAGTGGTAAATAATCAGGCCCCATCTTATCTTAATGGTACCATATCACCCAATTACAGCACTTCGCTCTCAGACTGCAGGCTTATTTGTGGTTTGTAGAGTATCTAAAAGTAGAACGGGTGTCAGAGCCTTCAGTTTTACAGTTTTTTCTGAATGCTTAAACCCTAACTGTGATTCTTATAGCACAATTTCTAAAACTATTAATACTTATAGCAAAACCACTCACTGAGTTTGCAAAACTAAAAGCACAAACACTGCTTTGCACTCAGTTTGCCATTTTGTAACACACACTTTGCAAAACTGTAGGCACAATTCACTGCTTACACTCAATTACCAAATTTCCAACACACTCCTAGCAAAACTATACACATTTATGGCCATTATTTATGCTATTTTGCCAACTGTCTGGCACACTTTCACATGTGAAAACTTTTTTAGATAATTAGTTCACTTTGCAATCAGCCTAAGCACTATAATACAGGTAAGCTCTGTGTGTGGAGTACAGTGGAGGGAGCAGGAAGAGTGAGAAGTAGAGGAGGCCGAGGAACAGGACGTGGAGGTGAAGAAGTAGGACGAAGAGGACAACAAGGACAAGGAGGAGCAAGAGGAGGATGGGGGGGGGGGGGGGGGAGGAGGATGAGGAGGGGGGAGAGGAAGGGTAAGAAGAGTAAGAAATAGAATTGCTGATGACATCAGAGCTACAATAGTGGACCATGTAATCAACCATGGAATGACCCTGGGGGAAGCTGGCCAACGGGTCCAGCCTAACTCGAGCTGCTACACTGTAGCAAGCATCATAAGGACATTTCGAAATCAGAATCGGTTAGTACAGTCACTCTGCACTAAGATCTGTAGCAGTGCCATATGCTAATGAGAAACACAAAAATACCATAGATGTAAAAATACTGAAATTGTTACTTTACAGAATTGCTAGACGACCAGATGCTGGGGCAGAGGAAGCATGTTCACTGCAGACCAAGAAACCCATATAGTCAATATGGTGATTGCAAATAGTCCTGTACTTGGAAATCAACACTTGTGTTTGTTTTGATGTGTGTGAATAAACACCAGTACCAGAAGTTTGGATCCCTCTATGCTTATGGATCTATGACAAAAGTATGAGCTCAAACTGACATGGCCTACCTTGTGCACAGAGAAAGCAAAAGTCAGATGTGTTTTGTATTCATACCATCAGTGTGTAGTTGGCGCATTGTGTGCTTAGTAGATGATGGCTTGTGTGTACTGTTTGATACGAAAACACCATTTTTACGAAGGTGTGAAGAGTTAATCTAGCTGTGTTCGCTTTTGCAAGAGAACTACAATGTTTTGATAATTGGGTGACAGGTTTTCTTATTTGTGTGTAGAGTTTTGCAAAAATAGCCAATAGTTACAAAAAATGTGCTTAAGCAATCAGAAAAAACTGTAAGCTAGTCTTCTGTGAAACCAGCTTTCAGTTTGGATTTGGGAGACAGACACTATCTCTACTTTTGAGATTAGGCTTAAAACATATAGTTAGACCTGAATCCTCCCTTAGTTATATTGCAATAGGTCTAGGATTTTCCTTTCCACTGTTGCCAAAGTTCTTGCTCATAGGGGGTCATATGATTGTTGGGGTCTTCTGTTATCCTTGTACTATTGTAGGGTCTTTATCTTACTATATAAAGCACCTTGAGGTCACTGTTTTTGTGATTTGCTGCTATATAAATAAAATTGAATTAAAATGTATTTTTTTTTCCACTGTGCTTGGATTCAGCCGGCTTCTCTTTTTGGTAATAACCTCTTCACCTCACATGGTACTAATAAGGGGTGTACAAGTATCCCGCAGAAAGACTGTAAAGATTTGGATAGATACAACTCTGCATAGATTATATGGATTAGGTGATGTTTTACCCCAGCTGCTTGGCACACAAAAAAAGAGGTGAAACAGGTGAATCTTCAAGGAAGATGAATAGAACAGGCGGTTTGTAATTTTGTTTATGCAGCTGAGCATGATAGCCAGCTCTGCATCCCTGATTTTGTTTCCTCTCCCTGCGCCGTCGGGGTCACTTGCTGTTCCCAATAATAACCCACCAAGCGCCCAGCGGCCTCACAATCTCGGGTGGGATCCTGTCGGTCCAATCCAAAGTAAAATCCGGCTTCAGACTGAGGTTGATGTCTATCAGTTCCTGACGACTGAAAGTGGTCAGTATTGTGGTCAGAAAGACTCAACGTAAAGGCACAAAAGACACAAAAAGGAGCACAGCAGTTGGGAGTGCTGTGGAGTTCATACGTCCGTTCGCGCCGCCATCTTGGAAAAGATGTAGGAAAAGCAGTAAAATTTAAAAATACACTTAATCATCCAGAATTTCTGATTGTGCTTGTTTGTGGTGTGCAGCAGATCAAACAAGTTAAGAATATAAACAGCACAGTGGTATCTGGAAGTTATGTCCTTAAAGTGCACATTCAGGCCTGTGAGACTCATCTAGAAATTCAGACACAGAGCTCTGTGTTACATGCAGACATTTCTGCATCTTTGCCATTCAAACACACTTTGTATATAATTTATTTTATGTAATTCTACAGCAGATGATCAGTATCTGAAAATCCTCTCTTTGGAACAGGGAAAAAAAATAAAAACCTGACAGAGGACCTAAGAGATAAATGTGGGTGTTCATTGTTGAATCCAAATATGACATTTTTGGTTCATATCACTGTCATTGTATAGAAGGAGAGAGGTGCAACAGTGAGTGTCTACAGCCATCTGTAAAACACGGTGGAGGCTCTGTCATGGTTTTGTAAATTTCAGCTAGTGGTGTTGGAGATTGCATCAAAAGTGATGGAGTCATGGACACAGAAAAGTGTGTCTTTCTCTGATTAATATGTTTCAAATCACCACTTAAACTTCAAAGTCATAGTAATAGTGAGATAATTTATCATAAAATATAAAACATTTTACCTCCAACAGAGCTAAACTCTTATGTTAAACATTACTGTACAAAAGGTTATATTTACTTAACAACATTTCCTCATTCAGTTTGATTTGATCTACTCAGAGCATTGTTCACGACATCAGATCAAATTCAAAATGTAACTCTCAGAAACAAAGAGCTTTCACAGAATCACAATGTGGACCGAAGGTTTATTTATATTGTGAATATCACACTCTTTAAGAGTATATGCCACATAGATCTCTGTATGTGAGATATTCACAGTTTAGTGAGACAAACACATCAGCATATCACATGTGTCTGTCTACAGAGAATGTGACCTGTTTTGCATTTTGACTTCACATGTTGTCTAGTTTCAGTCAGGGAGACTGAAAAGTGTGTGCTGACTGTGCATCCGTTAAGTCACATGCTGATGTTCAGGAGTGTCTCAGTCCTGTTCACCTGGTTCTGCTACATTAGATTCACACCAGCATCCTTTCTCTTAGTGAAGGCCTAAACTGTGCACAGAATGTTTAATGACATGATCACACATGGCTGTCTTGCCACAGCCATGATGCTGTGCTTTTAACTGGCACTAACAGAAGATTGCATATTACTCTAGTTTTGGCTTCTCTTCATTGGCTGCTAGTAAATTTTAGATTTCACTTTAAAATTTTCATTTTAACTTTTAAGGCTCTACGTGGTGAAGCTCACCAGTATGTCTCTGACCTGTTTAAACCTCATGCTTCTTCCCCTAAACTTAGGTCTTCAGGCCAGAGGTTGCTGTTGGTCCCACTTTCTAGGTTGAAAACACGTGGGGATTGGGCTGTTCAGGCACTGGCACCAAGGCTGTGGAATTCTCTTCTGCTGTCTTTACGCTGTACAGACTCCACTGACTCTTTTGAAAAGCAGCTGAAGACATTTCTATACAGACAAGCTTTTAATTAATTTTGTTTTGTTTTCAATTTTTTGTTTTATATTATTATTTTTATTTTTATTTCTGGTTTGATTGTGAAACACTTTGTGATTTTTATCTGTAAAAAGTGCTAAATAAATCAATTTTACTTACTTGCTTATAAAATATTGAGTGCACACATTAAGCCTTCACCAGGGAAGAGGATGCTGGTGTGAATCTTAAAAAAACAATGAACATCAATATGTGACTTTTAGCTTTATACCTGCCTAACTCATCATTTATGTTCAGAACACACATTGGATCTTTGGCTGAAACTGGACAACAAGTGAAGTGTGAATTCAAAAACAGGTTGTGATTTCTTTTCTGTAGACTTACACCACGAGTCAAATGACTTATGCTAATGTGTTATTTGCTGTAACTGTGAATATCTCACATACAGAGCTGTCTGCGCTATAAACATGTGTGGTAGGGTGTGTTATTCACACTATAAATAAATCTTCAGTACAGCCACAGAGTAAAGCTGTGAGAGCCCTTCTTTGTTCAGTTTCACTCTGAATTAATCTGAAAAATATGCCATGTTTACTCAGAAAATGACCAGTGGAACATATATACATTCGAAATACTATTTAGGTACCATATCTGACCAGCTTTTAAATGAGACTAATGAGATGAATTGGCCTCATTTTATATACACACAACTGAACTATGCACAAATTCTGAAAACCTGAAGCTCGTATATCAGCCAAGTACAGTTACTCAGATATCACTTTAGTTCTCAGATTTGCAAATCTCTTGACATCATTTAGTCTTTTTGTTCACCTTTAAAATGCAACAAATTGGTTACCAGTCTTAGTCTCTCCCAAAGTGATTTATAGAGCTATTATGCAAGACAGTGGAACAGCAAGAACAAAAAGGACGATGAAGGCAAAGAGTGAGAGTAAAAGAAAGCTTGTCCATGGAAGTACAGGGTGGGCCATTTATATGGATACACCGTAATAAAATGGGAATGGTTGGTGATATTAAAGGCCTGTTTGTGGCACATTAGTATATGTGAGGGGGCAAACTCCTCAAGATGGGTGGTGACCATGGTGGCCATTTAGAAGTCGGCCATCTTGGATACAACTTTTGTTTTTTCAATAGGAAGAGGGCCATGTGACACATTAAACTTATTGGTAATGTCACAAGAGAAACAATGGTGTGCTTGGTTTCAACGTGCATCAATGATGTCGTACCACGGGCTATTGTACAAACTTACCCCAACCAGAAGCCGTGGGTTAATGGAGAGGTCCGCGCAGCGCTCAGAGCGTGGACTGCAGCCTTTAAATCTGGAGACCCAGATGAATACAAAACATCCCGGTATGCACTCAGGAAAGCAATACAGACGGCCAAGGGACAGTACAAAGAAAAGGTGGAACTCTGCTACAGCAACTCCAACACCAGGAACATGTGGAGTAGTCTGAAGACCATCACAGACTACAAGGGAAACAGCGGCAGAGTGAGGGAGGTAACTGCTTCTCTACCAGATGAGCTTAACACCTTCTATGCACGCTTTGATAAACATATCTCAGGAGCTTTTGCTGGAAGAGGACAGCTGCCCTCTTCAGATATCTCAGGCAGTCGTCTGTAAATACTTCAGAAAAGTAAACACTCGGAAAGCTCCTGGACCAGACAACATTCCAGGTGGTGTTTTCAAAGCGTGTGCCCACGAGCTGGCAGATGTCTTCACAGGCATTTTTAACCTCTCCCTGCTCCAGTCTGCTGTCCCAAATATTTTAAGAGGACCACCATCATCCTTGTCCTTAAGAAAACTAATGTGAGCTGCCTAAATGACTATCACTCAGTAGCACTCACCTCCATTGCCACGAAGTGCTTTGAGCACATAGTCAAAGCTCATATCATATCTTTATTCCCTGCTTCACTTGATCCGCTCCAGTTTGCCTAGAGGCCCAACAGATCTACAGATGATGCAATAGCAGTTGCACTTCACACTGCCCTTTCTCACCTGGACCAGAAAAACACATATGTGCGGATGCTACTCATCGACTATAGCTCCGCCTTCAACACCATCATACCATTCAGACTCGTAATGAAATTCCGTGACCTGAACATCAGCTCCTCCCTGTGCAGCTGGATCCTGGAGTTCCTGACAGAAAGACCTCAGGTGGTTCGGATCGACAGCAACACCTCATCCACACTCACACTTAGCACAGGTGCCCCCCAGGGATGTGTGCTCAGCCCCTTGCTGTACACCCTGTTCACCCACAACTGTCCAGCAACACACAGCTCCAACACCATCATCAAATTTGCAGATGACACCACCATCATCGGCTGCATTTCTGATGGAGATGAGACAGCATACAGGGCAGAGGTGAGAGCCCTGACATGTTGGTGCCGTGACAACAACCTGCTGCTTAACATCAGCAAAACCAAGGAGCTCATTGTGGATTACAGGAGACTGCAGAGAGAAGCCCACACCCCCATCCACATCGAAGGAGCCGAGGTGGAGAGAGTCTGCTTCAGATTCCTGGGCATCAACATCAGCGAGGATCTGAGCTGGTCACACCATATTGGTGTTATCACAAAAGCAGCAAGACAGCGGCTCTTCTTCCTCTCTTCCTGAGAAGATTCGGCATGAACTCCAGAATACTTACAAACTTCTATCGATGCAACACTGACAGTATTCTGACTGGCTGCGTCACCACTTGGTACGGCAGCTGTAATGATCTGGACTGCAAAGCTCTGCATAGGGGGGGTGAGATCAGCACAGCGCATCACCAGGACTGAACTAACAGCCATGCCGGATCTCTATAGATAGCGCTGCATGAGGAAGACGCAGCAAATCCTCTCTGATCCCAGCCACCCCAGCCACAGACTTTTCACACCCCTGCCGTCCAGGAGGCGGTTCAGGAGCATCCAGACCCGCACTACCAGACACAGAGACAGATTTTACCCACAAGCCATCAGACTTTTGAACTGCTGACATTCCATACACAATTACAGGACTCTGCACACTGTCACTTCAACAAATGCTACTTAAATGCTCATTGCACAACTTTGTACAACCTGCAGATACTCCTGCACAAACTTGTAAATACCAGCTTGTCTTAAATGTAAATACCAACTAAATTCTCTAATATTTAATAATTTTTCCTCTCCTTTTATTGTTGTTATTATTATTATTATTTTATTACTACCACTGCTATTTTCTGTTATTTTCTTCTCAGTATAACTGCACAATCTCTATATGCTCATGTAAAGCGGAGGAGCACGAGCCAAAGAATTTATTTATTTATGGATAACAATAAAACTTGAAACTTGACAACTGAAACAACAATGGACATAAGGGGCTTCTTTCAAAAAAAAAAAAACTCAGGTAAATGTTATTTTATATATTATGCTTTGTATGTTGTTCAATATATTTCAATGCAAAACAAGAGGAATTTCAATACACACCAGTACATTCACATACGTAATTAAGGATGCCGTGCAGGTGTGTCCGCCTTCCCTGCACGACACCGCAGACATACCCCCATCGCCCGATTGAGGCCGGGGAGCCATCCGGCCGAACCTACTCCCCACCGCGAGCAGGAGAGGGAATCAGCCCGGACCGTCGGCGCCCCAGGGCCCTGGCCAAGGTGTGAGTTCAGGTTGCCGCCCGCGAATCCAGCGGCGCCTGGAAAGCTAGTACAGAGGTCGGCCGCGCCGCGTCCACCTGCCGCGCGGCCGGCACGATCGTGAGACACAACTCACAGGCGGCTGGGCAGATGTTCAAGCTTGATCTCAAGCTTGGCGCAGGCCTCGCTCGCCAGCTCCAATCGAGCAGGCTCCCCTGGCATGGGGACCTCCGTCACCGCCGCCAGCTGGAGCAGCCCGTCGCGCAGCTCCACCACCACCGCCGCCGCTCCCGGCTGGAGCAGCCCCTCATGCAGCAACCCCTCTTCCTCTGGCCGGTGCAGACCCTCGCGCGCCTCGTCCGCCGCCTCCGGCTGCCGAGGTGCCCCACACAGCTCCTCCACCGCTTCCCCACCACCAGGTTCCACGGTTGGCGGCAGCGGTGTCGACCACGCCTGGAGCCGTGTCGCCAGCTCCACGATTCGCCCCCCGTTTGGCGTTGAGCCTGTTCCTGTAGCTCTTCCTGCCGGCGGCGTGCCTCCGCCGCCTGCTCCCACTGGATGGCCGCCATTTCGGCCAGCATCTGGTCCAGCTTTTTTTTTTTAAGTTTTTTTTAGCTAAATCAACATACAAACAAAATGCACCATATATTATACATTCAGAAAATATAAACTTCTTACCAATTAGCAACCTTTGTACAAAGAAGAAAAAAAGATATAAAGACAGGGTAATAAAAGGTAACAGAGTATTATCTCACTAAATCAAATCTTCCAAAAAGGAAACAAAAAAGCAGCCTTTTTCTTTTTAACTAAAGTCAAAGATTTAACCAACAGGTTTAAGTCATTTTTCCAGTGAAGTAGGGTTGGTTTGGTCTTTAAAAAACAACATTTATGTATATATTGCTTACACAAGATTAATAAAACATTAACGCCATATTTGGCTTTCTTTTCCTTAAGAAACACTTCAAACAATATCATATTTAAGGTAAATGGGGTAATTTGAATCCCACTCGACTGAAGCCAGGAATGAAAATCCAACCAAAAGATTTGTATAAAACTGCACAAAAAAAAATAGATGGTCCAAATCCTCCTCTTCTGTTTCACAAAATACACAATTACCAGTTTCTATCTTAAATCTGGGCCAGCTCCTCCTTTCCCTGGCTCCGGTAAGGACCCGCAGTGCCGCCTCCTGGGTTTCGGCACCACTTGTGACACACGACCCACACACAGGTGAATATGTATAAAAACTTGGAGTTATTCACCATGACTGCAGTGACTACATCCATTTTTAATGTTGTTTGTACTACTGTCAAATATTAAGATAGAGACAGTTTAATGGGTTACTGCAACAGGCCTTTATTTTCAAACACTTATTGATCACAAATTTCTTAATCCTCAAAGGGTTGCAATTTATGAAAAAGAACTCACACCGGAAGTGAAAAGTTTCTCTAGGATGTGTTATTTGATTTATGTTGACAAAGCTTTGAATGGTGGAAACAGTAGCGTTTTTGATACGGGCGACACGGGCGGTTGCCCGGGCGGCATCGTGGTGGGGGCGGCATCATGGGCAAAAAAAAAAAAAAAATTAGGCTACTCATGCTGCCCCGACATCAGCCAGCACATATTGGGAATGTTGTAGGCACCGAGCGGTTTTCTATCACCCATTTGCTGGGAGTAAGGGCGCCCTCCGTTTGCGAGGTGCGCCTGCTGCTTGCGGCACAGGGAGGAGAGGGCGGGGTGGCGGCGGAGTCTCTGGCTGGCTGGAGCAGCATCTAATAACCAACCCACAAAATAAAACAAAATAAAAACAAAACAACAAACACGAAAACACCAGACATTATGATACAGACTTATAATTTGGACCAATGTTTTTTTCGAAATTCTATACTTGAAAAGTGAGCGCGAGAGCCCTCAGTGCGCCTGCTCGCTGCTGAAGTCAAAGTAAACTTTATTATCATCTCCACTACATACAGTCCAGTACATAGAGAGAAGAGAGGACGAGGCTCCAGTTACAGCAGTGCAAGTAAACAAACAATAAATATAAAAAGAGTAAGAAAATAAATATACACTTTAGGACTAGGGGTAAAGGGATCAATAACAATTTAAAATTTATAATTTACAGTTTGATGATCTCACACACAACCTGTCGAAAGGGGAGGGGCTCGGCTGCTTCCAGATAGAGCACATTTCATTCATAATGATGTAAATCCAAGCCCATTATGTATTCAAAATTTGATTTGATTTGATATACCTTTATTAGTCCCACAAGGGGAAATTTCATGTTAAGGCTGCCGATCTACTGCACGCAATGGCGGCGCCATCTTACCCTCCGACCATACATACGTTACACAAACATCACATAGGGAAGACAGGTCAGAGAGGTATAACATGGAAAAGCACAACATGAGGAAAGATAAGGAGAAAAAAATAACTCCCCCCAGACTGAGCTCCAACAGGGAGATCAGTTTGAGAACAGAAAAAAACACCTCTGCACATAGCACATGAAAAAAACTCTTAATACACCAAAGAAACACATGACAAGCAACAGGGGTGGGTAAAGGGTGAGAGACATCCAATGTAGACAGTACATCCGGGCCTGCAGCCTATGCGCTGGTCTCCATGATCCACCGTCAGCATCGGAAGGGAATAAGCGTCGAAGGCGTTTGGAGGGGGGGGGGGGATGAGTGTAAATCTGCATGTGTATATGTCTGTGTGCGTGTGTGTGCGTGTCCAGAGTTCAACTGAGACAGTGTCCTTCGCCCTGCCAGGCTAAGTAAACAGTCTTCCAGCCAACCCAGGTGACCTTGTGTAGAATGGGAACATTCTAAACACAGTCCGTATCAGGGTGTTTTTTTCAGCTCCAGCCTTGAGACCGCAGCTGGTGCCGAAGGGGTATCTGCATGAAGTGATGATGGTTTTTACTTTAGTGCGAACAACTCATATGAATTTCAAAGCTGTTCTAACAGTCCGACACTGGTCTCTCAATCTCCCGTTGGAGAGCCGTGAGCTTTCTATGATGTTATCAAACTTACGTTCCGTGATGTTGTCATTCTTGTGGTCAAAGAGCAGATTCTGAGAAGTCACGACTGCAGTGCGCTTCCCAAGATGTAATCAATTTTTGCTCAGAGGTGTTATTCCGAGCGAGCCCCTCCAGATGTAATCAGTTTGCACTCAGAGGTCTTGTTCTGAGTATTCACCGCAGCCGTGCGGTTCTCCAAGATCTCATCCGTGCTGCACTCAATGACCCATTTTGAGAAACTCACGCCTCTTCCCATCGTTTCAATCCCAGCGGGCAGCCTCGTGGGGGTTTGAACAGCCGGTTCCGCTTCCTTAATTCTTCGATAAGTCAGGGCCAAGCCAGCTCCGATCAGCAAGAACCCTGTTATCATGGTTCAGAA
This sequence comes from Oreochromis niloticus, assembly GCF_001858045.2. NCBI lineage: Eukaryota > Metazoa > Chordata > Actinopteri > Cichliformes > Cichlidae > Oreochromis > Oreochromis niloticus. The sequence goes on from NC_031986.2 coordinate 16,721,904, forward strand.
TAGGTAGATATTTTCAACACTCAGGCTCTCCTGAGCCCAGACTTCTCATTGAAGGGGTGTCAATTACATTCAGAGACCAGTTGATCAATCCATAATTCCTCTTTTAGGTTTTAGAGAGCAGACTGTGAGAGAGTTTTCCAGGGAAAAGTAATACAAAAACACGAGACTAGACAAGGACACAGGAGGCTAAGCAGGGAAGCTAAGGGAGAGGAGGAGGAGAGGAGAAAAGTGTGACCGACTTCGCCAAGAGCAAGAGAAGAAGATCTGAACCCTGGGTTGTGTGAAGTCCCAGAAATACACCTTAGACAAAGTGAATCTGTGAACTAAGGTATAGGTCTATTAGGTTATATTGTGGCGATCCTCGAGTTGGGGGATTTGTGTTCATACTGGAGTGCAAAATTAAAACCAATGGAAGATGGACAAGAAAAGTTCAAAGCCATCAGGTGCTCAGTTTAGAAAAAATAGAAAAGAACAGGAGGAGAAACGAGCAAAGATACAGTTAACCAGATGTGTCATTGGATAATGGCAGGTCATCCTGAACAATCAGAATCAGAATACTTTATTAATCCCTAAGGAAATAATGTGGGTTACAGTTGCGCCAGAGGGAGTGTTCGCCCAGGGCGCCGAACAGGCTAGGACCGCCACTGGGTGTAAATGTGTCACTTGAGGAATCTCTGGACTGTGTTGCCACCACTGACACTCACCTTGTCTGTATTGATGCTGTTTGAATGAACCTTCCTCCTAGAATTCAATACCTTCTTATTATTTCACCAAACAGTCATTCAGACTGTAGGAGCTTATTTTCAAATTCTTTGATCCGCAGTTTTGTTGCATGGTGTTGTGAATCCAGGATGCATAGTATGTATGTGCAGACCTTGTGTTCTGTGGAGTGTTCCCCCAATTCTTATAAGCAGCGTCATACTGAGGAGCAAGTGTCAGCAGGTCACTCAGCTTAGGAATCGGGTTACCAGCAGCTTGATGCTGGTCAGAAGTCAGTTTAAAAAGTTTTTGTAAAGTTGTTTATACTGAACTTTATCCTGAAGTTCATAGTTCAGTATAACCTCAGAGTAAGTTGAGGGATGTCTCAGAATCAGAATCAGAATCAGAAAGACTTTATTTATCCCCAAGGGGCAATTAATTAATTAATTGCTAAGATGCGATAATACTTGAACTGCATGTTCAAACACTGGACACTTGATGTTAAGTGTTAGGAAAGAAAATGTTTTGCCTGCTGTGCTCTGTAGCTTCAGTTTCATTATTTAATCTAATTGAGATTTATTTAGCCATGTGGTCATTTATTCAATTCAATTATTTGCAATGCACAAAACAATGTGTTCACATCACACAAGTTCTGCAAACATGTCATTGGCTATAGCAGAGTGCTGTTTTATTAAAGTCAAAGCAGCATCTTCCAGCTGTCAAATTCTTTCATAATAAGTGTCATGAAAAGTCTCGACCTAAAATGCAGGACTCAAAAACCCAAAAAACATAAGCAACACAAAAATTAAATCTGAAATAGGCCTGGAAGCAGAAAAACAAAACTGGAAATCTATGGAAACTACAGGGCAAAGGAGCTCACAGCATAGAGGGAGGATGCCACAAGGGAAGTATGTATTCATGTCTCTGCCACTCTGCAGCTTGTTGTTTATACCCCATATATGGGCTCAAAGTAGAGACGTTAAGTGGACAGGAAATGTAGTTGCTAAGCTGTTGCTATGTGACTGAAGCTATTTATGACTAAGGCAGTGCAAATGTAGTATAAAAGGGCTCACACAGAAATAAGGGTTCTTGCTTACTTTTGTGCCTTGGCTTTTATTTATTTATTTCTTTGTTCTTCTCTTTTTGATCCTTTTAGATTGATCCTGTCAGGGGTCGTGTGCGGAGGCGAGGAGGAGATGACCCACACGCAGGACTCTTGGTGCAGAATGAGGAGGTTTATTGGAAATGGAGAGAACAGATGACAGGATGGCTGGCAGAACTTAATGGACTGGCAAACTAGCTGGCTTACTGAACTGAACACGCGACAGGAACAACATCACAGGAACATCACACTAACATCAATGACACGACAAAGAACTGGTGAAACCGAGGAGCTTAAATACACAGGTTGAATGATGACAATGATTGGAAACGGGTGAGTACACAGCTGAACATAATGAACTAATGACACAAGCTGACATGGGAAAAACAGGAAGTGAGAACATTGATATGGCAACAGAAACAAAACGTGACAAAACTGAAAGCACTGGGTCACCGACCCAGGAACCCTGACAGTACCCCCCCCTTCAAAGGCCGGCACCCGACGGCCAAAAGAACGAAAAACCAGAACAGGGAGGGCGGAGGGGGCCCAGGATGGAGGGACGGAGTCCAGGCAAAGACAGGTCAAGCGGGCGGCCACGTGGCCAGTGGCTGAGTGGAAACAGTTCCGGTGGGCGGCCACGTGGCCGGCGGAGATGCTGGAGTTGATCTGGTGGGCGGCCGCGAGGAAGACGGCGGCGGCCACTGAGCAGGTCCGGTGGGCGGCCGCGAGGAAGACGGCGGCGGCCACTGAGCAGGTCCGGTGGGCGGCCGCGAGGAAGACGGCGGCGGCGTTGACATCCAGAACGTGGCTTGGGCGACGGCGTGGCAGAAGCTGGACCAGGCGAAGGCAAAGCTGAAGCCGAGGCTGAGGCCGAGGCCGGACCAGGCGGCGGTGAAGCTGAAGCAGAGGCCGGACCAGGCGATGCAGAAGCTGAAGCAGAGGCCGGACCAGGCGACGCAGAAGCTGAAGCAGAGGCCGGACCAGGCGACGCAGAAGCGGGCGCGGAGGCCTCTGGCTGGAGACAGGCGGGCCAGCGGGCGCGGAGGCCTCTGGCTGGAGACAGGCGGGGCCAGCGGGCGCGGAAACCCTGGCTGAGAGCGGCCGGGACAGCGGGCGCGGAAACCCCTGGCTGAGGAGCGGCCGGGCAGCGGGCGCGGAAACCCCTGGCTGAGGAGCGGCCGGGCCAGCGGGCGCGGAAACCCCTGGCTGAGGAGCGGCCGGGCCAGCGGGTGCGGAAACCCCTGGCTGAGGACCGGGAGAGCTCACAGCTGGCTCTGGATGCTGTGGCTTCGGGTTTGGGAACTGGAATGGGTGGTGAATGAGTGACTGGGCTAACTGGACAAGAGGCGACTGGGCTGAAGACTGAGTAGGAAAGTGGACTACAGACGGCGAGAGAACGGATGACTGAACAACAGGAGACTGAGCTACAGGGGACTGGAGGGCAGGAGGAGACTGAGCTACAGGGGACTGGAGGGCAGGAGGAGACTGGAGTGGAGTTGACTGGACTGGAGCAGGCTGGACTGACTGGACTGGAGCAGGCTGGACTGACTGGACTGGAGCGGGTAATGGATGAACAGAGGTGGGTGAGGCTAAGGGCTGAGCTGGGGTTGGTGTGGCTAATGGGTGAGCTAAAGACTGAATTACTGAAGGTGATAAAACTGCAGCCTGGGCTAGTAAAGCAGGTGCCTGGGCAGGGGACACCTCAGCTAGCCTGACCAGGGACAGTGCGAGGGCGTGAAAAGCTGGATCAGGAGGTGGATGAAGTGGTGAACTGACAGGTGGAGGGGCTAGCTCTTCCACGCTTTTAGGGAGGTCAGTCTGGGTTCTGGCTCCCCTCAGCCTGGGCGCTGGGACAGGCACCGGAGGTGGCTGGACACCAGTCACCCCACCCGAGAGACAGGAGCGGGTGTGGAGGTAGACTGGGTCGCAGCTGCCCTCCTCCTGGGAGCTGGCACTGGTGTGGGAGTAGGCTGGGCCCTAGTCGTCTGAGGAGGTGAACCGGCTGAAGAGGGAGGCCGAATCTGGGTCACCGTGCTGGTAGGAAATGGCTGAGTGATGGGTGTGGAAATAGTGACTGGGTGTGTGATACTGGCAGGTGAATCAGGGATTGTTCTGGTCTTTCTGCCACCACTATTTACAGTCTTTGACTGAACAGTCTTTGGGGGAGCAGAGCAGAAAAGACATTCCCAGTCTACATCATCATCTAGGAGGGAAACTCCCCATGAATCGGAGGTGAGTCTGTTATTTGTTTTATGTGAGGAATCAGATGAAGAGTGCGAAAAATAGTCACTGGAACACCTCACCGGGAGTTGTTTAAAATGGTCCATACTATGGCGGCGTGTGCGCTGCTTTCTCCGGGAAGAAGAAGCGGCAGGGGTAGACAGCTGAGCCTCTGGCGCGGTTGCCTCCATTGAGCCGAGGTGGGAGGCGTAGCCGCTGCGCCGTGGCGAGATTGGAGGTCCGGCGAATGAGGCGGCGGGTGTATGAGCGAGGAGCGGAGCGGCGAGAGGGGAGCGGCCGAAGCGCGGCGTGAAGCGCCCACTCTCCGCGGCAAATGCTCCGGTGCAGGTGAGGCAGCAGGTGGGGGAACGCGGCGTCTCCGAGGCCCGCCCAGAGCCAGGCGAGTTCCCTCGAATATGTGCTCTCGCTCCGCGAAGAGCCGCTGTTTCTCCTTGAGCTTCTCCGTCCAAATGGAGAGCGCTGCCTCCTGCCGCTCAAAGAGGTCCGAGTCCGCTGGGTCAAAAGCGGGTCGTGTCATTCTGTCAGGGGTCGTGTGCGGAGGCGAGGAGGAGATGACCCACACGCAGGACTCTTGGTGCAGAATGAGGAGGTTTATTGGAAATGGAGAGAACAGATGACAGGATGGCTGGCAGAACTTAATGGACCGGCAAACTAGCTGGCTTACTGAACTGAACACGCGACAGGAACAACATCACAGGAACATCACACTAACATCAATGACACGACAAAGAACTGGTGAAACCGAGGAGCTTAAATACACAGGTTGAATGATGACAATGATTGGAAACGGGTGAGTACACAGCTGAACATAATGAACTAATGACACAAGCTGACATGGGAAAAACAGGAAGTGAGAACATTGATATGGCAACAGAAACAAAACGTGACAAAACTGAAAGCACTGGGTCACCGACCCAGGAACCCTGACAGATCCTCAGCTTTACACAGGTCAGTCTTCAGATGTGTTATATTTTACCTTTTCAATGTTACATATGTTTGCTTTTGTATAACCTTCTCTTTTCTTGAATGTAAGAAAACTCTAGAACCATGGGTTGTAGACTTCAGGATGTCATTGACCGCAAATCAGTTTCATTCAAGTAATGAAAACAATCTTTATATTTAAAATTTTGTTAGTCTGTTCATTTAGTTATGAGCTTCTGAAAATTGTGGCCTCTGCAAAAAAAAGGGCTGTAATTCCCAAACAGTCAATGCAACATTTTTCATCCTTTGAACTAAAGCTGAAAGTATGAGCTTCAGTCACATCTTGATTGTTTGAAATTGTCTTAGTGTCCAAAACTTTATAGACCTAGCTTTATGTGTAAATTCTCCACTGTGTGCTGTTTGTAGAAGTGTCAAAAATATATCCATTTATCACTTAAATAAATACAGATACTAAAAAAACTCTGGTAAAATCTATAGTAAAGTAAATTTAAGATTGGCTATGATGGTTCAGAGTGAGGAAAAGAATCGCTTAGATAAAAGTGACAGTCTTTTCTGTTCTCAGATCACATTTTCTTTTGGAGACATTGTATATATAGCATTACATAGATTCTGTGATTATTTCAATCTAGCACATGCCAGACCTATTGCGTACTGGACTGTCTTGACGCTGATGATATCGCCTTACTTGAGGAAGACGAGCTGAAGCTACAGCAAGGAACGACCGATCTAAGAAGAGAAGCTGGCAAGATTGGCCTGAGGATCAGCTCTGAAAAGTCAAAGATCATGCATGTCAGCTCCAAGGACCCACGACGAGGGATCTACATCGGGACACAGCAGCTAGAAGAAGTGGAGAAATTCACCTACCTCGGTAGCGTGATTTCCCACGACGGTGATGCGGAGGTGGATGTTAAATGCCGCTTTGGAAAGGCAGCTGCAGTATTTCGGAGGATGAACAAGATCTGGTCCTCCCCGACCATCTCCCTCAAGATCAAACTCCGCTTGTTTAATTCAATCGTGATCCCAACCGCCATTTATGCCAGCGAGACTTGGAAGGTGTCGGCCTGCATCAACACCAAGCTCAACATCTTTCAGCAGCGATGTCTTCGCCAGATTCTGAGGATCCGCTACACCGACCACATCACCAATGAGGAGATCCTGCGAAGGAGTGGCACAGTCAAACTTCACAACATCGTTGCAGGCAAAAGGCTCCGACTGGCCGGCCACATCCTCCGCATGTATGATACACAGATTCCAAAAACAGCGATGCGCTGGCAACCCCTGGGCGTTAAAAGACCACGAGGACGTCCCCGCAACACCTGGCGAAGGTCATTCCATCAAGACCTAAAGACATCAAATATATCGTTGGAAGAAGCTGAAACCCGGGCACAAGATCGAGCCTGGTGGCGTTCATTTGCCGCCCGATATGCCACATAAAGCATGGGCGGATCTAAGTCTAAGTAAGTAACCACACATTTACATGGTAATGGGCCTTTTCTGCCATGGAGCGCTTAATTGGCCTCTGGCCCTTTAAACTCTGAGGGGCTGTAACTTTGGTTTCTTTTGGTCAATTTGCATGATTGACACCTGTTTTTAATCGTTTGAGCCAATAGAGTCACAGTAACGATGCCACGTTCACATTACGTCAACCAATCAGACGTTGTAATGCCAAAACCCACGTGGGCCCAAATTTACTGCATGTGACGTCTGTCCAGTCACGTGTCTATAAGTGGGTCTAAAATGGAGGTTGTTGACGGAAAACGGCTCTGATGCGGCTAGGTAGGCGTGGTAACTGCTGATAATCACATGGCTACCGCCGAAAATAACGGAGGAAATCTGGACGGTAAGCCAATTTCTGTCTTAGCGCATTTGCGCCGCTGTGTGTTTTTGTGGTCTTCTTTTGCGGCTCATTCAGTGAATTTTGGTCAGAGTGTGGTGAAACTTGGTGTTTGGAATTGGTGATAGCTCTGGAAGATAACCAGCTTTTCTTTAGCCGCTTAAATGAATTCTGGAGAATTTCTGGTTCACCTTGTTTGTTTAGCGGACTTGTGCGCATTTACATAACTGCTCGTTTAATCATGGCTTGTTTTCGTTGAGTTTGGTGGTTGTAGAAATGGTTTATATGACATTTTAGCTGAGATTCAGAGGTTTCTGTTGATACCACACATGTCTGGACTTATATTTCTCACCCTGTGTTATAACCGATTAAACGTGATCTCCTCCTTTTTGCTCGCGGTACCTGGGGCGTGGGGCTTAAAGCACTTGTTGCAGGCTGCTGAGTTTGCATCTTTTGCTGTGAAGTACAGCCAGACTTTTGACCGCTTCACCTTGGGAGTTTTTAATCTGTAGCTCTGCTCTAAAAGAACGTACGTACCTGGGCCTGCCTACTATCCTTGTAAAGGTAAAATGATTGGCTAGAATCCAAAGCGTATGACATCTCAAGAAAAAAAAAAGCACCGAAATAAAGCACCGAAATGTGCTGCTTTTCGGTCTGGTTACTACCGTTTATGCCGTTTACGGCACCGGAAACCGGTACCCATCCCTACTCCCTGACATGTAGAGCTTTAGAGTGAAGCTCTTATATTGCTGTTACAGGAAACATCAGCCTTTACCTCAACAAATCCATGGAAATTCATTCATTATTGAAAGATTTTTCATTTTCATTATGCAGTATTACTGAACTAAATGTAATGTCACTTTGAATCTATGTGGGAAAATACAATTTGTAAAAATCATGACATTTTTAAGGGACAGAAATTCTCTGAGGCAGAAAGCTGGTTAGTGAGTTTATTTTATCAATTCAGCAGACAGAAGGCAAGTTGAGTTCAAGAATTCCATGTAAGATAACTGAGTGCAGAACATAATGTTTTATTGCATTTTCAATATTCATTTTTTTTTTCTAAAGCAAACTAAGGAAAAATCATGACAAGCAATAAGATGAGATTGTAGCCAGGGTGGGTGTCAACTTCAAACTAAGCAAAAAGCAACAATTCAGAACAGTTTAACCAATTTACACACTATACAAGTGGACTGGCACTCCACCTTCACAATGTATATCAACTTTGCTGAACTCAGGGCCTTGACCTGTATATTTGCCTTGACTTGAACTGGTACCAACATGATTGCATACAACAACAAGTAACGTAGCACTCTTCCTTCCATCACCACGTGCACAGATTTTATTGACATTTTTAACTGTGGTCAGAAGAAATGTATTTATTTTTTTGAATTCACCTTTTTCTCTGATGTTTCTCTCCCTTATTATCTGACTACATTCTCGTGGCTGCATTTTTCCAATGACATGTTTTTGATAGAAGTCCAGGCTTGCAGAGAGCTCCACAGCAGAAAGCAGGCCCAGCAGCAAACAGACAATTTGAACCTTCATGATCCTCTGGTGAATAAAACAGGAAAGTTAATTAATTAAACAGCACAAATACTGTAGTTTCAGAAAAGAGAGACTGTTCTGATTGGGTTTGTTATCTGCATTCTTTCTGAGACTGGAAGATCAGAAGTAAGCAAACAAAACGGACTGTCAGATGTTGTTTTGGGGCTTCAAGAGGCCAGAGAAAAGTATGATATGGGTAATAATTACCTTATAATTAATATAATTAAATAAAAGACTGCATGACCAGATAGAAATATGAAGGGTTTGAAAACTAAATTAAAAGAGTTGGGACAAAACAGAGTAGATGGAACATTAATAGGAAAACTGTCAGTGTCTGTGAGATGTCTATTTTCTTTCTAACTTTGATAAGCTAATCAATTACTACGGTGATAATCAGTGTAAATGTTAGCATAGTTTTATGTAACATTGAACTTGCTCAACTAAAGGTAGTTAAGTGGTGTTGGTCACCATTATCAACATATTTGTTTGAGGAAGCTTTTAAAAATTGTGATAGCTTACGTTTATGGAAGATTATGACATTACAACACTTTTAAAAGTGCAGTTTTTGTAGAACTCTCTGCACGCAGGGCGTTTTTATTGTTCTGTTTTATTTCTTCCTGAGTGGCGTTCACAAATTAAAAAGTACCAAACCAAAGCTGTCTCTCTCCTTTCATCGCTGTCAAATAATATGCCCATCCAGCCTTTACATTACTGCCATCGTGTGGCCGCAGTCAGCTATTGTCACTGAAAGCTGCAGTAATCAATCATGTTGGAGACTGCAGCTCTCTCTGCACAACATGCTCTCATTATGAGTTGGGAATGAGAATGCCCTGCTCTGAAATACAGGTGTGTGTGTGTGTGTGTGTGTGTGTGTGTGTGTGTGTGTGTGTGTGTGTGTGTGTGTGTGTGTGTGTGTGTATTTATTTTATTTATTTATTTTGGTAGTTTCTGCTTGCCTTGGGTGTAACTACACTGATGACCATCTAACTTTGTTTATTGGCTTCATTGTTTAATAATCTTAGTTATTGCTTAACCACAAATTGCTGTTGAATCTAATTGTCTTATAGTGAGACTCATTAGAATTGTGATTTTGTCTTTTCACACACTGATAACCAGCCTGAAATTTTTACATTACCCAATGAAGCAATGTGCAAGAACCTAAACATCAACTCAGACATGAAATCATCTTAAATGTAACTACCAGAGAGCTTTCCTCTCATATAGTTTGGCTTGGTCTGTAATAACAATGATGTATTGCACATCTAAAAAGAATAAAACTGAAATCAAGAAACTCATCACATTTCCTGCACTAGAAGACATCCAGCACAGCATTCTTGCTAAATGTATCTGTTAAATGAGTAATTTATAAAACCAAATCTGGACACTTACCTTATTTTTTGTTTCACTAATGAGTGGTTGGTTGGTTGGTTGGTTGGTTGGTTAACCTGCAGCGGATCAGGCACAAGTGGGTTGTCTGGAACAGCAGGTGAAATGCTCTGAAGCTGGCGAAAGATTACAATAAATCAATTACATGATTGAATAGGTAACATCTGATAGTTAGAATAAAAATTGAAGATTATTTAACATAAAGACTGGTCTCAAACTATACATGCATGTAGGTTATACAGGATTTGTGTGCTCACAGAACCCAGATAATATCAGCATTATTTTAAGCCCATGTCTGGATTGTAAAGTAGATAAAGTGTGGCAGGAGAGGGTTGTTATACTTCCTTGGAGGTGTAGAACATGAGCCTGTTGAGTATTAAATATTTTTTATTGTACATATTTTTTATTATACAAACAAAACGTTCTTACCAAATGAGAAGCGAAGACTCGAGATGAGCAGAGTGTAGCTGAGACACGCTGTTACGTTCAAGTCGGTCAAACTGGAACAAAGAACACTTGGTTCTTGCCACTTTGATTTTTATACATTTCAGCAGCACCACCTTATATAATCATTTAAATCATCACCTCCATCACCAGTGCACCAGTTCTAAGAAAATGTACCACTTCTCTGTTTGTGTTTCAGAAACTTAATGCCACATGATCACAGCATCAAACAAATTTTGTCACTCACAGCTGGCTTTTCTGTTGTTGTACAAAAAATAAGTTTTCTTGCATATTTGCAGGCCAAACAATCAGGATGAACAATCAGGCTTGAAGCCTCCATTTCTACCTGTTCGTGTTTCTAAAGTAGAATCACTGTGGCGATCGCTTTAGAGGCTGGCTTTCATTTTTGCTTTGTGTTCATACCTAAATACTAAGAGAAAGTTCATACATGTGTCCTCATTAGGATTGGGATTTGTGTTGGTGTGTGGGACTGTTTCCTAAGGTTTATACTGTTAAATGGTTATAATGTGACAATGTGTTTCAGCTATTTTACAGAGTAACACAAAAGTAATGTAATCAGTTTAAGTAATGTAATGAGTAAATAATGCATTGCAATACTTGTAAGAACAGTGTTCTGTGTAATATGTGCAATGCATTACATTTTTGACTAACAACCCCAGCACTGATCTCTACAAGAAGGGGCGATGCCTCCAACATGCACAAACATTTGACCCACAGCATGCAATTAATCTGCATGAATGTAATGCCTTCGATATGCTGCATGGAGATGGTGGTGGATATCAACGTGGTATTGAGAATACCATCCCTACCGTGTGTGTGTTTCACCCTGTTTGCTCATAGGGGTTCATATAATTGTTGGGGTCTTCTGATTTCCTTGTATTATTGTAAGGTTTTATCTTACAATATAAAGCACCTTGAAGTGACTGATTTTGCGATTTGGTGCTATATAAATAAAATGTAATTAAAAATAATATTTTTTCCACTGTGCTTGGACTCATCCGGCTTCTCTTTTTGGTAATAACCTCTCCACCTCTGGTGAAAACCCTTTCACATGGTCCTAAGAAGGCAGGGGTTTACGGGTATCCCGCAGAAAGCCTGTAAAGATTTGGATAGATGCACCTCTGCTTAGATTATATAGATTAGGTGTTGTTGTACCCCAGTTGCTTGGCACACACAAAGAAAGAGGTGAAACAGGTGAGTCTCCAACATGAGCAGGCAAATTTTGCAGGTATCCAATGCCATGGTCATTAATCACACCAGCACTCAAACCACTTTCTGAAACAGCAAGACTCTAATAATTTTCTCATCAGAGACATTACTCGCTCTTAAATAAGCAAGCCTTGATACACGCTTCATAAAAAAACGTACTGGGTTTCTCACAAATGTTCAGTATGTCCCATCGTTAGTTATTTTCCTGTGTGCAGATTCCTGTGGAGAAGCCAATGTTGGAAAGTGTTGAGCTGTTCAGGATTAATTCTAAAGACTCTGTGAAGTGGTTTGGATCTGTCACTGCCCTGTGGAATCAGGACCGTCACTAGTGTCGGTCATTGTGTTTGGATTGTTGATTCACTGTAAATAAGTTCAGTAAACATTAGTACAGGCCTCGAGGCTGTTTTCTGTCTGCCTGAGTGATCCTTTACACATCATGTAAGATCTAAACGTAAAAACAGGTCAGATTATATCTGCTCACAATCATAATGAACAATAAACTCATTTTTTAACTTTGTTTCTTGAAAGGATATATTTTGCAAACTCTTGAGTCATGAGTTCTGTAGCTGCGTCTTTGGCTCAGTGACTTTGAATATCTTACTTTCACAGCTGTCTGTTGCTTATCTCTGCTCAGATATAGCATTCTCATTTCTGTTTTTTTAATCAGTATAAAATGGTTTGTAAGAAACTTACAAAGCAGTTTCACCACTGAGCACGATATATGGTTAATCTTTGTTTTACAGGCATTTATCAGAACTGCATCATCACTACCAGTATGAAGACAATGACTGCAGCGCTATTTGATCAACATATGTTGTCTTTATAATGCTTGTTTTATGCGAGCATCTTATTGCGATTGGGGCCTTCAGGTCCTCACAGACTGTGGTCTTGTCTCAGTTTGATCATAAGGAATCTCATAAGACATAAGTATTAGAAAATGTTTGTTATTTTCTTTCTATGTTTGGCTAAAGCAAAACAAAAGTAAAATACTACAAGGACAAATATCAACCATGGCTTTAGCTCTAGCATCCACATCACATAGACTATCTGGTCTTTTTATGCGGTACATGATCCCAGTTGTAGCAGAGTAACATGCACAATACACATTTTAAGATTACTTTTATGCTTCTTTTCTGATTTAGAAGTTTTCTCATGTGTACGTTCAGGACAATTACTGGAAGCCACATTTCCTTACCCCTACCTCTTATGAATCTCTGTAGCCAATAAAGGCCCAAATACAGCTGCCCTCAGTTCTTATTCCCAACGCGTAACATACAGACAATTTGTCACGGCCCGAGGCATTTCATAGTAATGTGAAAGGTACCCTTCAGCATCCTTATGAGACGCTCCAGATTTTAATACAACAGAATGCAGCTCGCGACAGTAACACACACTTGGAGCAGAGGCTCCAGCTGTCCATTCCAGCCCTTTCCCTAACATTAACTCTAACCTTAACTTTAACCTTAACCCTATCAGGTAGTTTTTTTACAAAGCGATTCATTATCAAAACAAAAAACATATTTACGTGTATAGATTCATTCCAAACGGCTCTCATGCCTCCAAACGCATACCGATGATTTGTCACATAGCAAGTTTTATATAAGAACCAGTTCATTTTTATATTTTAGTTTTATTTTCAGTTCTGTACTTTGTACATGTAATATTGATTCGTTAAGTTGACTACATGTATAAGACCTAACTCGCTGACAGCAAATTTGAACAACTGTAATTGTTTATTTTCAGCATCTGAAATACTAGTTTAGTTTGTTTTTAGTTTTCTTTTTCTGTTTGGCTCCTGATATTAGTCAAGTACTATTTGTCAATGTTAAACTAATAATGATTAATGAAGTTAAGTAAAGGTATTATCCCAGTTTCATCCTGTTCAATTCAATTCACAACTGCAGTTGCCTCAAAGCAGTTTAAATTGCAATTTCACCAGCTGAGACCACATCCTCATTTTAGGTTTGACAGCATTTCTAGTAGATAATGGCAGATGGCTTGAGCGTGAATTTAGGCTGCAGTTTGGGGAAGGCCTCAGAGGGGACTGTCTGCGACTCCTGAGCTGTGCACGAGGGGTCGACCACCCACTGGATGGCCGAGCACTCGTTTTCAACCGTACTATAACTGACCTCACACTTCGACAGTTTCTGTCTGATGTGCTCAGGTAACCTGTAGCGCCATGAAACCACTGTCACACCAGGGTGCATAAGAAATGATGCTTTATGAGACTGATGGGGTCAGGCAGCGAGGAAAACAGATCTGCAAAATGCTATCAACTTCAGTCTGACTACCTAAGACTACCTTAATTAAATAAAGTCATTACATGCTTGATAAAAGCCAAGTTTCATATAGTTTTTAATGTGCTTCTTTGGACAAAATGTCCAGCTGGGATAACCACATTTACTCAGGGCCTTCTTTATGTGCTGTTCTTCTGCCTCCCTGGCCGCTGTGTCTGTGGGGATGGTGTGTTGTAGCGTCCTGATGACACCCAGTTTATGCTCCAGTAGATGATGAGAGTCAAACCTTAAGTACTGATCCGTATGCGTAGGTTTCCGGTACACATCAACTTTTAGACGTCCCCCATTACTGATGGAAATCTCACAGTCTAAGAAGGCTAACCTCCCACTTTTCATACTCTCCCTGGTGAATTTGATGTTTCGGTCCAGCAAGTTAATGTGGTCTGTGAAATGTGGTACGTCCTGAGATTTGGTTTTCACCCAGGCGTCATCCACATGGTGGTGTTCCATGGTAGGATAGCAATGCCCTCTTTTCCACTTCTTCCATGTACAAATTGCCAAAAGAAAGCTCCAGCCGATCCGGGAGAGAAGGACAACCGCCGCCTAAGCGAAAACCTGCAGTGATCCTGTATGTGTCAGGAGTATCAGAGCAGTAGAGACGCATTTTTTTCTAAACACCGGGTCTCTGTGGCTGTTAAACCCCAAAACACGCCAAAAATTGGTCCACCCCATGGATCGGGTCCCCCGACACAAACAGAGTAATATAGTGTACGCTGTTAAGTGCCAGGAGGATTGTCAGGATTTATACATCTGGGAAACCAAACAACCTCTGACAAAGAGGATGGCACAACACAGAAGAGCCACCTCATCAGGCCAGGACTCTGCAGCCTATTCACACCTACAGGCCAGTGGACACTCTTTCAATAATGAGGATGTACACATCCTGGACAGGGAGGAACGCTGGTTTGAGCGCGAAGTCAAGGAGGCCATTTACGTGAAAAGGGAAAGACCATGTCTGAATCGAAGAGGGGGCCTAAGGGTACATCTTTTACCATCTTACAATGCTGTGATTGCAGCCATTCTCCAACTCTCTGTGAATGGTACTCATGGCCATTGATCAGTGGTTATTAATCAATGGTCATGAGAATTAGCAGAATCATGATGAAGGAACTGACCTCCCAGCCCATTGTTCCTTCAGTGGGCTGCTTTCAGTCATTATTCAAATGTACTGTTTATAAGATTGGGGAAACCTGCAGTCAGCTGAGACTGAAGAAGTCACTTAAATGAGTGGCAAAACGTTTCTTCCACTGTAAACTCTACGTCCAAATGAACAGAATCAATTTTTGGTGATATTATTTCATTTAATTTATTAACTTGTTTATTTGTATTTCCTAAATGTTAATCATGCTTAACTATTAAAGTAAAAATACATTAGATATTTAGAACTACAAATTAGATGATACTTTTGCTCCAGACAATAACTAGCAAAGATGTCTCACCTCGTCTTCTTTTTTTCAGTTAGCCAAAGAGTGATTGGTTGCCTTGAACACCCACAGTTGTTGGCAGGAGTTGGTTGAATGAGGAAGATCTTCAATGTAGGAAACTCTCTGAAAAGTCAGATTGTTTGCAGTGAGTTCATATATTTGCCAGAGGAAAGGTCAGCACCTTCATATCTGACTAGTTTGAATGAATTTATATCTAAGCAGAAATCGATTAAAGCATGCACTATGCAAGTTAATATGTAAAATATCCATAATTTTAAAGATAACAAAATCAAGATCAAGTCATGTAATGTTGTCCATATCTGGTAGATTATGAAGTCTTCAGTATATACCGATATATGGATATTCTTATAACATTATAGATTTTCTTCCATGACATTTCTGCATTACACTTCCTTTCAGTAATCTTGACATGTATGTCATCTTCAAAAGTTTCACAAAAGCTTTTTTTCACATTTTGTCAGTCTTGGTTTTATTGAAGATTCTCCTGCTTTGAAACTCGAGTGGTGACTGAAAATGGGAAAACATAAACGCATTGTGGAATAAGAATTAAGTGCAGTTAAAGCTATAGTATTGGAGTGAATATCAAATACATCCAGAAAGTTAAAGTGGCATTTGACAGGTAGGAGAAGTGTAAGTGAAAGTGGTGCAACGAGGGGAAAAGAATTTCTCAGAATAATTCGTTTTGTAATTTAATTCTTCCATCCATTTTCTTTCGCTTATCCGTGGCTGGGTCACTGGGGCAGCAGCCTAAGCAGAGAAGGCCAGACCTCCCTCTAACAGAGAGATCACTACCCAAGCTTTGTTACCATAGCTGAAGGTAAGGACGTAGATCGACTGGTAAAGCGAGAGCTTCTCTTTTATGTTCAGCTCTCTCTTCACCACGACAGATCTGTACAGTGTCTCCAGTCTGCGTCTGCACCCGCAGCATCAATCCATCTGTGAACTTCCGTTCCCTTCTCACGTCACTCGTGAACAAGACTGCGAGATTTGTAATTTAATAAAAGCAGTAATTTGTTTGTCAGAGTGCACCATCCATGTAACACCCTATTCTTTCTTTCCTGTCTTATATGGAAATTCACTTTTTGTAGATGTTTGCAAGGCTGTTAAACTTCATCTATAGAGAGGTGCCTTATCATTTAGCCAGCTCTTTGAAGCTAAGCAGGTTCAAACTTAAACTTAAAGCTGTGTTATATGGAGGACCACAAGAGCCATACGAATCGGAATAAAGAATTCTGTGCATAAATAATGAATTGTAGAATAAATTCTCCATTTGTAAATTCATTTTTGAATTCCAATTTAATAAACTGATTTTTAAAATGCTTTTTAAAAACTTCATTTCAAATCCTTTTTGGAATTGCACTTTAATAAAGTGATTTTCAAAATGCTTTTTAAAATGGCGATTCCACTCATTTCAAAATTCATTTCCCTTTCCTGTTCGCTCAGGGATTAATTTTTGGATTAGCTGTTGGATTGGACAACTTCATTTTAAAAATCCTGCTGCTATTCAAATTAGCCACACCGTGCGATGTAAGGAGCTCTCTGATTGGTTGGACACACATAAGCTGTCTGCCTGGATTTTACTAGCTCATAGCTTTGCCCTACTAAGAAGCGTGTGTGCTTGTACAAAGGCCGTTCAGCCTCGGGATTTACAATCGGCTCAACACAGATATGTGAAGAATGAAGGGACCCTGCAGCGAAACGGAGAGCGCAACCTCTGACTGAGTGCCTGTTTACTCAGTCTGACCACCTGTTGAAGGTAACGTGCTAACATGGCTAACGCTAGCCTCACTGCACGTAGCCCCGTTATTTTAAGGTCATCTTAGCTTATGAAAGTTTTACGTCGCAGCTGTACGAGCTAGCTACGTGTTTTGTAAGCTGCTGTGCTCTTCACAAATAAAGCTGGAAGCAGCTCAGACTGTTAGAACCAGCACTGAGGCCTGTTACATTTATACAATGTTAGAGCAACGGCTGCAACCTACAGCCTTTAAACTAGCGATTAAAATGCTGACAGTAAACTCATCAGGTCAGATGTTACCACATTACTTTGTGATACTTGGAGTTAAAACAACTGAGACAGGCTGATCAAAATTAACAGCTGTCAGTTCTCTCATTCAGTTCATTTAATATGTGAGTGCACAGATTCATTCTCAACTGGACATAAATGATTATCAAAGGTTGTATATATGATGAATTCATAAAATCCCAGCCTCTGACACAGTGCGCTGAATCTTAGCTTTGAATGTCCAGTATATTCTAATCAGTGGAATTTAAGCAGTCACTGAACCTACAGTATCTACACCTGTGTGGCAAATGTGTGGTAAAGACACTGATAATGAAATTTAATTATTAATACAATGTACATCATGAAAAACGAAAGCTGAAATTGATTCAGTTTAGTACTTTTCTCTGTATGCACTGTGATTTTACGGACCTTAAATTCAGTGATTTATACAGTAAATGATTTTCACAGAGGTCTTAAAGTACTTAAATCACTGGTGATAGTCTGGTTGTTTATATTTTCACATTTTTGTGTCTGTAGGGCTGTTTGATGATGATTTGGACTCCTCTGGGAGATGAGGACACACCCACATCTGTTCCATACTGCAGCCACTGATGGTGTTACAGCCTTTGTACAAGCACACACGCTTCTTAGCAGGGCAAAGCTATGAGCTAGAAAAATCCAAGCAGACAGCCTGTGTCTGTCCAACCAATCAGAGAGCCCCTTACATTCCCACGGTGTGGCTAATTTGAATAGCAGCAGGATTTTTAAAATGAAGTCCAAAATTAATCCCTGAGCGAACAGGAAAGGGAAATGCATTTTGAAATGAGAAGTAGAATCACCATTTTAAAAAGTATTTTGAAAATCACTTTAAATTGGAATTCAAAAATGAATTTACAAATGCAGAATTTATTCTACAATTCAATATTTAAGCACAGAATTCTTTATTTCGATGCGTGTGGCTCTTATGGTCCTCCATAGTGTTAGCACTAATATTTATATTATTATACAAATATTGCCAAAGTACAATGAGTTTATGCAAGCAGCTTTTTCTGCAGAAAACTCTCATGGCTAAATAATTACTTTTACTGGTTTGATTGGAGTGATTTGATTTTTTGAATGACCTCATATGACACAGTAATATCAAGGCTTCTTAGATGTTGCACCAGTGACTTATTGCTTTGTGACGGACAAACACAGTTTTAAAATCTGAGGCTAGAGATGAACAGACACAGTGTCTAAGGCAGAGGTGGCCAACCAGTCAGAGACCAAGAGCCACTTTTTTTTTTACTGTGTTACCGCAAAGAGCCACATCATACGCATGGGCACACATGAACATCACCCATCCTTTCCTCCCCCTCTCTCTCTCACACACACACGCACAAAAAATACACACATCTCTGCTCAGCCAGATTTATTGTAAATGTCACACACCAACATGATCGTGACAGAAATGGACTCCTACAGTACTAAAACCACAGGCCAGTCATTTTCAACAATGAACATTGTGTGCACTGTCTCACACACACAAACTCTCAGTTCAACCAAGTCCACAAACAAAAATATAATAATCTACAATAGCATTTACTTCTACAATGCATGTTGTTTAGTGGGACTTCTGGCATTCCTTGCCTTGAACAATCCTCTTCAAATCTGGCTTGTATTCCGTTGTTGCCACTCGAAGCAATTCTTTCACATGAGTGTCAGTCAGAACAGATCGATGCTTTGATTTCACATGTTTTAGGGTAGAAAACACAGACTTGCAGACGTATGTTGACCCAAACATTGACAGTATCTTAAGCGCAGCCCGTTTGACATTGGGGTATTTTTTCATTGGCACACTTTTCCAGAACTCAATGGTCCCTTCCCTTAAAGCAGGTTTCAATTGGTCCTCCTCACAAAGATCGATCATCTCCAACTCAGCCACAGCTTCACCTGTGACTAGCGGGACTTTCAAACAGCCGGTTTCTGCATTAAATGGGTCGATGAGGAACGTAATCTGTGGCCTGTTCAATTGTAGGTCATGGAACTGGGTCACAAAACTTTCATGGAAGTTTTCAATCAGCGTTGCATATCTGGCTCTTTGCTTACTCAGGGCAGCGCTGGCGACTTGCCCGCTGGCTTTTAGCAGAGTGGGAAAATGCGTTAAATCTCCCTTTTGAATATGTGTCTTGAACAGCTTCAGTTTGTTGACAAACGCAAACACACTTTGCACCAGGTCAGGAAGCATTTTTAACTTACCCTGCAGGGTCAGGTTCAGTCTGTCCAAGTGACACAGCATGTCGACCAAAAAGGCCAGATCCATAATCCACTTGATGTCCGAGAGCTCGGGATAGTCCTTGTCCTTCTCTTCCATAAACAGTTTCACGGCATCCAAAAGCTCAAAGAAGCGAGAGAGTACCTGGCCTTTTGACAGCCACCTCACAGTGCAGTGCAGCAGCAGGTCACCTGGAAGCCCTTGGTCCAGCTCAGCGATGAGATTCTTGAATTGCCTGTGGTTAAGCGCATGATTTCCATCACAGGCTTCATGACGTTATCTAAATTCAATGATTTAGACACGAGTTGCTCCATGTGGATGATGCAGTGGAAATTCCAAAACTCAGGAATAGTTTGGTCAGCTTTGCACAGCCCCACAAGCCCGTTCACAGATCCCATCATGGCTGGTGCTCCATCTGTGGCTATTGCAGTTAATTTCGTTATGGGCAGATTTGCTTTTTCAAATGCAGCCATCACATCTTTCTTTCACATCTATGCCACGGGTTCTGTCTTTTAATGGCACAATATCCAGGAGTTCTTCTTTGATCACACAATCGTTTGACAGAGACTGTGCAAATATTGCCAACTGATGCTTGTCTTGTATATCACAACTCTCATCCAATGCGACACTAAAATACTCACATGCTCGAAGGTCAGAGTGCAACTGTGATTCAATAGCCGTGTTAATGTCCGATATTCTGTGTTCAACAGTGTGGCGGGACAGTTGGACGTCTGATACCATGCGTTTTAGTTTGTCGTTTTCATTTTTTAACAAACTCCCCTTCATTGTATGGCTTTTTAGCCCGTGCAATGTTCCAAGCCAACTGATAGGATGCGAGCGTTATGGTCTCTGACCGCTTCGTAAATTTTTGGAAAAACTGTATCTGCTTTTCTGCCTGACATTTCAAAGTGGCCAACTCGTGCTTGCGAAGTTCAGTCCCTTTTGGAAATTCCTGGTCGATGTTAGAATGGAGTGAGCTGAAGTGGCGCTGAAGATTTGAAGCTTTAAAATGCGCTAATGACGTCTGACATATAAGGCAGAATGGCTTGCCATTGCGTTCAACAAAAAAATATAAACTCTCCCACTCTGGTAAAAACGTCCTGTGTTTATCTTCAGTAATGTCCCTGCCTACAATTAAACACATTCACTTACCGAAAATCGGGGCATCTGCTGTGGCAAATGGGTGCAAGCCTTTGACCACAAACTTAGTCACTGTTCGGTGACATTCATCCTGGCCTGAGAGGAGACGCTAACGGTAGACTGCAGCGAGAACTGCCAGCATCTGAGCCAGCCAGACTCTGTCTGTCTCTCTCATCATGGTCACCTAAATGCACAGTAATGGCAGGTTTTGTAATAAGCAGTGTTGGGGAGTAACGGAATACATGTACCGCCGTTACGTATTCAGAATACAAAATATGAGTAACTGTATTCCGTTACAGTTACCGTTTAAAAAGGTGGTATTCAGAATACAGTTACTTTGTTGAAATAAATGGATTACACTGCGGTACTTCCCTGTTTCATATTGTCGCGGGTCAGGATTGTTTGGGTTTGTTTGACAGCTACGTTCTGTTGTTCCAGGCGGCAGCGTTACGGTTGCCATGGTTACAGGGTGACGCGCTCTCTCTCTGCGTGTTTCCTGGGTGAGAGAGCGCTTTTTTGTTGTTGTTGTTGTGCTAAGCTAAAAGGCAGAATGCTACAGGCATAGCTCTAAAGCATGTAGCCTGATGGGCAGTGTAGTCCGTGCTGCAGGGAGAATGGACTACCATACCCGTTATGTGTCTGTGAGCGAGGGAGGGAGAGAAAGGAAAAGTCCGAGCTGTCACGGAGCAAAAACGGGAGCTGGAAGCATGTAAATATAATAATAACCACAGCAGCCAAGAAGAGTGCCTGACGAGCCCAGCTGTAAGTAAGCTATTAAGACTCAACTGTACACCGTGTTCGTGTTTTCCTCCGGAAAAAATAAGTTCCATTGGAGCAGCCTTTCAACGCCTCTCTCTGTCTCCCGCAAGCAAAGTTGACCCAGACAACAAAGTAAAGCTAGTTTTCGGCTACCAGCCCGACACGAACCCGACGTATTAGCCAGAGGTCCCTTTACTACATTTCGGAGCCGCGGACCTTCAGTAACAGTAATAAATCACAGCAATAGGACATTCATGTAGTTGTAAACAGCATGATAATATATTAAGTATTCCAAAGTATTCAGAATACGTTACTCTCACTGAGTAACGTAACGGAATACGTTACAGAATACATTTTGGGGCATGTATTCAGTATTCTGTAGTGGAATACATTTTAAAAGTAACCTTCCCAACACTGGTAATAAGGCAGATCACGCTAACATAATATGCACTGTTAGTTGATTATTTACCTGCCGCATTAACGGGAGAGGACGTGCAAACGTTACCGCTGCTGCTGGGTTGAGATTCACGAGTCCGGAGCGGAATTAAAAACACGACATTCATTTAAGGTTATCCCGTGTTTTGTGAGCAAATGCTTTTGCATTTTCATAGTGTTTCCTCCTTTAAATGAAATATCTACTTTGCAAGTATTGGAAGTTGCCCTGTTGTCATCCGCTCTCGTAAATTATAACCAAACTTTTGAGCGTTTGAGCCGCTTAGGCGCCCTGCCAGGTAAATGAAGCTCCGCAACGTGGTGACGTCATTCGGGGCGACTGAAATCGATAAGGGAATCGTTTGCAAAAATGGCAAACAATTCCAAGGAATTGAAACAGTGGGAACCGGTTCTCAACAAGAACCGGCTTTCCATACCCATCCCTAATATATATACAGTTAAGCCCAAAATTATTCATACCCCTGGCAAATTTTGACTTAAAGTTACTTTTATTCAACTAGCAAGTTATTTTTTGACTGGAAATGACACAGGCGTCTCACAAAAGATAATAAGATGATGTACAAGACGCATCATTGTGGAAAAAAAATATTTCTCAGCTTTTATTTACATTTGAGCAAAAAGTATCATGTCCAGAATTATTCATACCCTTTACAAACTGTCACAGTCTCTGGGAAAATCCAAAGTTCCATACCATTCCAAATAGTCAAAGCTGTTCTAAAGCATCCTAATTACCCTGATTAATTGGAAATAGCTGTTTTGATCAACTCAACAGGTGAAAAACAGCAGCTCTCTGCAGGTGGTCTGTGGACAGTCATGGCTAAGACAAAGGATCTCAGTGAGGACCTGCAGCTGTGCATTGTGGCTGCTCACAAGTGAGGAATGGGCTACAAGGCCATATCCAAATGTTTTCAAGTTCCAGTGGCTACAGTGCAAAGTATTATTAAAAAATACAAGATGTTCCGCACTGTGGAAAATCTCAGAGGACGTTGTCGGAAGCCAAAAGTGAAACCTGTGCTGGCCAGGAGAATAGTGAGAGAGGTGAAAAAGAATCCAAGGATCACCACCAAGGCCATTCTGGTGAATCTGGGCTCTGCTGGTGGCAATGTCTCAAGCCAGACAGTCCAACGGACACTGTTGGGTTCCACGGATGCAGACCAAGGAAAACGCCACTTCTCCAGGCACTTCTAAGGCATGCAAAAGCTCATTTGGCCTTTGCAAATGCTCATCTGGACAAAGAAGAAGATTTCTGGTCTTTAGTGTTATGGTCAGATGAAACAAAAATTGAATTATTTGGTCACAATGATGTTGGCATCATTGTGATCATTTGGCATAAAAATGGAGAAGCCTTCAACCCAAAGAACACCATCCCCACTGTCAAACATGGTGGTGGGAACCTAATGCTTTGGGGGTGTTTTTTAGCCAATGGACCATGGAACCTAATCACAGTAAACAGCACCATGAAAAAAGAGCAATACATGAAGATTCTCAACAACAACATCAGGCAGTCTGCAGAAAAACTTGGCCTTGGGAACCAGTGGACATTTTAGCACGACAATAACCCAAAACATACAGCAAACGTGGTGAAGAAATGGTTAGCAGACAACACCAGTAACGTTTTGCAGTGGCCTAGCCAGAGTCCTGACTTGAATCCAATTGAGAATCTGTGGAGGGAGCTAAAGATCAGGGTGATGGCAAGAAGACCCTCCAACCTGAAAGATTTGGAGCTCATTGCTAAAGATGAATGGGCAAAAATGCCTGTGGAGACATGCAGAAAGCTGGTCTGCAATTATAGGAAGCGTTTGATTGCTGTAATAGCCAATAAAGGCTTTTTTCTATTGATTATTGAGAAGGGTATGAATAATTCTGGACATGATACTTTTTGCTAAAATATAAATAAAACCTGAGAAATATTTTTTTCCACAATGATGCCTCTTGTACATCGTCTTATTATCTTTGGGGAGACACCTGTGTCATTTCTGCTCAAAAAAGAACTTGCATATTGAACAAAAGTAACTTTAAGTCAATATTTGGCAGGGGTATGAATAATTATGGGCTTAACTGTATATATATGTATACATATATTTAATGCTGTTTTCCATGAGTGAGCAGCAGCGTCCTCTGCAGTTTGTGTGTAGAAGTTCAAAAAGAAAGTTACAGCACCTGGTATTCCCAGGCGGTCTCCCATCAAAATACTGCCCAGGCCCGAGCCTGATTAGCTTCCGAGATTAGACAAAATCAGGCGTGTTCAAGGTGGTATGGCCGTAAGCAATAGAAGAATAGAATAATCCTTTAATTGTCCCACAAGGGGAAATTTGGTAGACACGTGCCGCATAAAAGGCCTTTTACAGATGATGTAGAAACATTCATCATGGTCTTAGTCGACTGTTCTCTGTC
Organism: Oreochromis niloticus; assembly: GCF_001858045.2. Lineage (NCBI taxonomy): Eukaryota > Metazoa > Chordata > Actinopteri > Cichliformes > Cichlidae > Oreochromis > Oreochromis niloticus. Next base: position 16,746,074 of record NC_031986.2, read on the forward strand.
ACACTCCATAATAGTGTCCTGCACTAAATGACCAGCTACACTTTTTAACATTAATTTGATATGTTATAGATAAAAACATTAATTTATGATTATACAGCTACATTCTGCAGCAACACGCTTTTTACAAAGTAATTTGTCAATAAAAACATAATGTGGCCTGCCATGTCATTTTGTGGCCCCTGATAGTATGTGCCAGATTGTTTTAAAATAAGTTTACTGTATGCTGCTTAAAAGCGCATGTTGACTGTAAGCTACATCTCCCACAATGCGTTTCGATTGATTGAACCCCAATGCCACTGGTACTGGGGCATGTACCTCCAGATCTGTAATTTAAATATAGACATGTGTGGTTTCCACAGAAATGTGATAATCTCAACTAAAAGCTCATAAAACCATTTCAACGACTACCAAAAAGCTAAAACAGCAAATGATTAAAGAGCAGGTCTGACTTTTGAGAGCAGCTAGAAACCATTAAACAATGGTAACAATGGTTGAGGCTGTTCCAAAATTTGAATGTGCGCGCGTTGAAGGCGCGGGTCTTGTTGAATTATTGAACATATTTTTTTTTTAATCTGTAGAGGCACAAAAAAAATACTTTTTTCTGCTTGAATATCGGCCTTGGGTAGCTCTGCTTGTCATTGCTGAGTCAGTTGTCTGTTTGTGCTGCTTTTTTGAAGGAACAGTCGATTATTGGCAAGGGCGAATTTATGTGTTTGGTTACTTACTTAAGTGGGAGTACTGTGGAAAGTTTTACCTTACATTCATAGATATAACAGTACAGGATCTGAGGAGGTTCAACAAGTTCTGGGGTAACTGTTTCCAAAATGTTGTATCCTATGCAAAAGTTCTTTGCACTTTTACATTAAGAAACATTATCCTTAAAATATTTGAGCTACATATAGTATAGGTCATCAAACTGTCCTTTATAACTGTTTAAATATCTCGTATCTTAAGTCATTCCATCATACAAAAAAATTAAAAAAAAAAATGTTGGAAATATAAGCCGTTCATAACAACCTAAAAGGTTGAGCGTTTAAAATGCAAACCAATGGAAGCAGAAGTAGAAGACCATAATGTCACAGAGCACATAGTGTCTATCATTGTGTAGGCATTTATAAATAAAAGCTTAATAAAGATGCAGCACGCTTAATTTCTTAAGAAATATGCAGATGGAGTGATCTTTATCAAAAAAGGGAAGTTACGTCTGTGGGTAAACCATTGTACACAAAAACTTCAAAAATCTTAAAGTGCATGAGGCTGTGTCAGTAAAGGGAGACTTGCCCTTCTGACCCCTGTGTAACAAACCATCTGTTGAGGTCGTGGATTTGACACCTTACCATTGTGAAAGTGGGGAAACATGCTTCTGGCTGAGCATAAGATTTCTGCTTATAACTTAGAATCTCAGTTCTAAATGAAATTCAAAATGTTTTTTGTAAGTATGGTTAATGTATAATTTTACTTCTAAGACACACACAGACACAGACGCACACAACACAACAACAGCAACAAGACAGAGAAGAAGAAGAGGGGGTAGTTTACTACGCATCTTAAAAACACAATAATGAATCTTTAATATTCCAACTGTATCTTTCTGTTCTGACTTTAGAGTCTTTGTTTGTTTATTGAGCCGTACCTTGGGAATCATACTGTTGTGATACTGGGGAGAAAAGGGTAAGGTGTTATTATGACTAATAGCCACAACCCTCGAGTCCTTTTTAATATTTTTAACTCTGTGATAAACCCTTGCACTATCACTTATAGGGATGCCTCCCCTGCTTTTTGTGATAAATTCTTAAAGTATTTCTCTGAAAAAATCTCAGTTCTAAGGGCTTCTCATCCATCTCATTCATCATCAGTTTTAGACCCAGTTCCAGTCTCTGAATGCTTGACTGTCTTTCAACAGTTTGAGCCAGTGTCTTATTCTGCTTTAAAAGATATAATTGATCATCTTAAAATCTCTCGTTCCCCGCACGATATTCTTCCTTCTCGTTTCTTTAAGGAAGCTTTACATACTATAGGTCCTTGTATCTTGCTTCTACTGAATGCATCATTGTCATCAGGTTGTGTACCGTCTGTCTTTAAGCATGCTGTTGTGCAACCTATTATGAAAAATAAAAACCTTGACCCTAATGCTCTCACTAACTACAGGCCGATCTCCAAACTCCCTTTTATATCCAAAATATTGGAAAAGGTAGTTCTAAAACAACTTCAGACCTTTTTAGATGCAAATGGTATTAACGGAAAATTTCAGTCTGGTTTTAAACCTCGCCACAGCACAGAGACAGCCTTACTTAGAGTTTTTAATGATCTTCTTTTAACCATTGACTCTGGCTATTCCGTGGTTTTAGTTTTACTAGACTTGACTGCTGCTTTTGACACGGTTAACCACAACATTCTTCTATCAAGATTGGAACATGTTGTTGGTCTCAAAGGTACGGTTTTATCCTGGTTTAAATCTTACCTCTCAGAGAGGTCGTTCTCTGTTGCTATGGGGCAACACTCCTCGGCCTCTGCCCCTATTTATTGTGGTGTGCCTCAAGGGTCCGTGCTCGGTCCTGCTCTTTTCTCTTTGTACATGATGCCGTTGGGATTAATGTTTAAAAAATATAACATCTCCTTTCACTGTTATGCCGATGATACCCAGATTTACTCACTTTTGAAATCCAATGTGTCTGCTTCTTTGCAACCTCTGCTCAACTGTCTGCATGAAGTTAAAATTTGGTTATCACATAATTTTCTTACACTGAACGAGAATAAGACCGAAATCATAGTTTTTGATAGTCACATTCTGCCAGACCAGTTAGCTGATGCCCTAGGTCCTCTTGCTAGCCATCTCTCGCTCACTGTAAGAAACCTCGGAGTGTTCCTGGATAGCTCTTTTAAACTTGAGAAACAGGTCTCCACTGGTAAAAAACAGCTTTTACCAGTTGTGTCAGACATCCAAAGCAAGGTCATTCCTTCCTCTAAAGGACCTTGAAAAGCTTATACACGCATTTATCACATCAAGACTGGACTACTGTAACTCCCTCTACTTGGGCCTCCAGCACTCTTCTGTTTACCGGCTTCAGTTAGTTCAGAATGCAGCTGCGCGTCTCTTAACAGGTGCTAGAATCTATGAACATATCACTCCAATTTTAGCCAACTTACATTGGTTCCCTGTTAAATATCATATAGATTTTAAAATTCTTTTGTTCACTTTTAAAAATTTTAAATAATTTAGTGCCCAGCTATCTTTCCGAACTCCTCCACTTGTACAATCCCAATAGAGCACTTAGATCGTCCAATCACATTCTCCTAGCACAACCTAGGTCTCGACTGAAGTCGAGAGGTGACCGGGCCTTTGCAGCGTAGCACCTAGACTCTGGAATAACCTCCCTGTTCATATTCGTACCGCCCAGTCTATCCAGTCTTTCAAATCACGTCTTAAAACTTCTCTTTTTACTTTGGCTTTCGATTCTAACTAGTTGGCTGTTATCTGGCTTGTTGTGTTGTCAACTTTTGTTTCCAGCCCTGTTTTCTTATTGTTTTGTTTTAATTGTCTCATGCTTTTACTGACTGTGAAGCACTATGGTCAACTTTGTTGTTTTTAATATGTGCTATATAAATACATTTTGATTTGATTTGATTTGAAGGTGTGAGAGACTAAACCATTACACACAAAACTTCAAAATCTGAAGAATGTGTGAGACTGTTAGCTGTGTCGTTCAGCAGTAAACTTATCTACAATGTGTCAGTAAAGAGTGACTTGCACTTCTGGCTCGTTGAGCAACGGTTTAACAAATTACACTGCAAACTATAAAAGGAAGCTGGATTTAAATAGAACATAGTAGTGTTGGATGTAAGTGAAGGAAACACAAGTATAAGGTGTCTATGGAACAAATCTCCTTCAACGTTCACAATGACCAAAGTGGAGGACTACAGGCATTCCTCTCAGTCAACTGATTGTGTTTAGGGAAAAAAGCAGCTAAATACTAAGCTAAATCCACGTTGTTAGTGAGTTACCTCCAGGTCTCGGTGGATTTTGTCCAACTTGGAGTGAACAAAAGCAGAAAAACAGTAAAAGATGTAGACAGTGAAAGTCTGGTTTATTTCATGATTACAATGAAACATTTTACAACCCACAGAGCAAAGTAGCATACATGATAAATGGATACTACAACATAACATGGGCAGTGAGAAGTAAAACTCTCATTATGTTACCAGTTGTTATATTCTTTAAACTTGAAATAAAGCCCTGACATCAGAGTTTAGTGTTTTAAGTCATCTATTAAAAAACATGAGTCAACACTTTTTTCTCCCAGCAGCATTACTGAAGTGACAATTTAACGTACTGCTGATGCTTCACATCACAATCTTTATGATGAAAAAACGTGCTCTCTTATAGTCTGTGCTGTCACTTGTCATGAAAATCTCCAGAGCCAGGGTTCAAGCTTCCTCTTCAATTATCATTGATCATTAATAGGGACCACAAAAGATTTGTCACATTATCCCCATAAACAACATGTTTTTATAGAAATCATTGTGACACAAAGATTTAGATTCTTGTTTCACAATGTGCATGAACTCAAAATCTTTTGAGTTTCATATTTATAAAGTATCAAGAAGAAGACATTTATTCCAACGTATGAACTACACTTCTTGTAAAAAAGCTCATTGAAAATGCATTCAAAAAAGCTCCTGTCATGACCTTCCTTCTGCAAGCATGCACACACACACACACACACACACACACACACACACACACACACACACACACACACACACACACACACAGAGATCATTAATACAAAGGATTGCAGCAGCTTTTGGATTTTCACTCTTTGTTGGATTTAATATGAACAGTCACATAAAATTCATCCCAAATTTTCACCTTTGCTTCAATTAAGATGTGTCTTTAAATCTACAATACTTTTCTTGTTCAAATAGTAAAGAAGTAGATAGGGAAATCAGTAAGTATGAACAACAATAGTTTAAGGATACTTTCTCAAATAAAGAGGATTTATCATCTGCAGTTCGTGAAAGAAAAGGTGCCACATGAAAAACAAATCAGTAGATCCACAAATTATGGATACAGAGTTTTTTCAGCACACTTCATGTACTTATTAACATACGGTTCAAAAGCCTGCATTTGAGTGCATTGGTGCACACTTGAGCATCTTTTAATTAGAATGGCTATATATCAAGAAGAAATATACATATATATATATGATGGGTGTTTTTTTTAATATATATATATATATATATATATATAAATAAATTTCGCCACTCACCCCTGCGGGCGGTCAATCCTTCAAGCTCGGGTCCTCTACCAGAGGCCTGGGAGCTTGAGGGTCCTGCGCAGTATCTTAGCTGTTCCCAGGACTGCGCTCTTCTGGACAGAGATCTCCGATGTTGTTCCCGGGATCCGCTGGAGCCACCCACTAGCTTGGGGTCACCGCACCTAGTGCTCCGATTACCACTGGGACCACCGTCACCTTCACCCTCCACATCTTCTTGAGCTCTTCTCTGAGCCCTTGGTATTTGTCGAGCTTCTCGTGTTCCTTCTTCCTGATATTGCTGTCATTCGGAACCGCTACATTGATCACTACGGCCGTCTTCTTGTGTTTGTCTACCACCACTATGTCTGGTTGGTTAGCCACCACCATTTTGTCCATCTGTATCTGGAAGTCCCACAGGATCTTAGCTCGGTCATTCTCCACCGCCCTTGGGGGCATCTCCCATTTTGACCTCGGGACTTCCAGGCCATATTTGGCACAGATGTTCCTGTACACTATGCCGGCCACTTGGTTATGGCGTTCCATGTATGCCTTGCCTGCTAGCATCTTGCACCCTGCTGTTATGTGCTGGATTGTCTCAGGGGCATCTTTACACAGCCTGCACCTGGGGTCTTGCCTGGTGTGATAGACCCCAGCCTCTATGGATCTTGTACTCAGAGCTTGTTCTTGTGCTGCCATGATTAGTGCCTCTGTGCTGTCTTTCAGTCCAGCTTTGTCCAGCCACTGGTAGGATTTCTGGGTATCAGCCACCTCCGCTATCTGCCAGTGGTACATACCGTGCAGGGGCCTGTCCTTCCATGATGGTTCCTTGCCTTCCTCCTCTTTCTTGGGTTTCTGCTGCCTGAGGTATTCACTGAGCACGCTGTCAGTTGGGCCATCTTCGTGATGTATTCTTGGATGTTTCTTGTCTCATCCTGGACTGTGGTGCTGACACTCACCAGTCCCCGGCCCCTTCCTTCTGCTTAGCGTACAGCCTCAGGGTGCTGGACTTGGGGTGAAACCCTCCATGCATGGTCAGGAGCTTTCTTGTCTTTATGTCAGTGGCTTCTATCTCCTCCTTTGGCCAGCCTATTACCCCAGCAGGGTACCTGATCAGGGGCAGGGCGTAGGTGTTCATAGCCCGGATCTTGTTCTTACCGTTCAGCTGACTCCTCAGGACTTGCCTGACCCTCTGCAGGTACTTGGTGGTTGCAGCTTTCCTAGCGGCCTCTTCATGGTTCCCATTCGCCTGCGGGATCCCCAGGAACTTGTAACTGTCCTCTATGTCTGCAATGTTGCCTTCTGGTAGTTCGATCCCCTCAGTTCTGACTACCTTCCCTCTCTTTGTTATTATCCGACTACACTTCTCCAGTCCGAATGACATTGCGATGTCATTGCTGTATATCCTGGTGGTGTGGATCAGTGAATCGATGTCTCGCTCACTCTTGGCATACAGCTTGATGTCATCCATGTACAGGAGGTGGCTGACAACTGCTCCATTCCGTAGTCGGTATCTTTAGCCAGTCTTGTCAATGACAAGACTATGACTGCCTATGCAGAACAGCAGTGGGGACAGAGCATCTCCTTGGTATTCATATATATATTTATTAGCCCCCTTTGGCAGGGTGTGGCCTGGGTGCCGTTCAGGGAAGGCGGACGCACCTGCACGCCATCCACAATCATGCCCCGCTGACTTAAATCTTGCGCTTATTTCTTACTGAATTTGTCTCCTTGTACTTGGCAATGGTGCAACGTACAGCAGTTCTAGACACTGTGAATTGCTTGGAAATTGCAATGTAGCCTTGCCCCTTCTCATGGGCCTCTACTATCTTCTTTCTGAGCTCCAGATTGATTTCCTTTGTCTTTGGCATGGTCAGTAACAGTAGTTCCTCTCATGTGTTCAAGTGCCCTGTCCCTTGGAATCTTTTTATGCTGACTGAATGTTGTTAGGTAGCCAATTGACTGCACAGGCGTGGTTTCAAAGCTGATTGGTTAATCACTCTAGGTGTTTTGAAAGCAAACATTCACACTGGGTTAATATTTTTGGCCACCCCATTTTTTGTTATATTTGATATAAAGCAAGCCTAAAAATGTATTTTATATTACAAAATGTACAAAAAGCTACTAAATATCACTGGTGAATGTTTGATTATGTCAAGCTTCAAACATTGGGAAGAAGTTTAGCAAAATGTTCCATAATTCCTGTGGGGCTAATAGCTTTGGCCTCAACTGTTTGCATCACTTTTGAGCAGAAAGATTAGGTTAAGGGTGGATACTGTTCTAGAAAACATACAAACAGGAAGGGGCATGAATAATTTGGGCGGTTACCTGTGAGTCACTAGTGAATCAGTTCTAAGAAACAGTAGCCTACCACTTCTCTGTTTGTGAATAGAAAACATAAATGTGTAAATATGATGAGAAACGACCACAACAGCATGTAGATGCAGTTTGTTTTTCATAGCAGGTTTTACAGTTAAAAAGGTGTTCCAGCATATTTCAGCTCAAACTTTTAACAGTTTCTTTAAAGTATTTTTAAAATAGAAATAAAGTGGGTGTATATAGAGTTTGTAGCTATAATTTTGGATGATAATTGTAGTTTTGTTATAGTGATGCACATCCTAGATCTGAGGTCAAACTAACAGATGGACTCTCCAGTACGCTGTCATAGAACTTCCTGTGGAGGCTGAGGAGTGGGATCCCCCTGAAGTTGGAGCACACCGCCTTTCTTGGACCAGAGTGTTTGTTCCCCTTTTTATGAAACTCCAGATCTCTATACAATGTTGTGTTTCCATATCCTAACTGGATGGGAAGGAAATGAATTAAATTATTAAATTATTATTAAGAAACAATGCAAATAAAGACAAAAGTTATCTTTGAAAGTTTGGGATTAGGATTTTAATCTCTAAAGGATTTAACATCAGTACATCACATCAGCACAGCTTTGGTTTTAGTCCATCATTAACAAACTTCATAAGTAATGAAGTAATCAAACTCATAATTTTATATAGCTAACATTATGTGGATGTGTAAAATGGATAGCGCTCACTAAGCAGAAATTAGTTATGATGAGTTTATTTTAACAAGATTTGCAAGTGTGCAGGGTCTGAGATGCAGATTCAGTGTGGCTATCAAATATTTTTACTGAAGAATTACATTTGTGGTGTTTGTCTACATTTATAAATCAACACCAACCCAACAGTAATGTATGAATGCATGTAACTAGGATGTGAAATAACAACGTAACTTTTAAGACTTCATATATTCTTTTTTTTTTTTTTTTTTTTTTCCTGTTGAGAAAGAAAGAGAAAGCAAGCAGAAGAAAACGAGAGTAATAAACAACATCACAATGATCTATGGGAATATGACAGTAAATACTAAATGTTAGACATTATTGTGCAGCACGTAAGATCGACAGCGCACAGTGTGCTTTGAGGTAAGAGCCAAAAAGGGTGTAGTTTGTGTGTGATCACCTGTGTGTACACCTGTGAGCATGAACGCGCTTGTTTTTAAAAGGTTCCTTCATGTAATGATCTGCTAGAGGGTGTGGGGGGCCACTGCCCCGTCCTCCAGGGCATGAAGCAGGTATGGAGGAGATCAAAACTCCAGACATCCAGAGGCCCCAGAACACAAGAGACCAAGGAAGACCAACAGAGGGGCAGCCGCGTCACTATCCCAGAAAGAGCTGAGGAGAGTCCCAGATGAGGGGTCACTCAGCAGCCGCGGAGCAGAAGCCGGGGGGGTTGCAGTGACGTGCCCGTGAGCTCCGCCGGCAGCCAGCTGTGCCTGAGTGACCGAGCCCCGGGCCGAGAGGCCGAGGACACCCCGCCTCCGAAGTGGCCCGACCGAGCCCCAGGCTCCAGGCCCCGATAAGCAGCCGCCAAGGAGTGAGCCGGTGTGTACCTGGGCGCCCACCCCGGACACAGAGAACCACCAACGCACCGATGTCTGAGGGCGTCCGCCACCGGCAGGGGAAGTGGTGGGGGAGATAGGCCTCCAAACCTTGGAGGGCCTGAGATGTCCCCAGAGAGGTGGCGTCTGATACCCAACCTGACATATAGACACAGACATACAGGCACACACAGATACAAACATCCATTCCCACCCTCATGCTCTCATAGGCAATTATTCCACACTCAACCAACGCGGAGACAGACATAAAGAGACGCTGTACACACAGTCACTCTCCCCAAGCGTACTCTAAGAACCGGGTCCGGGTACCCTTGCCCCTGGAGGGGGAAACTGCACCCAGACCCAGGTGGTGTTACCCTTTTCCCTGCGGTGGGGAGAAGCAGACCGCCCCGACTCCGCAGCAGCAGGGAGGCCCCACATTCCAGACCCCAGTCGGACGGCCAACTCCTCCTCCTAGCCCCCCCGCTCCAGCAGGCCGCAGAGAACGGGGGTGTGTGAAGACTCCAAACCTCCCTCCACCCGCTCATATGTAGTGTTGATGTATGTGTGTTCTAAGGTGCATTTAAAACCCAGGAGGGCATGGAGCTACCTGCCAGAGCAGCAGGTAGGCGCATAGCCCCTCCTGCTAGCCCTCAATGTCTACGTGTATTTAAAATTGAGAGGTGGGCAACGACGCCAGGGGTGAGGTGTACACCCTGATGGTAATTTGGATTCTGTGTGGCGTGCCCACCCCCAAGATCCTATATGTATGTGTAATGAGAGTGTGAGTAATGTGAATGTCTAAGTTGTGGGATAAAATTGAGGCAGAGGCAGCCAGAAGGGGACAGAGGGGGGGGATGCCTCCCCTGCACCCTGGTGACACACCCCTACCCCAAGGCCCTGCATGTGTGGGTGACTGTGGTGGAGCGAGAAGAGGGAGGCAGCTGGAGATGGGGAGGGAAGGAAGGGAGGGGCAAGTGACCCCTCCCTGGGGCCAGCTCCCCCCAGGCTGAGAGCTTCCTCCACCTCTCCTGTATCTCCCCCTCCTGCAGAGAGAGTTCCCGAAGAGAGGAAAGCTCCTGCAAGATGTGACAACCTCCCCCACCAGTTGAAGAGCCCCCAGGTGGCTCGATGCACCGGCGGCACCCTGCGCCAGGGCTGGGCCCCCTTACACCCACCCGCCCACAACCCCAGCAACACACCAACCAGGACCCAGGCCCCTGAGGCCCGGCCAGGGCCCCAGCCCAGAGACGGAACGCCCCCAGAACCTCACGCCCATCCCGGACCCACCCAGGGGCAGCCAGGCTACCAGGTCAGTAACCCACGTCCGTCAGCACAGACCCTCCCCTAGCCCCGCTGCACGCAGCCACGAGGAAACCGTCACCCAAGAGCCAACAGAGCCCTTAATTGGCCATGACCGCTACCCCGGGTTGAGCCCCCCAAGGAAGATGCTCCTGGGGAACCCCCCGATGCCCTAAGCCTGTCCCTACCCCCACACCTATCACAACAGTGAAGGTGGGACCAAACTATGACCCCCCACCCCCACTAGGTGATGGAGCTGATCAAAGGAGCCCAGAGCAATTGATCTGATGTGGTGGCAGAGGCTGTATCAAGACTAATGTGATCTAATAGATAATTTCTATATTGGTTAAAATTAAGATTATTTTTATTTTTCCAGTTCATGAGGACTGTTTTCTTGGCTATGCATAGTGCAGTGAAAACCATATGGGCTATATTCTTTTCTGTAGTGACATTATCTAAGCTGCCCAACAAACACACTAAAGGCGAAGTTGGAATGTTACATTTCAGACACTTTGATAAGTCTTCACATATCTCGCGCCAAAACTTCTGAACTGGTGGACAGAACCAAAGAGCGTGGATATAATTGTCCGGTGAATTGGTTTGGCAGTGTGAGCAGTTGTTGGTAGATGTAAAGCCCATCTTGAACATCCGATGACCTGTATAGTGCACTCTATGTAGTATTTTGTATTGAATTAATTGAAGACTGGGATTTCTAATTAGATGAAAGGTTTTTGAGCAAATCTGAGACCAGAAGTTTTGGTCTAAGTTAACTGATAAATCCGCTTCCCATTTTGCAATAGGAAGTGATATTGATTCATCTATTTTAGAAAGCATTCTGTATATTTTGGACAGTAATTTGGGGGTTTTAAGAGTCAGAAATTGAACCACACTTGGTGGTGTTTGTAGTTCATCTTGACCTGGTTTAAATCTCTTTTTTACTATGGATTTAATTTGCTGATATTCTAAAAATCTTTTCTTCATATATTCTGATTTTATATTTAAAAAACATCCTTGCTTAAGGTTGTCGTGATCACATAGTGTGATACAGGATATCGACTCTCTGTGTCCTGATTTTTTAAATATTCACTGCACACACAGGCCTTCACCAAGAAAGATGATGCTGGTGTGAATCTGATGTTGCACCAGCTGGATGGGAGTGAGAGACTTCTGAACCTTTCAGCTTTATGACGGATGACCACTGAAATATAAGGTGACTCCTTCTAGTTCCTTTGTATTCAAATCCTGACTGAGATGTAGGCTTCAAACAGAGTAGAGGAACTGACTGCAGAGGCCTGGTATAAATAAGGTAAACCTTTAAAAATGACCACATTCATAATCTTGTTCAACAGCTGAAAGGAAAAGTCTATTAGTTGGTGGAAGTGACCCAAACTGTCTATTCTTACATTCTTACAGTAAACATGTTAGAGAAAAAAGGTGTTCCTCATTACAGGCAGGTTGTCTGGTTTACCCACTGTAGAAGTGCAGAAACTAAACAATTACTTCATAAAAGACATGGAACAACATTGAAGAGCCCCCTCGACAGGGCATGACTCAGCTATACAAAAGGTGAAAGGTCACTCTTTCAAGAAGATCAATTTTGGACCAAAAAGATGGTTTAAAAGAGGAGTGAAAGAGGCCATCTATGTCCACTGTGAACAACCATCTTTGAACAGAGATGGCAGCTTATGACACCAACTGTCTGCCATCTACAATCCGGTTTTGAGATCGTTCTCAGGCACGTCTTGCATCAGATGACGTCAATAGGTCATATGACCTATGACATAGTGTGACAGTAGTAATAGTAGAGATAATAGACAGCAGTTTCTGTCACCCAAAACCTCTGGTGGTAATGACCCATGCCTTTCTTCATGTGGGTCAACAGCTAAATACTTCGTTACTCTACTTAAGTAGAATTTTCAGGTATCTGTACTTTACTTGAATATTTATTTTTTTCTGACAACTTTTTACTTTTACATCCTACATTTTAACACAAATATCTGTACTTTATACACCTTACCTTTTCAAAACAGGCTCATTGCTTTTGGTTCAAAGTGGGCTGGAATGAGTGCAGTCCGTAAGTTGTGGCCTTGGTACTTTAAAATATTTATCTAGTGTTACAGAACAGGAGCAACTTTAAAGGAAGTAACATTTTTTCACTGTCAGGTAATTTCAAATGAAGCTCAACAAGCATCAACAAACACAAACTGTTTGTGTGCAGTTTGTCTCACAGTGTGTTGCTAGCTAAAGGATCAGCTGCTGTATTTAAAAGGAAGAGAAAAGAAGGTGAGCCAACTTCACTGAGAGTTGGAGCAAGATAAGAAAGACAGGACAGGAAAGGAAGAAGAGAGGTTAAAACAAAGTACACTAACTTTGTGTTATTTAAATGTTACATGAAAATACTCTGTAGTTTGTGGGATAAGAGGTTAGCTTGCAGTATTGTGGTGAATTTATTGTAAAGCCCTGCATTATACTGATCCTTATGGTCAGTGTTGGGTTATGTCAACTAAGGTAGGCCAATTTAAATAATCTAATAAAATAGAATTATTTAAAATTCATAAACAAATCAAAAAGATTAACAAGATGAGCCTACAGACGCTCTATAGTGCTCCTCTTGGCAAAGCAAGTGTGTTTGGCACAACAAAGCTTTCAGACCATGATTCTGCTTGCTACAACAGCCAGAAAGGATAGGTTAAAAAAAACATTCAGAAAAGATGAGAAGGGAAAAATGTCTTTTGGCTCCACCTGTAAAATTATTTTCTGTTTTGGGGGCCGTCTAATTGTTGCCCCTCTAGTGCACCTGTTAATGTCATTAACACCAAAGCAGCTGAAACTGATGAACAACCCCTTCTGTTACTTAACTGATCAGATCAATATCCCAGATTTTTAACTGACTTGATACTAAACTATGATTAATTCAGTTTTATTTATATAGCACCAACAACAGTTGCCGCATAGCGTTTCATATTGTTGGATAAAGACCCTACAATGATACGAAGAAAACAGAGAACTCCAACAATCATATGAAGCATAACTAAGGGAGGATTCAGGGTCACCTGATCCAGCCCTAACTATACGATTTAGCAAATAGGAAGGTTTTAAATCTATTCTCAAAAGTAGAGATAGTGTCTGTCTCCCAAATCCAAACTGGAAGCTGCTTCCATAGAAGAGGTTCCTGAAAACTGAAGGCTCTGCCTCCCATTCTACTTCTAAATACTCCACAAGTAAGCCCACAGTCTGAGAGCAAAATGTACTAATGGGTTGATAGTATAAGGTTTAGATGGGGTCTGATTATTCAAGACCTTGTATGTGAGGAACAGAACTTTAAATTCAGTTCCAATATAGGAGAAATATGCTCTTTCTAGTGCTTCTCAGTACTCTTGCTGCTGCATTTTGGATTAACTTAAAGCTTTTCAGGGAGTTTTTGGCCATCCTGATAATAACACCCTGATAAAAACAGATTGAAGTAGTTCAGCTTAGAAGTAATAAATGCATGAACTACTTTTTCAGCATTACTCAAAGACAGAATTTTTCTAACTTTAGAGAAAGATGGAAGAAAGCAGTCCCACATATTTGTTTAATATGTGCATTGAAGGACATGTCCTGGTCAAAAATGACTCCAAGGTTCCTCACAGTGTTACTGGAGGCCAAGGTAATGCCATCCAGAGTAAGTATCTGATTAGATACCATATTTCTAAGATTTTCAGGGCCGAGTACAATAACCTCAGTTTTATCTGAATTTTGAAGCTGAAAATTACACATCATCCAGGTCTTTTAGACATTAGTGTGTGTTAACTAATTGGTGTTTGTTATCTGGCTTCATGAATAGAAAAAGTTGGTTTTACAATTTTATTCACCAGCTCAGCTCATTTCAAATGTGATGTTTGCTACAGGTCCAAAACAGCTAGCACAGGGGCATGTTTGCAATGGTGTAGCATCTCCTCATCTTTTCAAAACAGTTCAAAGACATCTGGGCATCCAAGTTATGAGTTTCTAGAGTTTTGGAGATATACCTTTCCAGCTGCTGAAGAGTTCATAATTGTCTTTGAAGTAGTTTGATGTGCCAAATGTTCTCTGTAGGTGAAAGATCTGGACTGCAGACAGGCCAATTTAGCAACCAGACTCTTCTCCGGGTCCTGAATTGGCCTAATCATGTTGCAGACTTGATATTAATTACTTGCTAGAAGTTCTCCCAGGTTAATCTTTTTAAACTTTCTTGCTTTTCAGCCATTTGTTGCCCCAATTCCAACTTTTTTGGGACCTGTAGCAGGCATCAAATTTGAAATGAACTTGTTTAGTGGATGAAGGTGTACAATTTCCCAGTTTGAACATTTGTCATTTTATTTGTTCTATTTTGAAAATATTGGCTTGTGTGATTTGAAAGTCTTTTAACTTTAATTTTGTTCAAATTTAAAGAAAATTCCAACTTTTATGGGATTCAGGTTTTAGTTCCCCTGTAATCATTTTCTTTTTTCTTTAGTTTTTAATATATAGTCATGTTTTTTTTTTTTCATTTATAGCTGTAAGGTACCTCTGCCTCCACTTTCTCACTTTCTGCACCCTACAAAGCTCTGTTTAGTGCTGCTGAGTCACATGACCACAGGACAACTAAATACACCAGGCCATTATTAGCTTTAGTGATAGATGCTGGTCCAAACCGACTAAAGGCCCAATAATTTGTATAGCTCTTGTAATGTGCGAGACATGCATGAGGTGCCCGGGCCAGTCAATATCTCTTTCAGGATCAGCAGATGACCTGAAACAGCACACTTTTTGAAGAAATGCTGCATGGTGGCATTGTTTCAGTAAAATGAATTGAATAATCCACCAGAAATAAAACAAAGCGATATCCCATGCACTCTAGTGAAATGGCCCATGCTGATGCGCTCAAACAGAACCTCAATTAAAAATAATGGGATGAACACGCTTTTGAAATATCCAGCTGATATAATAACTGGCACTCCGAGCAGAATTCACAGTACCACCACAGATCCTCTTGGATACCCAGTCAGTTGAATCAGGCCATTATCTATTCCAGAGTGTTGTCATTAGAGTGTTGCCGTGGTAAATCTTCCATGGTGGGAATGACTGGGACCAGCGGGGTCACTGATTTGTCCTCCCCAGAAGCAACGTCTGATGACCACCACCACCACCACTGAGCACAGCACAGGCACTAAATGTCTCCATCTGTCATGAAAGCATTCCCAAACATTCTCCCACCAAATTATTAAACATGGACCAATTTGTCGCAGGAATTGAGGCATCTACAAAGCAGGAAGTCACTGCAGCCTTAACTCTATGTGTTTTTCCCTTATATTTTATTTCCTCTTGCACTATCGGATATTTGTGAACCTATCCATGCACACACCTAATTGCCTAACCTAATGCCTTCAACAAACCCAGATGAACCAGGGTTTTGTGGACCACCACCATGTCACGATGGCCAGCCTAGATAACTTGGAATAGGTCTACCAGGGCCTCCCTTCCTGACTGCTTCACATTGTGCCCAACCTTTATGGCGCCTCCTGTGGAAGGTGGGCCTATTCGAAGTCCTCAAGAGCATATTATAGTTTCATTGTCAGTACTATTCAAACGCTGGCTGCAACAATTAATGTTATAAAAACATAAACAAGTGGATGTACAGTAAAAAAGTCAAAACAAAATAATAATCTTCAATGACTCCAAACTTTTTTAAATGCACTTCTTAAACAAATGAACAAAAAAACCTTACAATAGAATTTTAAATAATTTACTTACAAAGCATATTTTTAAGTTATCAAGTTCATGTAAGATTTTTTTTTCTTTGTTGTGTGTGATCTATCAGTTCATATGTGAACATGTTGCACAGTAAGTCATGACTGTTTTGCTATTAAGTATTAAACCAAATGTTTGTAAAGCTGTAGACAGAATGTTGTGTGAACATATTTGTTTGTGTCAGGAAGTACTTTGAGGAAGTAAGTGTACTGCCTGTGTTTACATTCATGTCTCTGTAACACTGTATGTTGTTGTTTTTTCCCCATATATGGGTTCAAACACATGAAGCAGACAGGAAATGTAGTTGCTAAGCTGTTGCTATGTGCACCAAAGCTATTTATGACTAAAGCAGTACAAAGAGTTTAGTATAAAAAGGGCTGACTGACAGAAATCTGTGTTCTTTTTCACTTTTGTGCCTTTGCTTTGTTGTCCTTTTCTTTTTGGACTTGTTGGTGATTCTCAGCTGCAGACAGGTCAGTCTTTACACTTGTTATATTTTAACGTTTTTACTCTACAACTATTTGCTTTTGTATAATGTTTTCCTTGTGTGTAATAAAACACACAAGCACTGACTGCAAATTATTTCAATCCAAAGATGGGTTGTGGTGGTGCAGGGTTGGGAAAAGAATCACTTGGAAAGAATTTCTATTGTGAACTCCAGTAGATTTCTTCGTGCACAAGCCATGATCAGCTTTAAGATTCACTGCTCTTTATGGATTTATTTAGCTGGATTTAACAAGATACAAGCAGGTGTTACATGAGCTAACTTTAGACAGCATAAAGCTACTGCAAAGGCTTAGTAAGTCACTCTTCTGCTTAAATTTAAACTGTTTGTTATCCTGTTACATTGACCATGAACACCACAGCTGCCCTCCACCAGTCCAACATAGTGCATTAGACTACATTTGACCAGAATATTGCAAAGTAGATGTGCACTAAAGAAAAAAAATCAGGTGTATTGTTTGCAGTAAGTTAGCCAGTTCATACTGGTGTTATAAGTTCAAATAATATTGAGGTATTGTATGTATAGCATGAAGTGGAGTCTGCGAGTTTTCAAATCTTGCATCAGCTACATGCATCGCATACAAGACTTCATGGGTTTCTGTTGAGAAGAACTTATTACTATTTTCATTAAAACTGAAAAGACTGTTATCTTGATACTACATAATGAATTTACTCTCATCATTCTCCAGCTTTAGAGAATTTCACTTGCTGAAGACACCATCACCGACTGGTATTGCAAACGACCAACTTGTGTCTGAACCTCTGCAAATTAGACAACCAATCACTCATCAGTCAAGTTACAAATCAAGGTAATTTGGAAGCTTTTGCATGTCAAAAGCTGTGTCAGTCATAAAAAGTTATTGCTAATTTAACACAAAGATTGCAGTGATCTTTAATTTTTTTTCATAATGAAACTGAAGAGTTTTGACTGAACCTTTGACTCACTCAAACTCCTGCTAATGCTTGAAACGTGTCAAGCATCCCTTTTTTACACCCTGTGTCCCCATAATTTAAGCTCAGCTTTGAATGTAGCTACTTTATATGCCAACTGATTGAATATGTTGCACAAGTAAGCGAGCTTTGCAACCCAGTCCATATCACTGAAATGTGCTGCCAGTTGTAGCTTTTTTTTAACCTGAAAGAAGTCTCCACAGCAGCTCTCGTAACTCAAAAACTCTGGTGAACAATCTCCTTTTATATAGCCGTCTTACTTGTGTGTAAGGGAAGGCGTTTGTGCTCTGCATTCATGATATCACAAAGCTGCTCGAACAGAGCAAGTTTAGGGCATTTGCTTTGATGTAATTAATTACTTTAATGACACTGTTCAATATGTTGTTAAGTTCAGCTAAAGTTTTCAGCTAGCTAACATTTCCCAGTGAATGACACAGTGCATAGGCTCACATTCAGGTGCAACCTCCTTAACCTGAGCAATTAAACCAGAAATCCCTCCAGTCACGACAGCAGCTCCATCCATGCATATGTTGACACAAAAGGACTAATTCAGTTTTCCTGATATGTAATCATTCAGAGATTTTAATAGTTTTGCGCCAGTGGTGTTGTCAGGATCAATAGACTCATCTATTTGAATTGCGTACCACAGTGACTTATTAATTCACTTCAACAACTGTCTCATTGTTGTCTGCTATATCCTCAATTTGCCTAGAGATGGTGCTAGCCAAAAGAGGAACCTGTGCTATCTTTTTAACAGTAGCCTCTTCTTGAAGTTCATGGAAATGTCCTTAGTGGCAGAATCAGAAATAGTAAAAGGTTTCTTTGCCTTAGCAATGCAGTTAGCCACTAGGTATGATGACATTTGTTGAGGCGGTGGCAACTAGCAATTGTTTCTGTCCATCTTGTTCCCGTTTTCTCCTTTCAAAAAACTCCAAAGTCTTTTCTTTACTGCAGGGTGCTTGGTCTCCATATGCAGAAGCAGTTTTGAAGGCTTCATAGCCTCATTTACTAAACTGTCACCACATATTATGCAGAGCAGGCTTGGTGCGTGAGAATCACCTGTAGCGATAAACCTGTATTTTAAGAACAAACGCTGATATTGTCTATTAAATGCAGCTTTCTTTGTCTTGGAAGTCAAACTCTCTTTTTCTGTCTCCTCATGGACCAAAACATCCAAAGATGTTTGTTTTTTTACTCATTTTTGCAGCGTTGGGCGATCGTGGCTCAAGAGTTGGGAGTTCGCCTTGTAATTGGAAGGTTGCCGGTTCGAGCCCCGGCTCCGACAGTCTCGGTCATTGTGTCATTGGGCAAGACACTTCACCTGTTGCCTACTGGTGGTGGTCAGAGGGCCCGGTGGCGCCAGTGTTCGGCAGCCTCGCCTCTGTCAGTGCGCCCCAGGGTGGCTGTGGCTACATGTAGCTTGCCATCACCAGTGTGTGAATGGGTGGATGACTGGATGTGTAAAGCGCTTTGGGGTCCTTAGTGACTAGAAAAGCGCTAAAGGTCAATGGCTACAGGCCATTTACCATTTTTGCTAGCTTGTGGGTTAAATTTTTTGATATTACCATGTCATATGACCAAGATGGGTGCTTTTTAAAATAAATGAATAAGTGATTAAATAAATAAACTGAAACCAAAATAGAATGTGTGAAAATTTTATATAAAACCTTTTGTTGTTTCAGAATGACCTGACAAACTGACTGTGAACTGATGTCAATGAGTCAAAGTCATCTATGCTAAAATTAGAAATTAGAAAAAAACAGACTCGATTTACTAGGTCTCTGCATATAACATAGCAGCACAGTGTGATTAAGGACATGGTTCTCAAGGATGTATGCCTCTCTTCACTGATTTGAATGAAGGAAAAATGAACACTATGCAGGAATTTGTAAATGAACAAACATTTGGTCAGGTCTATTTACATAATAGCAAAACTGTAACTCTTATGTGACTGCAAATTAAAAATGCTTTAAATTCCTGGGTCATTCATTCATTTAATTACACTGGCATCTAGTTCAACCTTCTCTCAGGACAGCTTCATAGTCAATTTGTTTTCTGAAATCACTGAAACACTGCATTTATTTAACTGACTTACAATTTTAAGGGGTAATTTGCTTAAGAACTTAAGGTGTCAGATGAAGATCTGATCTCATTTTATGACCAGCTATAGGTTTCACACAATTTAGATGCCATTGTACTAGATTTGTGTACTAAAATGCACATAAAAAAAATCAGACTAATTTAAATGTTCTGCTTTTCTTCACCAGGGAATCATGATGGTTCAGTGCACCTGTTTGCTGCTGCTGCTGCTGCTCTCCACTGCTGTGTTCTCACAAACTTACGACGACTTCATAAAGAAACACACGCTTGTGATGGCAAAGAATAACAAAGATTGTGATACTTTGATGAAAGCTGTCAATGATCTGGAAAATTCAAAAAAGAAAACTCCAGGAAAGTGCAAGGAAATGAATACTTTCATTGACGAAAGTAACGAGCAAAAAATTCAGAATATGTGTAAAGGAGATTCTGACAACAAATTTGTTGACTTACCAGATGACTTACCATATTTTGACTGTGTGATAAAAGATAAAAATGAACCTTGTTCATACAGACAAATAAACCCTAAAAAGAGGATAAAATGTGAAAAATCCAAGGACATTCTACCTGTACACCTTGAGGCTGTTCAGAAGAAGACTCAGCAGTTGATTCCAGTTTAAAGCTGCTGGGTTGTCTTAACTACTTGTTCAAAAGAATTTCTTAAAATGTGTTGATAATCATGTGACTGGGCAGCACGGTGGCACGGTGGTTAGCAGTGTTGCCGCACAGCAAGAAGGTCCTGAGTTCAATTCCACCATCAGGCCGGGGTCTTTCTGTGCGGAGTTTGCATGTTCTCCCCGTGTTTGCGTGGGTTCTCTCCGGGTACTCCGGCTTCCTCCCACCGTCCAAAGACATGCAGCTTATGGGGATAGGTTAATTGGATAATCCAAATTGCCACTAGGTGTAAATGTGCGAGTGAATGTGAGTGCGCATGGTTGTCTGTCCCTGTGTGTTAGCCCTGCGACAGACTGGCGACCTGTCCAGGGTGTACCCCGCCTCTCGCCCTATGACAGCTGGGATAGGCTCCAGCGCCCCCCGCGACCCTGAAAAGGATAAGCGGAAGCGAATGGATGGATGGATGGTATCATGTGACTGTCTTCTCACAAACATGAAGAGGAATTCTAAGGATTTGAGATGATCACATGAAATAAAGCAAAATAAAATTCTTTCATCCAATTTAATGCTGCAGAAAATCGTCTCTTTATTTGTCACTATTTTTTATCTGGTGTTGAAATGTGAAGAGAAAAGTCACAAAGACTATTGTAAATAATGCTTTTTGTCTTGCCTGTGCCACACAAATATTTTCTTAAGCTTCCTTAGCAATATTCAGAATTTTATAATTAGGAATTTCAGAAACTATAAGATTAATTGACAGAAAGTATCATGTGAAGGCTGTGTGCAGGCAGGAGTGGTGGTAAGGAGGACCCAAAGTGCAGACTCCGGACACAAATGTGAACTCAAAAAACAGCTTTAACGCTGAACTCAAACAGAACAAAACTAAGAATTCCAATCACGTACACAGGCAGACAAAACACAGCATGAATGAGGGTAGATCGCAACACGGACAGATGAAAACACAGGGCTTATATACACAGAGAGAGCAATCAGGGAATGAGAAACAGGAGGGAAACACAGCTGGGGAAAATCAGGCCTAACAAGACAAAGGAAGCAAAACCAAACACATTAACATGAGACACGGACTTTCAAAGTGTCAATATAAAATTATTACTTGGTAGTCAGTATAGTCTTTTAATAATATAAGTTTACTTATGGTAGAATGCTGCATGTAATCATTTGTGTTTAGAAGTATGTAGTAGATGGTATATTGAAAGAATGTCTCATCCTAGGAGGTTTGTGTGCATTTCCAGGGTGTTCTGGCATTCAAACCCACATCCTGGGAGCATGGGAGAGGTCGTACCTTGTCTTATTGTTTTATGATAGGATAAATGTATCTATGCCTGTTTTAGGCTAAGTGCATTTTGTTTAGATGAACTGCTGGACTTCCAGACCAGCAGGTTTAGGGAAGTCGTTTATGGACACACACACACACACACACACACACACACACACCTAAACATCCACATTCCAATGTAAAGAACAAACACCCACTGATGTATAAATAAAGACCAGGGCAGTCTCAGAGCGCGTGTCACAGAGCCCTGCTCTGTGCTGCCTTTGTATACAAGTAAAACTGTGTTTCTCCTCTCTGATTCTCAACTGAAGAAGTGTTTTAGAATAAATCTCCTGACATTTGTTTTGGTCCTTCGTAGCCGGAGCAGAAACATCAGAACTGTTATCTGTGACTCTGCTCTAGGATCTGGCGGACTGAGTCCTGACGCCGTGGGAAGCCAGCACCAGAGTCTGTGCACAGCCCTTTTAGAATTTGGGTCCGGACTGGTGTTTATAGTCTGGTCCACTGCGGTGGGATTCAGTCTGACAAGCCGAACCACCAGTGAGTCGTCTGAGGGTGAGAAACACTATTTTGATATATAAAACGGCCGCAAAGATTTAAAGAAACATGATAAAATAGGTTTAAGTTCGCCAAAAGGAACTGTGTTTAGACCAGTTTTAGAGGTAGCCGAAATTACTTCGTGACAAATTAGCGCGCAAATGTCTATGTGTTTGTGTGTCTGGGAGTAAGTTGATTTTACAGCACAATACGCTGCTGAACTACTTCCATTTTTGTTTTCTTTGCTGAGGCTCACGTACTGGTGACAAAGGAGAACGGTTGAGTTTCATCTCATAAAACTGATACCGCTTCACCGTTAGGGTGAAGTTGAAGGCCGTATCAGTAAACCGCTCTGAAGTCAAGCGTGCCAGCGACGGCCCAGCAAAATCTTTGAAAATGGGGCTTATGTTGTATGTTGTGCGGCTGATGGTTGGTTTGGAATTAATCTAGCTGATGATTTTTCTTTTGTTGTGAAGTTGAGCCTGCCAATTAGTATGATGGTATGATAAATCATGCCAATAGTATGATTTACCCTCCTGAGATGAGGAGTGTGTGTCATGACTTAACGAGGCCTTTTTATTTTGATACTTTCACAGTGCACTGAAAGTTTTGTTTGATAATCTCTGTTTGAGCAGATCTGCACGATTGGCACAAAAGCGCTATACCACACGTCGTCGAGAAAACCGTTGCAAGTGACTTTCTCCAAAAAATTACAATGGGCTCAGAGAAAGTCACTTATCTGGGACAATTAAAATGAAAGTCCCTGTCAAAAAGGATTCAGCAAGGTAATCCAGTCTAAATTCTTTTTTTGAAATTTTCTTTTTTGAAATGACGTAATTTTGCTGAGAGTGGAAACTAAATGCGATGATAGGTTCCACTATCAGCAAAGAAAGAAAGAATGAATGAATGAATGAGTGAAAGAAAAAAAAAGCTGACAAAAGCTGACAAGACTTTACTGATGTAACACGACTGTGTGAAGTTAACCCCCACCTGGCAAAGGTGCAGATGAATCTATGTGTGTTTCTTTTTATTGGAGCAGAAAGATGACAACAACATTTGAGGTTGCGTGAGCTTTGGCCATACCGATTTAACCTTTTAAATGCCACTTTCTGTGTCTTTGCATCTACCAGGGGTGTTATTCACTACCTTGTGTTGATCACAGAGGTAACTGTGAGAAAGTGTGTATACACCTGCGCAGCGCTAACATTTCTACAGCATTACAGTTCTTCATGTGATTTGATCATGTGATTTATACCAGGATAGCTGGTTGATGTTTTTCTACGACAGGATTTCTGGGTTTATGTGTGAAGAAAACTGTGTTTACAGGTTATGAGTTGGTGATGCTGTTACACTGTGTTGTTGGGGAAATGTGAAGGTTACTTTGACGATGTGAATAACATGTGAGACATTTCCTGTGTTGAAACTAGTGTCACTTCTTTCCACAGCTATGGATGGTTAACTTTATGGTCTTTTTATAGCACCTCTGGAACCTGTCGACCTGTGCCTGACCACCAGGATTGTCCATGTGTGTTGCTAATGTTTGTTTTTCTAAGAGTGCATGTAGAGGATTCAGCAGAGATGGACAAGTAACATGAGAAAGCAAATAAGAGATGCAATGTTTGTGGAATCGTTTAATATGGGGCTCATTAGCTGGCCACTACTGAGCTCCTAGTGATAGCTAAGTGGAGTGACTTTGCTTAAGGGAAGTCACCGATTACATTAATGTTAACTGAGTACATGGGATGATCCATGTCTGAGGCAAATTATGGCAATAATTGTATTTTTCTAATTTGAGAAAACCTGCACATAATACTTGTCCTGCTGATGCTGAATGCTTTATTACTCTTATAATACAATTGTTTATAAGTGTGAAGTTTGATTTCACTTCTAGATCTTGTTTTCCAGGCCATGATGGTGTGTATGCAGGCTTCTGGCGAAGCCGGGTTTTAAGCAAACTTAATATGCAAAACACACTAACATCTTTTATTGCAGGGTTATAGGTCCGGGGTGGTGCTGCTCCAGAGGGGGAGACGCCCTGATGTTGCCTGGGACATGATCTAGCTAACCTTTTTCTTTCAGACAGGAATCTAGGTTTGATGAGTTGACTCATGGGAGTGTCCATGCGTCAAGAGGAGGGGTCCAGAATTACAGAGTTACATGAAATTATCTTTTCTATGTTTTCTAAACTATGTTTTTATGATTTTTGTGTGATTAACAGTTCATTTACGGGTAAACCTATGCAAGTGGTGCATCCATGTTCAGATGAGGCTTTGATGGTCCATAAATGAAGCTCACTGAACTAAAGAATGTGGTTTGATGATGGTTTACAGGCTTTCCAGATATAAGTTTTTCCTCCTAGCAAGGAAATACAGGTGCAGCAGTCAGAGTATTGCTGAAAGGAATCTCCTGAGAAATCGTCAGAGGCCCAGTGAGAAGCAAGAACCATTCCAGGCATAGCTGACAGCCCAGGCAGTGGTTGAGGTCAAAGGTCGAGCTGTTTGGGGCCCATCATGAGATCAGATTCAGGAGCCACAGCAAGGACCACGAAGCTGCGTTGGAATGAGAGCTGTGCCAAGGGGGCTTTCCAGAGACCAACAGAGGAGATTGTGGACGACAGACGGGCACCTGAAGGATGAGTGGAGCGTGCCAAGCTCCATCGACAACGCAGGGGGAGTCCAAGGATGGCATCATGATTCTGTGAAAAGCACAAGAACCAGAAGCTATGGTGGTGATGACAGCAGTTTCCTATGAACATCACCTAATGCTGTGTCACTGTACTGTGCATACGATTACACACTGAAGACTGCTGGGATCATAACAGCAGTAAGATAACTGGATCCAGCACCCTTTCCATAGAGGATTTTTCCTGCAGAGAGAATGGACAATGGAGGAGTCATAAATATCCCCCACAGGACAGAGGCCTGAAGTGAGGTGATGGGGGTTGGCAGAGGCCATAAAACTAGAGTGCTGACGAGGCCTACAGGTTTTAAGATAGCTGAGACCCATGTTGACAAACGACAAAACCAACTGGTATGTTTGAATGTCTATTCTACATACATTTGGACTCTGATCCTATGGACAGTGATGGGAACAACTGGAAGAGACATTTATGACGCCCTGCAGAACTTAACTGCTCTGCAGAAATATGTGGCGGACCACACATCAGAAGGATGACTCTGAAGTTACAAAGGGAAACAATTTTGCTGATAAAGCTGCAAAAGCAGCAGCCATAGCAACCACAGTCTATTAACAACTCATGAAAATCACACCATTCCACTATCTGTACTGCAGGATGAACAAAAAGCAGCAGCATCGAAAGAACAAAAGCAATGGCTAAAACACAGAGCAGTACTAGACACTGATGACATAATGAAAATAGTAGGAAAACCCATTCTTCCCAAATCATTACACAAAACAGCCGCTCTAGTGAGCCATGGTTTAAGCCATGTCTCAACCGGAGGGATGATCTCTATAATAAATCAACAATTTTATACTTTAAATTTTTTCAGCAAAAGAATATGTGAGAACATCTATGACCTGCCAAAAACACAATACTTAAGGTTGAAGCCAGATGCTAAAAAGACTACTCATCGGAGTGGGAGTATTTTTACTTTTATTTTGTGTTTTTGTAACATGTATACTGCCATGTCAAAAACTCATGATTAACCGCATAATATTTTCGACTGTTGCTGCATACATAGCCGTGAAAAGTGATGATAATGACTCCGACCTGTTGGAACGAGAAGACTTTGTGTGATTAATGACGATGTGACAGAAAATGTACAACAAGATGTTACATACTGATACCTCACTTAAAAGTTATACTGACAACAGGAGGGAATGTCAATATAAAATTATTACTTGGTAGTCAGTATAATCTTTTAATAATATAAGTTTACTTATGGTAGAATGCTGCATGTAATCATTTGTGTTTAGAAGTATGTAGTAGATGGTATATTGAAAGAATGTCTCATCCTAGGAGGTTTGTGTGCATTTCCAGGGTGTTCTGGCATTCAAACCCACATCCTGGGAGCATGGGAGAGGTCATACCTTGTCTTATTGTTTTATGATAGGATAAACGTATCTATGCCTGTTTTAGGCTAAGTGCATTTTGTTTAGATGAACTGCTGGACTTCCAGACCAGCAGGTTTAGGGAAGTCGTTTATGGACACACACACACACACACACACACACACACACACCTAAACATCCACATTCCAATGTAAAGAACAAACACCCACTGATGTATAAATAAAGACCAGGGCAGTCTCAGAGCCCTGCTCTGTGCTGCCCTTGTATACAAGTAAAACTGTGTTTCTCCTCTCTGATTCTCAACTGAAGAAGTGTTTTAGAATAAATCTCCTGACACAAAGTAAAACAGGAAACATAACATAGAGACGCAGACTTGACCCAGGGAGACAGCAACCATCACAGACAGAAAACCGAACACTAAAACTCTAACAAAACCCACACAGAAAACCTAAACTAAGAATAAACCTATAACCCATAAAGCTAGAATATAATGAAATAAACAAAAATCAAGGAACCAAAAACACAAAACACTGGGTCGACGACCCAGGCACCCTAACAGAAAGTCTTAAAGTCTGCAACTCATAGAAATTCAAGAAGGGAGTGAAAACAACTACATTATTAGTAAACTACATTTGTTTTGTTTTTTGTATAAATAATTCAAACTTTTTAATCTTTTGGAATTCCAGGGTTTTGTTTGGGTTTATCTCTGTTTTTGTTAGCAATTTCAGCCTTGTCCTTAAGTTATTGACTTTTGTTGAATAAATTATTATAACTGATTTGTTATTGTTGTGGAAGTTTTCATTTAATAAAGCCTGCAGACAACCAGTGAGAGGTGGCTAACATGCTTTAATAAAAAACAGCAAAACCCAAGCTTGGTGAGAGCAGCCATCATGGGGCAAATGACCGGCAGAGCCCTGGCTGTAAATACTTTCTACAGCAGGGGTAGGCAACTCCAGGCCTCGAGTGCTGATGTCCTGCAGGTTTTAGATGTGTCCTTGATCCAACACAGATGATTCAAATTGCTAAATGACCTCTTCAAGTTCTCCAGAGGCGCTCGGCACTTGTGCATTTGAAGCCAAAGGCAAGGCATGCTTCATCATATTTTCTAGTCTTTGGCTTAGAAGGAAGTTGGTTTGGAAGCATATTTGGCGATGCTTCATCTTCTGCTTTGCGCTGGGAGACCCGTCAAACACCTGTCAATTATTTTAGCAGTGTCCAAGTGTTCTCTTTTGGGTTTTTTACATTCATACCGCGCCGCCCCTGCAATGGCTCTGCGCCCCCCACTTTGGGAACCTCTGGAATAGAGAGCCCGTTCTCACTCCCGAGGCGTAACATCCCGACGTTTTGTCACGTCCCGCGGCGTTCCTGAGGAACGCGAAAGGTGACCTTCCACGTTGTTATGGTACGCGTCGGGTTCCAGCCCTGTATTGCAGCCCTAAACCTAACCTTATCCCTAAGGCTAACCATAACCTTATCCCTAAACCTAACCATAACCGTATCCCTAACCATAACCTTATTCCTAACCTTAACCAGCACTTTAATGACGTGAAATAGTGTTTTCCCAAGCGATTTTAAGGGGAAAAGCGAAGATGTGTAGATTGAGTCTAAACGGTTCTCATGTGTCCGCAGTTTTCTGATGTCGTCACGTAGGAACGCGTTGGGTGCCCGAAAACGTAATATGTTGACGATTTGTCACCTAGCGTAAAATGTTACGCTTAGGGAGTGAGAACATGTTGGAATAGAGTATGAGGCAGACATGCTAAAAACCAGCATTATGCAATAAATAATGTCAATAATACTTATACAGTTATGTTACTGCCTCACCAGCAACGAGTCTGTGTGCCTTACTGTCAATATTATTTCCCAGATTCCCAGAAGACGGCAGATGTCTGAGACCTTTAAGAGTCCTGTGATTCCAGATGTTCATGCATTTACTCTGATTTATCAGATGATAAATCATTTTAGCTAGCATATCACAAGCAAGCTGGATCTAACATTCATCATACATCACCTTTCACATTATTTTAACACACAGTTGTAGTCGATGTAGCTGTAGCCTACAGTCACAACTATTAATACATTATTGTGATTGTATTAAAAAAATTCCTTCATAATACACATAGTACATAAGTACTAAATAAACTACTTTTGGCTGCTCCTTTACCAAGAAGAAGAGCTAGGTGAGGATGCTCTTCGTGGACAGCTCAGCGTTAAACACCATTATACCAGACATCCTCACTACCAAACTGGACCACTTTGAGATCCCCCCTGCCACCTGCTCTGCCTGGATTTCCTCACAAACCGGCCTCAATCAGTGTGACTTGGGTCCCACATCTCCCCAGCAGGGCTGGGGCTGCATTCTCAGCCCCCTACTGTACACCAATGACTGTACACTAAAACACCCGGGGGTGGGAGTTGATTGTCCTCCTGCCTTGCACCCCCAGTTCTTTGTTCCCATTCCAGGTATTCTTACACCCATTAACTGCCATATTGTAATATTGCAAGCAATCCCATATTCTCTTTAACTCTGATGTATGCCAAGCAATCTATTACTCTCAACAACAGCGTACAGGACAGGGCTAGAGAATTTTTCCCACTGGTGTGCAAAAAATAATCTGAAACTGAACGTTCTTAAAACAAAAGAACTCATAATGAGCTTCAGGAGGCACAGACAGTCGACTCGCCTCTTATTCCCTCAGATTCCACACATTCTCCATTTATAATCAGTCTCTCTTTTGGGTACCCACATCTCTGCAATTTCACCTGGATCCACAACACCAACACCCTGGTAAAAAAAAAGGCCCAGCAGCAGCTGCACTTATCCTGAGGAAGAATAACCTGGACCAGAAGCTGCTGCTGGCCTTCTCTCCTCAGTGGAGAACCTGCTCTCCTACTTACTGGGTGTTTTGTAGGCAGGGGCCACTACTGAGAACAGGAAGGCTGTGCACCCAAAAAATCATTGGCTGCCCTCTGCTGACCCTGGAGATGATCGCCACTGCCAGATCCTCCTGTCTCAGGAAAACCAGGGCCATCACAGGTAACACCCTTGAAACCCACCCACCACTTGTTTGACCCGCTGCCCTCGCTCGCTCCCTCAGGTCAATAAGGTCCCACACCTCAAGACTTACTAACAGTTTTTTCCCCTGGGCCATTTGGACTGTTAACAAACACTATCCCCCCACACCCCACCCCTACCTACCTCACCAGTCTGAGCCACTAAGGCCATTCACACAGACTCAGACCGCGTCTTTTACACTGCTTTTATATGTATGTATGTGTATAATATATACATATATATATACATATATATATATATATATCTTGATAGTGATTTATTCCTGTTTGAGAATTCAACACATCTCTAACAAGAAAGTCTGTCACCATGTGTACCATGTTACATTTGGCTATTTAAAAAAATAAACTTATTTGTCACGCATTTCTTAAATAAAATTTTAACAGTAATATTATTTAAATGGTTGTACCTTTTATTTATTTTAATTTGGCAGGGGTGCTGTGATGTGTGCTTTTTGCCACAGAGGGTGCTCCAGCCCTAATGTTTGATGATAATGTGAGTTAAGCACATAAGGTTTTCAGTTAAACAAAGTTAATTTTTTTTAACATTGAAGACAGGAAGCAGGGCGAGACCATAGGAATACATGCAGCAAAGGACTGCATGTCAGAATCAAACCCAGGCTTTTAATCCGGTTTTATGCTTGCCCCGTCGCTTGTGCCGAGGGGCAATTTTCATATCTCAGCCTGTGTCACAAGAAACTCTTTATGATGTTAGGCAGATTAGCCCCTGATCAACAAGTATGCTAAATTTGTCCCCTATGTCCCTAGTATGTCATTTACTTGTCGTTTATTCAGAATGGTACACAGGCTACTGTGGGCCATAGCAAATGACAAATGAGAGTGAGTGACAGCCTTTGCAGCATCTAGGGTACTAAACAGTGATAGGAATAACGGCGTTGCTGCTTCAAGAACGAGTAATCTAACTAATTACTATTTCTATCGTTACAACGCCGTTACGGTTACTAACAAGAAAATGCGGTGCGGATGCGTGACTATTTTTCAACACACACACACACACACACACACACACACACACACGGTTGAAGCTGTCTTCCGCTTACTGGGAGTTAGGAGGGCAAAACAATCACACGAGTGCTGCTGATTGGCTGAGTAAGAGTAAGGTAGTCATGGAAAACGAATCAGAGTTAGACTTGGCCGGATGTTCTCATGCAAACAGATAAGCACAGAAACAAAAGTCATGGAGAGCCTGGATTTTTCGAAGGTAGCATTTTTAAGTGGAGGTGCAGACATTATTTTTTACTCAAAGAGATCTGTATGTGAAATGTAAGCTATGTCCTGGAACAAAGTGCTTTTCCACATCAGCTGTAAGCAATTCGAATGTTACCAAGCACCTCTCAAGGTCACATGCTTCAACAAAACTAGTCACCAAAAACAACGGTGTTGATGCTACAAGGCGCAGCCCAAACCCAGGTGAGGCTAACATGAGCTCAGCAAGCAATGGAGATGGAACGACACAATCCAAGCAGCCAAAGCTTGATTTCTCTTCTCCACAAACATCTGTGACACAGACTGAATTAAACAGATTGATAGCCAGGTATGTCATTGAGAACATGCTGCCTTTATCAACAGTTGAGTCGGATTCCTTCAAGTCTCTTTTTTCCAAGATACCAGCAAGAGGATGGGTCGGCCTGCCATGCAGAAAGACTTTTTCCAAATACATAGACACCGAATAAAATGAATGTCGAGCTCAAAAAGACATTTAATGAGTTAGAATATGTCTCTACTACAGCAGACATCTGGACTGCATTTAATAAAAGCTATCTTGGTGTAACAGTACATTGGATAAATCCACACAGCATGCAGAAGATTCAAGGGTCGCCATACGCATGACAATATTGCTGTAGAGTTGGACAACATTCACTCACACGATGGCATATCCCACAAAATAACATCAACTGTGACGGACAATGGCTCTAATTTTTGTCAAGGCCTTCAAAAAGTACCAGCCAGTTGAGGAGGATGACTCTGAGAATGAAGAGGACGAGGTAACTTTTACAAACATGAACAATGCCTTAAAAAACAGTGTTGGTGATGACAATGACAACGATGATAATGTAGGTGTGATGATCACTCTGCCACACCAGAGATGTGCATCACACACATTAAATCTTGTTTCTTGTAATGATGTTGACAAGTGGCTACTTTCACAACCAGAAACAAAAACGCTATATAGAAGCGCTACCACAAAGTGCACAGGGTTATGGAACAAGGCCAGTCGTTCAACAGTGGCTGCAGAGACAGTGGATGGCATTATTGGAAAGAAAGTGCTAGTTCCTTGCACTACAAGATGGAATTTGTTTTATGAGTCCCTGACTCGAATCTGTGAGATTTCTCTGGTTGAGCTGAACACCATCTTCTCCAAGTTTGGGTTGACAGCCATGACAGAGCGGGAACGTCAGTTCATCAGGGAGTTGTGAAGAGTAGAAATATTTTACTGCTATTATTTGCTGCTATTTTTATAATCATCATTACCATTTCATTATTAATAGTGATGTTGCATTCAGATGCATTCAGATATTCAAATATATTGGTATTATATTAGTCTTTATTACAGGTCCAAGAAGAACCACTTTAAACTGTTGAGGTGAATCTATAATGTTAAAAGGCTTTTGAATGTTTTTATATTTTTACACTGAAGTCTTCAGTGGGTGAGACACTGAGTTGCAGGCTGACAGGAAGTTACATGTTTTTGAAGTTACATGCTTTGCAGGAAGTGAAACCAAAACCAGAGTCTGAGTGAAAGCTAGTCTGAGGAGCAGTTTCGATGCTGTTATCTTTTATACTTTTATATCTTTTGATTAAGCTTTTGGTAGAGGTTAAAACATTTACTCATATAGTTCCAGTTAGGTTATTACATGTAAGGATGAGCCTCTGTTCTGGTGAAAGGTCAGAAGTGCAACGGGTGAGATGAGAGAGCATTTAAGGACGAGACACACATACACACACATAGTTTCAGTTGTGTACGTGCTGGCCTTCTGTCTGGTGGAAAGGTTACAAGGTTTAGCTGATGAAGTGAAGGGTGAAATAAAGGGCAGCAGAAGCTGACACACACATACACCCACATACACACACATCGTAGATAGACTCAGTTATATAGGTAAAAGTTAATCATGTTTGGCTTGCAACTGCAAAATTGTGCCTGCATATGTGATAGTTTGTGCAGAACGTGTGCCTGATGTTCCAGACAGATAAGCCTGGGCAGGATGGTGACAGGAAGCACCTGGGTTCGAGCCGAAGACGATGTTCTTTAAACTGTGTTAAAAGTTGACTGAACAGTTGTGGTTTTGGATTGACGTATGCTGTATTGTGTCTGAGAGGGGGGGGGGGCAGTATCACCCCAACCCTATAAAGTCTTTGTTCTGACTATTGTAAGACAGTTCAATACTGAATCTGCACAGTGTTGGACTCCACATGTGTATTCATTAAAATCTTCGTCTAATTGCACCCGGCAGGATCAGTGGTCATTATTTTGGATTCCTCCCTCAATTTCTGAACCTTAACAGAGTACTGCACTGTCATGAGGCCACTTACAGTGGCCCTGGACATTCTTCACGGAGAAGACAACACTGCCCACACTGGAGACATTGATGTTTAAGACCCTGGAGTTGAGCAGTGGCCTGCAAATTCTTGAAAATCTTCCAAAGGCAGTTGTCACAGTAAGAACTTGTGTTTTTGACCAGTTACCCAACAATTGCATTTTTATACATGGATGGAAAATGCATATTGTTAGTTCATACATCTTATTCTATGCTTTAGAGTTGTATGACTAGAGATCAGACCTTTTGCTGTAAAGAAAGAACAGAAACTATGCTATTATGAAAAATATAATGTTAAATGCAATATATTTTGAAAGATTCACATGATACATAATGTGATGTGTGTGTTTATGTGTATAGATAGGTTGTATAATATATTCTTTAGATACTTTACTTTCAGACAATCAAAACAAGATTTGCAGAGGAGTTGGAAAGTGAAGATGCTCTCTTGGCTCTTGTGACTCTGCCCAAGTTCAAACTACGTTGAGGGCACGCAGCCTTAACAGTCCTCAAGGGCTGCGTACTCAAAGACCGCTAAGGCCGGAAGTGCGAGGCTTGTAGGCTTGTGAAATGGGACGGTCTAGCCTTCAAATTTCCGTCACCAGCTGGACACGCCCCCACCACTTCTCCCGATCAGAGTAATGGATGCGGAAAACATACTCGCTACTGTCGTCTTCCTGCTACTTGAAGAGCTGCAACAAATCACTCGTCACAGACGGGTGATTTTGTTGTGACTAATCCAAGACCACGTTCAGGTACAGTGGAAAATACATACTGATACTGCTACTGACATTTGAAGTGTGTGTATGTGACAACGGTGCACTAGCTCAAAACTCTGATATTCACCACTGTAGACGTGAATCTCACATAGAAGTATGTGGGCCACCACCCTTCACAGTGAACCAGTATATTGTAGTACATTCCCCTCAAGTACAATAATGACAAAAATGTGTAGACTCGTAAAGTCAGATTTGTAAACTACAACAACAGCAACATCCGTAATGATGCCAACATTAAAGCAATTTCTGTCATTTCCCACATTTCCCTTCACCAGACCAGACCCCGTACTGCAGGATCAACCTGAGTGTCCCGGTCCTGGACAGGTTTTTCAATGATGATGACACCAGGCCCGATTTCCGCCTGAGCAGGGAGTCTGTGAACGTGCTGCTGAATCACCTGAACCAGGACCGGAGACATTGTTGTGGTGCCACAATTGAGGTCCTTGTTTTTGCATTCTGGCTAGCAAGTGGAGCATCCTACAGAGTGGTTTCCAGGGTGTTCGCAATACCCCATTCCACTGTCCACCGCATCGTCCACAGGGTCACAGAGGAGGTGGCAGCTATTCGCCATCAGGTCATCCACCTCCCTCGGACCCCTGAAGATCTACACATCGTGTCTCATGGGTTTAAAGAGCTGGCAAGACACAGAGCCTTCTTGAAAGCTGCTGGTGCAATTGACTGCTGCCATGTCCGCATCAAGCCTCCCAGTGGCCCTGACGGTCAGTGATACAGGAGCAGGAAATTGGTCCCCTCCATCATCCTGCAGGCGGTTTGTGATCATCAGGGCCGTTTCATTGATACATATGTCGGCTGGCCAGGGTCAGTGCATGACTCCAGGGCGCTCCGCAACAGCCCCCTGTATCAGCAGGCCATTTACCCTCCTCCAGGGCACTTCATCCTTGCAGATGGAGGGTACCCATGTCTCCAGCATCCACTCCCCCTCATCACTCCCTACAAGAGGCCAGTCCAAGGTGTAGGAGCCCTGCGCTTTAATTCCCATCATTCCAGGGCACGCTGTATTATAGAGCGTGCCTTTGGAATGATGAAGACAAGGTTCCGGGCCATCTTCCTCCAAACGCAGGAGGTGCACCACACCTTTGTGCCACATGTAAGTCAGTAGGATACATAAGCAGTGTTTAAGTAATAATCATCATGATATAATGGGGACTACAGTGTATGTCGTGTATTAATACGTTATTTACAACACAAAACATCTGTTTCAGGTCATAACAGCATGTGCAATCCTGCACAACATCTGCCTCGGTGTCGGGGATGTTGTGGCCCCGGAGGATGAGCCAGAGGATGACGTGCAAGATGAGGGGGAGGCTGGTTTGGAGGCAGGCAGTGGTGCTCTCTGGCGGGATCGGCTATCTGCTGAGGTGTCTGCCCTGGAAGAGGTACCCCTGGACCACGATTATTGTTAGAAGGCAGGTATGCTGTTTGTAGTGCATTGTTAGTGCGCTAGAATATTACGTGTGGCATCCGTATTAAGAAGATTGTGTGCACTTTGTCCTTGCATCTTTCTGCATACATTTCAGGGACATGGCAGTTGTCAGTTACACCAGCCCTGCAAACCCAAGTGATGAGATGATGCGGTGGACAGTGGAAACGAGCACCCCTGGGCCCTGAATGACTCGTGGCCACCAAGCTGGAGATGCTCCACTCAGTAGCTGGAAATGCAAACCAAGGGTCTCACTTGTGGCACCTCATTCCTTTCTGTGGTCCTGGTCCAGCAGATTGAGCAGTACTGCCTGAGACTCCCTGCTCAGCCACATAACAGGCCTAGTTAACAGTGCCTGTGCATACTGGGACACTCAGGTTTATCCTGGACTGCAGTGATGAGTCCTAGTGAATGATTGTCATGTTGTGTTTGGGTGTCTTGTGTCATTTGTGTTGCACTGATGGTATTCCCTCAGTTCACACACTGACTGTCCTTATGCAGTTACACATATATTGTGACGTTGTATGTAGTATGGCTGACTGCTTCAAATACAGTTGGAGTATAACAAAATTTTTTTTTATTCACAGGACTTTGTACATTCTGTTCATTTTTCACATTTGTTCAACAATTCAAATAAAAAGTGCAACTTGTATTAACAGAACTTAAATTATTTCGTCCACATTTCACATATCCTGCACAAACATAAATATGACAACTGTAAGTGTTTGTACAATGGGTCCTATTCACACTACCTTACTCATTTTGTTTTTCCACAACCTTCTCCAGTAGACATATGATCCTGTCCATTCGCTCGGCACGTCTTTCTTCAATCTCCCTCTGTAGCCTCATGTCCTTTTTTATCAATTCCAGGACTTCATCCTCCCTGTCCCTCTTCCTCTTTTCTGGCCGTGCCTCCAGCTGGGCCTCATTCTCCCGCCGTTCCACATCCTGCTCTTGGGTGCCCACTGCTGTACTGGGCCCTGGAGTGTCCTCCTGCATGGAGGCAATTAGGACTGGAGGCCTGGTAGAAGGCCTCTGTCCTAGGACCTCATCCATTGGGACAAACCAGGGCCAAGTGGCAGCAGTGGTCTTCCCACTCACCCCCTCACCTGATGCGGGATACTTGCAATCCTACAGGCAGAGGGAATCAAAGTGACAGTTCGCCACAACAGCAACAGTACAGGTTTACATGACTAGGTTCATATGATTCATATTCCAATGGTACTGCACACACTTTGTATTTTTTCTTTAGATTGTCCCATTTTTTTTCCCGCCTGCAACGGGGTGATTTGGCCCGCCAGGCCCATCTGCTCCAGGATTGCCCTGGTAGACAGAATATGATAGGACATGTCAATGATGTTAATCCTTGCACAGGATCCTCCGCAATATGTGCCAACTTCAAACTACAACGCAGGACAGGCACTCTCCATTATGCCCAACAGATTTATGCATGCATACTGTTGCTATACCTCCAACCCGCAGCGGCTGAGTTCCTGGCACCAGTGAACAGGTGTTTGTTTTCACCCCGGAGTTTGATGAGCTCAGCCATCTCCTCCTTACTCCCTGGAATATGACAGGACATCGGAGTACATTTTCTACCATCTTACACTTCTGTGTCATCATTTTTCTGTTTGACGTGTAGTATGATAGGTTTGCACATTCAGCTGTGTGCAGACTCCCAACTTCACTCTCAGCCAAGCCGATTTTCTCAGGAACAAATGCAACACTGTCATAGGCCAAGCAATAACATTTGTAAGTTATTTGGGTGACTTCTGTGACATGTTTAACCTGAGTGGCGACAGAGCGCGGGCGGGGGCGTTGGAACGGAGTACGCTGTTCGGTAACAGATCTCTCCGACAACGTCAGCGCACTTGTGCAGATATGTGATGTGTTGCCACATTGCGCAGATATTTGGAGTTTACACGGCTACATTTTTGTATTTTGTTATCTTCAGGTTTTTGTCGGTGACCCTCACAGGGTAATATAAAAACCGACCAGTTACAAATCAGCGGGACTGTGTATTTACAGTCACCTACGTGTGACGGCTGAGAATGAATTCACCGTGACATGTACAGTTACACCGCCATTATCTTTTGCATTTTGACAATTGTGTCGGTACTTCCGACGTAACCTACATTTATGGATGTGGGTGCCCTCCGCCGCTGTTTCTGCCACGTCTGTACTTGCTGCCATCATTGCAAACTGAATTGGCCGGGCTGCGCTATGCATTCTGGGATATGTTGGGCCACGAAGTCTACATCGCCATATCCTTAAAATTCAGGGAAATGAAGGACGCATTTGAGGGCCGCATTTTGAGCAGCCTTTGAGTTGGGACAGCCTTCATTGCATCGCTGTGATGTAATCGGGCTTAAAATGCGGCCTTTAAGGCTGCAGACCCTGAATCGGGATAAAGCCAAACAGAGCGCTTTTTAGAGGTGGCCAGACGAGCGCACAGACTCACACAATAAGCATTAATTCAGGCCATTTCGCTGTATATTTCTCTATGTGCTGTTAGAAGCTATTAGATGCAGGGGGAATCTAAAGGCAAGGAGTAGGGCTGAGTCATATCATACCGTTCACGGTAATACCGGTATAATGTTGGGCAACGATAAGAAAATGAAATATTGCAATAGAATATGGGTAAAACACGCATGCACAGTGCCTTTGTTTTCATACGCACATGGCGGAAAAAGCATGGTGGCGACGGAGAATGAGAAAGCCGAAAGCGGATCGTTGAATGAAACGGATGAACCAGAATTGGTTTGTAAAAATGCTGCAACTTGTCAGGACACTCGACTACCGCAGGCATGCACTCACTGGACTTGACAATTATCGACACTAACGTGGAGTCTCACACAACGATCCCACGCTGAGGAGCGCTCAGCCACAGTCTTAAGAAGCTCCCCAACGACGCTTCATTACCTGCAGGTGTGTGTGATCATCTGCTTCAGGTGTGGCCATCCTCTAGACAGGACACGCCCACCAGGCCTACCTGAAACCCAGTATTCAGCCACACTCACAGACACACCCACTTGGCGGGCTGCTTCCTGGAGTTGATCTCTGTAGGGTCAGCCAGGGGCGCCTGGCAAGCAAAGAGACATGTACCTACGACTGAACAGCACATGAAAACATCCAACAGTCTAAATAAAGGCAGCTCAGTTATTCACCCATATGTTCTAGAAACTTGAGGATCCTTAATGAGGCGATACGAGCAGCAACTACAGATTAACAGTGGGGCTTCTGAAGGGAGCAGCTACATGTAAACTCTGATTTAAAACCAGAAGTAATCCAGAGAAAAAGCAACAAAAATTCATTAATTTTTTCAGCAGAGTGCACATTGCACTGAGCCAAGTGAAAGAGAAGAGATTATTCAAGGCTGCTGTAATTAATATTGTCGTAGAAGAAAAGGCCAGTGCAGCAGCTGTTGTATATTACAGAGTCTCAAGCGTTCAAATGTGAACGAAACCATGATTCAGGTTTCTATTTAAACAACGCTGCCTACCTAAATTTGCTGGAAAAAATTCCACTGGGACTCAATGTGACCTGTCTGCTAGTACGACCCATCTACTGCAGATCATGAGACTAATTATATATTCCACTGAGATGATCTGTCCAGCTCTAACCTCAGCCTTTTTACCCAGCTGCCGAACGGGTGGAGGATGTTAATTCAGGAGGTCACTGGATAATGATTCCACAGGCCATTGGAGAATTCACAGGTTTAAAAAAAACGAAGAAAAGATTCAGTCTCTGGAGTGAAAAGCACCGGATTTAGTTGAGCTGAAAAGTGAAGTCAGTGCGGTATTACCTTAAACTTGGGCCAAGTCCTGTTGCAAAACGAGCTCTATGTCAAGACAGACCTCTGCTCTCTCGTTCTCAGACCACAGTAAATGCTCTCTTGATGAGTTTATGGTCTCAGTCGCTATTTGGAGGTCATGATGTTCATTTTGTAAACTATCATCAATAAGGGTGATAAAGCAGACGCTTTATAAGACACTTAATGCTTTCAGTTTCCATCATAAAATCTAACACGCTGCATTAAAGTGTAAGAGTAAAAGTAATTCAGAGTGGTTGTTCAGATCATCGTTTAAGGGCATGTTCTGCACACCTGAGTAGCTCGAGTCAGTGAACTTTTGGCACCGTTGCTACAGTGACAGTGGATAAAGGATGTATGTGACCAGTCAACCAGTTGGTTTCACTCATTTTTTTCCCTCCCTTTTATTGGAATAAACCAAAACATTGGTCGAATATTGGTATGGGTCACAACTGGCTGTGTTGACTGATATGTGTGTCACATCAAGTTTCTTCTGTTTAAACCTTTAAAAAATCTGATGAAAAAAGACAAAAGTAAA
Organism: Oreochromis niloticus; assembly: GCF_001858045.2. Lineage (NCBI taxonomy): Eukaryota > Metazoa > Chordata > Actinopteri > Cichliformes > Cichlidae > Oreochromis > Oreochromis niloticus. The sequence continues at coordinate 16,785,501 of NC_031986.2, forward strand.
TAATGAAGATTATCGGTACTGAGATCAGATACTGGGCTGCACAGTAATGCAGTGGTTAGCACTGACAGCAAGAATAGAACCGATTTGAATAGAATAGCCACTTTATTGTCATTCAGGACAGTTTGTGTGTTAGTATAAGAAGGTCCTTGGTTCCAATCCTGAGGCCTTTCTGCATTGAGTTTGGATGTTTTCCCCGTGCCTCTGGGTACTCTGATTTCCTCTCACAGTCCAAAGATATGCGTGTTGGGTTATATAAAACAGACAGAAAGACGTTTGAAGCTGTTCGTGTATGGAGGCGAGGAAATGTAAGGACCACATAATGAGGATTACATGCATCAAAGAAGGTAATGGAGACCAAAGATGCACAAAGAGGGCCTGAAGGCTTATCTCCACTATAGGTTTACTGAAGCTGTTAGAGGTGTAGCTGAGTGCTCCATTAAGAGTGGAAATACCTCATACATATTCATCAACACGATATAACTTGCAGTTTGCCATCTGCTATCTTGTTATATATCACAAAAACAAGAAGGCTGAAACATAGGGCTAAAATCCATATCTGACCCTGTTTTTCTTCCTTTCATCTGATTGATAACTATCCAATCAGAGAACAGGTGGGTTGGGCTATTGGAGGGGTGCTTTATGGAGCTTCAGGTCCTTGAAGGGAATAAATGCCTTTTTACATGCCAGCCCAGTGTTTTCCTTCATCAACACGAAGGAAAACAGTCTGTGGTGGTCTCAGTTTGGTGATTTTTGTGTCACAGGTTTACGTGCTTAATACAGGGACCTCCAGAGCCTTTTCAACAGCGCTGCGGACCTGGGGGGGGGCAGTATTGTGGAAATGACAGTCTTCACTAGTGGGGATAGTTACAAAGCTCTCTTCGTTATGAATGAGCATACATGTTTTTATTGAATATTTGAAGAACCACAAAAAAAACCCAGAAACTCTTGTAGAGGACATAAAGTCAGAGATAGAAACGACAAGGAGCAGGTGCATCTAGTACAGGTAGAGCTGCTGCAAAAACCCACAGAGCTCAGCAGCCAGCGCAACAAATTCTGGATCCTTGGCTTTTAGTTAGCAGTTAGCATCAGCAGCACATGCTGCGTCCGATGTGAAAGTACCTTTATGCTGCGCACTGTGACTCACAGCCATGGTCCCGGGTCAGCCCTGACTTTGTGTTAAACTAATCCTAAAGTAATAATGGTATTTCTAACCACTGATATACCACAACTTTATCCTTTCAACAGCTACTGAAAGTTAGGGGACCTAGCATCTATCGGATATTTACTAGGGGTGCAACGATACACAAAATTCACGGTTCGGTTCGGTTCGGTTCGGTTCGATACTTTGGTGTCACGGTTCGATATTTTTTTCGATACAAAAAAAATGTTTATGCCTTTTTAATTTGTCATTTATTAAAATTATAAATATATATTTTAATACAAAAGTACAGTTTTTAAATTTAATGTTGCTGAAACTCTGGTGGTGCCACAATGTTGCTGAAGCACTCATCTTTGGAAAAGAGAGTTTATTACAGAGAAATGGCTCTTTCCAAAATGAAAGCTATACTATACCCTTCTTCTGGGGTATATTCTCAGCAGCATATTAAACATATCAGGTCCCCATAAGGAGAATCATGTGCTAACAGCTGTCTAAATGACTCGGGTAAAGTTTGTAGCATGCATGCTTGTTGTTTTTGTCTGCTTCCACTTGTCTTTGCACTAGGATGATGTCGGCGTAAATGTGCAGTCATATTCGTTGTGTTCCCACTAGTGCTTACCATCAGGGTCATGCTTCACATGAAAACCAAGATAGATCCAAACGCCAGATCTGAATGAGGGTGGGGGAGGTTCAGTTTCGGGTAGCGATGAGGCAGTTGCCATGTTGCAACAAGCTTAGCTTCTGTCTTGCTAGCTTACGCTGCGCTCAGTGGATCTGCACTCGACAGTGCAGCCTAGGCGGAGTAGTCGAACGCAGATCCAGTGAGCGCTCAACACAGACAGCATCGTCAGAAGAAAAGTTGATAAAATAAATAAAAAATTTTGTATTGTTCGATACATATGCATACCGAACCGAAAGCACTGTATCGAACGGTTCAATATCGATACGAGTATTGTTGCACCCCTAATATTTACATAGAGATCCTCCAACTGTAGAATATACTGAAGAAATGTAAACTTTCTTTAAATTATGCAAAATTGCAGAATATCTTTAAGGTTATCTGCTATAAAAAGCCAGGCCAGGAAAATCTCCTTCATGTTCTGCGTTTTATTCTCAGTTACTCAGTTACTCTCAGTTACACCTCTGATGAAGTCTCACATGTATCAGTACTGATAAATGATCAGAATTATAATATTTGTGACTGTCTGAGGCAAAATTGAATCGAATTGAATGAATCAGAATCGAATGGATTATAGAAAATAGTGATGATACCCAGCCCTAGTGAGCAGCCTAGGCCCGACAGAAGTGGATGTAGCTGTGGGTAATAAGAAAAGATGAAAAGAACTATTGATAAATTTTTTGTTAAGTTAAGGCCTGATCCGTCTGAAATTCATAGCCAGCTCTGACACGGAGCCATCAACCTCTGAACGCTGAAAAAGCAGCAGTGTATCCAGAAAACACATTATATCCCGCAAGAAATGCACTGCCCAAGTGTCCCCTCTCCCCACTGCTTTTCAGCAGCAGGCAGCAGCAAACAGGTCGTCAGAGGAGCCGAGATGATGATTAAGTTTAACATTTTCTACAATATTGCCAAAGAGTGCCAACGCATAGTTTTTCAGTAACTTATCTTTCTGGTAGAAATGTGCTCCAAATAAAGAACTTTGTGTTGACGAGATTGTTAATTGATCATTTACAAATCAATAATGTCTGTATGGACAGCATTTTCCCCCCCAAAAAAGTGCACATGTAAAACTGCGGTGTTAAGCGGTGCGGTTGAAAAATTTGGGTGCTCCTAACAAAAAAAAGTTAGGCGCACCAGTGCAACCATGGCAAAAAGTTAGTCTAGAGCCCTGTACTAGCAACCTGTCACAAAAACACACAATTTCCTCCGATTTTTTTAGACTGGAAAAGTAGGAGACAGAAAAAAAGGGGACAGGCGGAAAAATCTATCTACAGTGGAGGAACAGTACCTGAAAGTCATGTCAAAAAAAAAATTCAGCAAACACCTGACACAGGACCTGAAAGATGCACCTGGTCCTTCAGTTGATCCATCTAGTGTTCACCAAAGCCTCATCTCATGGTGTCAGTGAAGGGTGGCTGTCAAGAAAGGGAACAGGGAGAAAAGGCTGAGGGATGCCAAATTACACAAGAACTGTGTGGGATCATCTCGGCAGAACAAAACTTTTATTTGTACTCATGTACTCAGGCATAAATTATCAGGTACAAACTGTAACACCCAAACCCACCCTGTCATTACACCAGCATCAGTTTACATTTTCAGACTGCAGTTGTAGCAGCGGCTACGCTCGGAGAATTTTGATGCAGGATCTTTGGCTGCCAGCAGGCATGCCTCCCTGTGTATTTGATTTTTTTGTTAACTGATGACTGAAGGTAAAGGTTTCACCACACATCTGTCAGCTGTCAATTAGGGCACTTTAAGTCTCAGAGTGCGATATGGGTCCTTGCGGTGCTTAGTCAGGGGCAGAGTATGTTTTCTGTTGTAAGAGTCAAAGTGATGTCTGCACAAGCTTTCAAGCTAGATAACACAAAGAGGAGCTCTTATAAAACAAGAGTGAGACTGAGAGGCCTGCTGCAAGAAGATACACACCCAAGTGCTGAGATTGTAAAGATGAAAAGTGAGCAGAGGAAAATGAGCGTTTCAGGAGAAGGAGGCAGTTTCCTCTTTTTCCCCTCTGGCAGCCTCACAGCAGGGAGTTATGAGGTAGCCCCAACCTACCTCACATCTGCCCGCTGTGCAAGAACAAGCTCAGCAACACATGCATCCTCTCTCTTTCGCGAGTGCATACGTGCACATCTACAGTGCTGCATGCCGATGAACCCATTTTCTTGGAGCACCTACACAAGCTGCAATATACAGCTCATGTTTCACAGCGCTACAGCGAGAGGCAAACACCTCCCTCTGTGTTTCATTCTAGCTTCTCCCTTCTCTTCCCAACCACACACACCAACACCTTTCTCTTGTGAATTTTATTTTTATCCTTAAAATAAAGACAACTATAAATTAGGATAACCAAACCTGATTTATTACCTCCTACACCTCCCCCACTGTGTGTTCAACAGGAAGCTAAAGACTGGTGCTGTTAAATTGTTCACAAAACAGCAGGAGCTCGGTTTGAGGCCACAGTGGGCCAAAAAACACACACAAGATGACCTCCAGCAAGGACAAAATGTATCTGGATGTCTCTGTGAGCATCTGTCTCACTGTGTAAGTGTAGCACAGTGTCTGTGCGTGCACGGCTGGAGAAGAGATACAGCACAGCTGAAAGCCAGCACTCAGACGAGGACCCGGTGCATCGTCTGTGTCTCATCTCAGCCAGTTTACTTACAAACTCTTCAAGTTTGAATTTTAAAGCCAATAATGTGCACAGGGCAGTGATATTTGGGATTTAAAATGAAGATAAACTATTCCAATCTCTGGAGCCCCAATTGTGTATCTCACACACACACACAAACACAAACACAGTCCTGAATTAAGTACTGTCTGAAGTCTCATCCAGACGTTCAATGGGTACACAAAGGAATTCTTTGGCAGAAGGTGAAAGAAAATGGCCCACAAGTTAATCCAAACTGACCGTTTTATCAACAATGGCCATCAACGGTGATATTGGCACCTGTGACAAGGTTGAAAAGAACTGTGGGTAATTTGGTTTCACAAAATGAAGCACGCGCACGCACACACACACACACACGCTAAGTTCTCCTCCTGCCTTTATTCAGCCCAACCGTTGAGCGCGATGACAAATAGAGCCGCAGAATTGTGCTGCTCTGTAATTACATTGAGACGTGGGGTCAAAATTCCCACGTAGACTGAGTGAGATGAAATATAAACTGGCTCTCCTCTAACTGACTTTATAGAAATAATTACACAATAACAGATATAAATGCAGCTTAAATTAAAAAAAAAAAAAGGACGGCTCTGTTAAGCAGCATAGGAGAACTAAAGTGTAATCCCAGCACATTTAGCTTAGCTTGCACTGATTAGAGATGACGACTGTGGTGGGTAATTAAGGGCAAAGAATATACAAGTTGCATGAAAAATGGAGGCCACATTACCTTTCCAAAGCTCCCTTTCCCGATGGCCCGCAGTATCTGGAAGTGGTCAAAGTTTACTGTGGAGAAAATGAGAAGCAGTTAGTGAGAACGCGTCAGTTTGAGCTGAGCTATAAAACAGGGAACATGACATGTACAGCACTGTGCAAAAGTCTTGAGCCATCCCTCATTTCTTTATTTGCTTCCAGGGATCCGGACTTCCCTATAATCTTTAAAGTGGTATTAAGGAATAGCTCTCCAGGCTTTTTAAAGTGTCTCTGATTTTTAATCCAGAGCTCGTATTTGACCAGTTTTTGTCTGTTAAGACACTTCACACTAATCTCTGAAACATTCAAACATAAACAGACACCTAAGTCACGGAAAGGACCAGAAAACTTAACAAAGAACCAATTTCAAATTGTATCTTTACACATTTACTTGCAGCCTATTGCAAAAAAACAAAACCCCACATCATTTGTTCTCACTTCTTTAGTTAAAGAATGCAGTTAATAACACTGTTAACACAGACTGACCTGGCAAAACATGAAAAAATAAGGGGGTGGTTCAAGACTTTGCTCGGTACTGTATGAGAAATGGAAATCCAGACTCTTTCTGTGCACTTCACAATGTATCGCTGCACTTTGGCAGTACTGTGCAGATTAAATGTTTTTTTCAAAGAATTAAAAAGTAGGAGCGCAGTGGGAGAGAATAATGCGTGTTGGATAATGAAACGTGAAAGATTGAAAGGTGGAAATAATGAATCACAACAGTCAAAATGTGAAAAACAAAAACATTTTCCCTGGAGGATCTGTACACTGACACACCGTCACAGTATCGACGATTAGCAAGCAAAACAAAACCCCAGAAATAACATTTATTAAATGAAGACTCAGCTAAACCTTTTTTAAACTTCACATCTGAATAACAAATAACACACGCAGCACATAGAAACAAATATCTAAAACGAGTTAGATCCCAGAAAGTTAGACACACTTTCATAAGTTTTATGATCGACTTTTACGAGATTAAATTTGAGCAAGTAAAGACATTTCACATGAAGACCAGAGGCAGGAGAGTTGTATTTCAAAAAGACATCCAGCTCAGAGCGCTGAACTCATTCATCTCATTTTATTTTCCTATTTCAGTATGCATAATAACACAGCCAGATGTTTTCATTCATTGCCACTGAAGCAGATGCATGTGTGCGTTCTGCAGACTGATTGAATCCTTCTGTACGCAGCTTAAAATCAGTCCTGAGGGACATGGTTGAATGGAAGTGGTGAGGAAGAGTGTCATGTTTTTTTCCTCTGTAATAAATAAACTAAACAATAATGTTTTCCAAATATATTTTTTATGAGCGCTGAACATGTGATCAAGATTAGACGATAAATACAAGATTAATTTCACTATTCTGCTGTATTTCTACTCAACACCCATGTGACTCACTTTTGAATTAAATTAATGCAACGTGTGAGACTAATATTTTTAATCAGATCTTAATTTATGCAATTGTAATTCCAAAATATCCATCATAGACCCCAGAAAAAAGCATGAATAAAAAGAACACCCAATCCATGATATTAAAAAAGCCTTGATCATTAATAGCAAGTCTTTTTAATATCAACCAATAAGAGTAAAGTTAGCTTAAAGGCAAAAAGGCCAAACCCCTGGTTTTTCAGGCAGAGGAGAAAAAGAGGAGCTTGGTGTAAGATAAAGAAGCATTTTTTTAAACTGTGAATCGTGCAAAGCTACTCTAGTAGAGTCCAAGAATAAGAATATCATGTTGGAAATGAGCATGAGGATGATCAAAACACATTCCCTCCAACAAATAAATACCATGGAGAGCAGAGCTGCTTCATCATTTAAAAAAACAAAACAAAACAAAACAAAAGAACGTCTTTGGCTGAGCACAAACAAGCGCTCAGGAATCAGATTAACCAACAACAGACACGATTTCTTCCAACAACTCAGAGTAAAGAGTAATGAGCTAACACTGAGTAACTGTTGGCCAGTAAAATCAACAGTTTCTAACTTTCACATTCAGCAGCTCATTAAGACACTTCAAATAAATCTAATTAAGACATTTAAATGTTGGTTGTATTTTCCTTCCTGATGCATGTGAAAGGTTAAGACTTACATCTCCAAATGTACTGGAACTGATTTGAACCAGAGGACTCAGCCACACTGTTACTATGTACTGCATAAACATGTTTACCGATGAAGGTAAATCAGATGCTGTCCTGACTGTGTGGCTAAATTTTGTGCTGAAAGCATCCAATCAATTTAATATGATTAACTTGCTATGAGAGGTTTTCACTCCAAGTGTGACATTTTCTGGGTTCATACACCTTTCAGGGTCAAATTCAAGCACTTTGTAAGCACGTTCAATGTCCATTTTCAAACTTTTCCAGCACATTACCATAAAAAGGATGCATATTTCACTTCGCATCACCTCAGTAAGACCATGTGAAAGGCCAAATTAATAAGTCTTCACATCAAATATTGATGCTTCTTTCTTATGTGACACAAAAAATAGGAGGAGACAGATCGTTGCTTATGTTGTTTTTTTAAGTTCATTCATTCAAAACTAACTGTAAGATGCTTAACTACATTGCAGTCTGTGTTATTGTTGTAGTCCTAAATTATCACCTTTAAAGTGTTTGTGCTAATAACATCATGTACAGTAAGACAGGCATAGAGAACAGCACTGACTGGGAGAGGCTTTGAACAGATGACGTACTCAGTTCAATTCAACACTTTAGACTTTAAAAATGCACAAGCGTCTTTCTATTTATTTAATCTACCATCTGTGATATTATTATGTACAGTTATAATGTACTGTTCATCTCCCTTAAATAAACAGGCAGCCTTAAAGTATGAAATAGTCATTTGTCTACTACTGTCTCAGGGGCTGATCGTGCCCCACAGGCCTCAATGTGAGCTTGAAGCCATTATGTTTAAGTTGTTTAATGATAAACAGATTTTGAATGAAAGCGAGGAAACTTCGGTAGCACAAAAAAGTGGCTTTTCTTTGTTCCCATATGGTTCAGTCATATTACCGTTATTTCCCCCTAAGGTGTTCCCAAAGACACCAGGTTAATACTTGAAGAAGCTGCAGCAATACACAAAAATATAATCAATATCCTATTTACTTGGTGACAACGCCGCTTTTAGCCTTCAATCAGAAAGCCTTAAGTTCGCTAGTTAAGCATCGGGCTAACGTTTAAAGCTTTCACTTGAGGGAAGTAACTCGTATTACTGCTACTGCTGTGTAATCTTAGTTAAATTCACAGCATATCCTACAAGTTACCCCGCAATAACTAACTGTTATAATAGCGGCACCGTATTGTATCGCACTGAGTGCATTTCAATCATTTATCCCGCGAGTTTGCTAGCTAGCAAAATAATAATACCAATTTTAAGAAATAACGTGTGTAACGTACACACTCGAGAAAATTATTTACTAGGACTTACGCAAATTCCCCCGTTGTGAAAACGTACAAATCCTTCTTGAAGACTCCTTCTTGTATTTTTCGTTTTCCAGCAAACACTCATTAAAACGGCAACCTCCGGGCACGTTAGTGCACTCACCCCCGAGTCCCGACTGCTCGGGTGGGGGGTCACACATTGAAACAGACTGACGTGCAGAGGTACGAGGCAGCCCAGGCAGAGAAATGTTGCTTTTAGACTTTGCGACTCATTTTATTTCTCTATCTGATAAGAAAACTATTCAATCAGATAGTTATTTGTGGTGAATGAAATACGGTTACAGTTTCAAGAAGTTTTAAACACCAAATCCGAAATCCACGCACTACAATATTAAAATCCAAGATTTTTCAAGGATTTCAAGCACCCGTACCAAACCTGGATATGAAGCTGATGATTGTTAAAATAAAATAGAACATTTCAATCAATTTCTTGTTTGCTCCGAAATCTACGACATGACTATATACAGAAAAGCTTGACATGGTATGCAAAAAAAAAACCCCGAAAAAATAAATACAAATACACGAACAAAAAATGTTTTAACAGTCAGTTTCGTCATTTTAAAACTTTCCAAAACTAACATTTTCTTTGATTGACTGATATTAAATTGATTAGGGTCAAATTTAGTGTGAACAATATTACACAAACAAACACGTGTGTGCGCATGCGCACATGTTAGAATCGCTTCGATCCCTTGTGACGTGGTAACTTTGCTTTGATCCTTCCTGACGCGGTAACTTTGCTTTGATCCCAAAACCCTTAAATAGGAGCGCTCACCTATTATACTTTATGCTTAACGGACATTGACCTGCAGCAACTAAAACCCTGGAGAAGTTTTGAGAGCATTTTACGGGAGAAACCAAAACAAGTTCAGTTTTCTTTCTCACCAATTCACAGCGCAAACAGACACATTACACCATGTCAGCCAACCCATCCTTCAGCTCAGATGAGCTTGAAATAACGGAAGGGACCATTTTGGGAGATCACCACGTGGTGGAGGCTTTCCTTGGAGAAGGAAGCTTTGGTGTCGTAACCAGATGTCGCGATACAAAAAACAACCAAACTGTGGCTATTAAAGTCAACAAGAGCGACCCTGAAATTCTGCAACAGGCAAAACAGGAAATTTTCATCCTGGAGCAACTGCAACGCTTGGATCCAGACAGGTGCAACATTGTCGAATGGAACGGCTATTTCCTCGATGGAGAGCGCATTTGCTTAAATTTTGAACTCCTGGACCAAAGCCTGTGGGACTACATAGGGGACCGGAGTAACCAGGGTCTCCCAATAAGAGAACTCAGGCCAATTTTGCATCAGCTCGCAAATGCTCTGTTCCACCTGGGTTCTGTGGGAATAGTGCATGCTGACCTCAAACCTGTCAACATAATGGTTGTGAACCGCCATGAGTCTCCCATCAAAGTCAAACTTATAGACTTTGGCATCGCATGTAACACTTCTGCAGTGATTGCTGGTGGTGCTGTGGGGACAATTGGTTATTGTGCACCTGAGATTATGCTTGGCACATCATATGATGAAGCAATTGACATGTGGTCTCTGGGGCTGGTAGCTGTGGAGCTTGCTACAGGGCTGCCTCTCTATCCTGGGGAAGACGATTATGATGTTTTGAAATTCATAATTGAAACTCAGGGTCAGCTACCAGATCATCTTCTAGAGTCTGGCTTGTATACTGATTGCTATTTCATCGAGGATAAGTACAACGAACGGCGCTGGACATTTAAGACCCAAGAACAATTTCAAGACGAGACAGATTATCAATCCAAAGAAACTCGATCGATAAAACTTAAGTGTCTAGATGACCTCGAACAACTACTGGAGGTTAGGCGAGGACCTGAAAATGGCCAACCATTATTTGTAAGGCTAATCAAACAGATGTTGGCCTTGGATGCAAATCAGCGCATAACACCTTCGGAGGTTCTGAAGCATCCCTTTTTCGACACTGGCCTCTCAAAGAGAGCCCCCTGCCTTGACATAAATAGCACAGGGGGAGAAAACCTTGTGCTCTCTCAGCAGCCTTCAAGCTGGAACAGTCATGGATCGCAAAAATTCAACTGCAGTTTCCAAAATTCAGTTGAATTTCCTCAAAAAGGACACCTCAACACCTCAGCCAACCCATCTTCCTCTGAAGATGATCTTGAAATAACAGAAGGGACCATTTTGGGAGATCACCACGTGGTGGAGGCTTTCCTTGGAGAAGGAGGCTTTGGATTGGTAACCAGATGTCGCGATACAAAAAACAACCAAACTGTGGCTATTAAAGTCAACAAGAGCGACCCTGAAATTCTGCAACAGGCAAAACTGGAAATTTTCATCCTGGAGCAGCTACGACGCTTGGATCCAGACAGGTGCAACATTGTCGAATGGAACGGCTATTTCCTCGATGGAGAGCGCATTTGCTTAAATTTTGAACTCCTGGACCAAAGCCTGTGGGACTACATAAGGGACCGGAATAACCAGGGTCTCCCAATAAGAGAACTCAGGCCAATTTTGCATCAGATCGCAAATGCTCTGTTCCACCTGGGTTCTGTGGGAATAGTGCATGCTGACCTCAAACCTGGAAACATCATGGTTGTGAACCGCCATGAGTCTCCCGTCAAAGTCAAACTTATAGACTTTGGCCTCGCATGTCCTGCTTCTGCACTGATTCCTGGTGACCGTGTGGGGACGGTTGGTTATTGTGCACCTGAGGTTACGCTTGGCATTCCATATCATGAAGCAATTGACATGTGGTCTCTGGGACTGGTAGCTGTGGAGCTTGCTACAGGGGTGCCTCTCTATCCTGGGGAAGACGATTATGATGTTTTGAAATTCATAATTGAAACCCAGGGTCAGCTACCAGATCATCTCCTAGAGTCTGGCTTGTATACTGATTGCTATTTCATCGAGGATAACTACAACGAACAGCGCTGGACATTTAAGACCCAAGAACAATTTCAATACGAGACAGATTATCAATCCAAGAAACTCGATATATAAAACTTAAGCGTCTCGATGACCTCGAACAACTACTGAAGGTTAGGCGAGGGCCTGAAAATGGCCAACCATTATTTGTAAGGCTAATCAAACAGATGTTGGCCTTGGATGCAAATCAGCGCATAACACCCTCGGAGGTTCTGAAGCATCCCTTTTTCGACCCTGGCGTCTCAGGGAAAGCCCCTGCACTGACATAAATAGCACAGGGGGAGAAACCTTGTGCTCTCTCAGCAGCCTTCAAGCTGGAAAAGTCATGGAGCACAAAAATTCAACTGCAGTTTCCAAAACTCAGTTGAATTTCCTCAAAAAGGACAGGTCAACACCTCAGCCAACCCATCTTCCTCTGAAGATGATCTTGAAATAACAGAAGGGACCATTTTGGGAGATCACCACGTGGTGGAGGCTTTCCTTGGAGAAGGAGGCTTTGGTTTGGTAACCAGATGTCGCGATACAAAAAACAACCAAACTGTGGCTATTAAAGTCAACAAGAGCGACCCTGGAATTCTGCTACAGGCAAAACTGGAAATTTTCGCCCTTGAGCAGCTACGACGCTTGGATCCAGACAGGTGCAACATAGTCGAATGGAACGGCTATTTCCTCGATGGAGAGCGCATTTGCTTAAATTTTGAACTCCTGGACCAAAGCCTGTGGGACTACATAAGGGACCGGAATAACCAAGGTCTCCCAATAAGAGAACTCAGGCCAATTTTGCATCAGCTCGCAAATGCTCTGTTCCACCTGGGTTCTGTGGGAATAGTGCATGCTGACCTCAAACCTGGAAACATCATGGTTGTGAACCGCCATGAGTCCCCTATCAAAGTCAAACTTATAGACTTTGGCCTCGCATTTCCTGCTTCTGCACTGATTCCTGGTTACCGTGTGGGGACGGTTGGTTATTGTGCACCTGAGGTTATGCTTGGCCTTCCATATCATGAAGCAATTGACATGTGGTCTCTGGGGCTGGTAGCTGTGGAGCTTGCTACAGGCCTGCCTCTTTATCCTGGGGAAGACTATTATGATGTTCTGAAGTTCATAATTGAAACTCAGGGTCAGCTACCAGATCATCTTCTAGAGTCTGGCTTGTACACTTTTTGGTATTTCATCGAGGATAACTTCAACGAACAGCGCTGGACATTTAAGACCCAGAACAATTTCAATACGAGACAGGTTATCAATCCAAAGAAACTCGATATATAAAACTTAAGTGTCTCGATCACCTCGAACGACTACTGAAGGTTAGGCGAGGACCTGAAAATGGCCAACCATTATTTGTAAGGCTAATCAATGAAATGTTGGCCTTGGATGCAAATCAGCGCATAACACCCTCGGAGGTTCTGAAGCATCCCTTTTTCGACCCTGACCTCTCAAGGAGAACCCCAGGCACCGATATGAATAGCACAGGGGGAGAAAACCTTGTGCTTTCTCAGCAATCGTCCGATTGTTTGGGTGGCCAAAATTCTAGGGAGCTAGAAATTCTTGTGGAAAAAAAGCCCAAAACAATAACATCAACAAAAACAATCAATGAATATGGTCTTAAACTTGGGCACAATTTGGCTTGAAATCCATCAACTAATCTCTCAATATTCAAAGCAGAGCAGCAGACAACTTACCATCACATCAGTCCTTCAATCAGACCTACAACAAATGTCTTCCTTCTCTCACCCCAACCGGTCGCAGCAGATGGCCGCCCCTCCCTGAGCCTGGTTCTGCTGGAGGTTTCTTCCTGTAAAAAGGGAGTTTTTCCTTCCCACTGTCGCCAAAGTGCTTGCTCATAGGGGGTCATATGATTGTTGGGTTCTCTGTATGTATTATTGTAGGTCTACCTTACAATAATACATACAGCCTTGAAGTGACTGGTGTATGATTTGCTGCTATATCAATAAAATTGAATTGAATTGAATTCAAGGTGATTCGGAACTAATTGGAAACATACTGGATATTAAATAAACCTGCTTTGAGCATTAAATAATTGTTGTTTGAAATTCTTTATAACTATTAATATAGTGCCACTTTTCTACGTTTAAATTGCAACTGTTTTAAAACTGACTCATTTATTCATACTCGAACATAAACACACACACGGTAAATGGCCTGTATTTGTATAGCACTTTACATTCAGTCATTCACCCATTCACACACTGGTGATGGCAAGCTACATTGTAGCCACAGCTGCCCTGGGGCGCACTGACAGAGGCGAGGCTGCCGGCTGCCGGACACTGGCTCCACGGGCCCTCTGACCACCACCAGTAGGCAACGGGTGAAGTGTCTTGCCCAAGGACACAACGACCGAGACTATCGGAGCTGGGGCTCAAACCGGCAACCTTCCAATTACAGGACGAACTGCGAACTCTTGAGGCACGATTGCCTATATACACATATACTTACAGTACCAGTCAGTGCTTACATACTAGTTCTTTTCCCTACTTTTTCATGCTTACTGGTAAAATGCCTGTTACTAGAGTTAAATGCTATCAATGTATTCTCACACTTATCGAACTGTACAAATGCATACAAAATAACACTCACGTAAACATAACTGTGCACTAGTTTGCCCTTATTGCTGCAGTTTGTTTCAAAACACTT